>NC_087249.1:55635426-56246452 GCF_037042905.1 Lytechinus pictus
ATAAGATAATGAAGTTAGGATTGAGGATGATAAGTTGGGCTCCAATCGATCCTCAATTAATTATAATGTATGACGGTTATATTATTTCTGACAAAGAGGCAACATCGTGCAGGCATGCTCATTGTAGTCCATAATGCAGACGTGATTTATTCTGACCATTACTTGATTAGTCCAGGAAAAATAACAAATTTTAGGGGTCAACCTCAAACAACTTGCAACATAATTTTTTTCACTGCAAAGCATTTCTCTGAAGTCCCTTAAATGACATACTAACAGTCCAGAAAAATCCCAGTGGTGGAAAGACGTCTAATTTGCATAAATCCAAAATGGCTACAATAATGAGAATTTTACATGTTTATAAGCAGTAGTACAGTCATTGGCCTGACCATAACAATGTTTCACATCGTGATAAGAGCTTGAAACTTTCACCATTATTACTTCTTGTCATAAACTTTATTTCAAAATTAGAAAGCAAGCTAGATTTGACCTCTGATGACCTCTAATGGTCACTGATATCGAGGTCAATGACCTCAAAATTTCAGTAAAAATATGTTTTACATTATTTACTTCATGATAAACATGTTTATGCAGGAGAATAGTCATTTTGGTATCAACGTTTGAGGCCTGGTAATATTCCGGAGAGAATTAGTAAGTACTACAGGTTTTACCTTTGACCTCTGAGGACCAATAGAAGGTCACTGACTATATATATATATATATATATATATATATATATATATATATATATATATATATCAACATTGATAATTGACGCCACTGGCTTACAATAAACAAGATTACCGTGTACAATACATCCTACAGTTCATGCAGTTTAGTTACAATGACACTGTTTCTTTATTTTCTGGAGATCTGGGGGTCAATCTTAAATAAGTTGCAACGGATTTTATTTTCCACAGTGCAAAACTAAACAGATCACAAAACGACATACTAAAAGTTAAGAAGTATCAAAGGTATCCAAATAAACCTAATTTGCTTAATATCAAAATAGCCACCAACTTTGCTGATGTTTTCATGCCAATAAAATGGACCGCCAGCAGTACATCGATGAAGCCATGAAACATCTCAATAATCGATCTCACTATGCACTCCTCGATTCTGACCCTACTTGTAATTTCTCCATACAGATCCAATTAACACTGACTGACATGAAAGAACACAAGCATCTCTCCGAGAAGGCCCACAAATTTCTCTCCCCTACTAATGCTAAACCTGCCCGCTTCTATCTCCTCCCGAAGATCCACAAACCTGGCAACCCCGGTCGACCCATCCTCTCAGGAAATGGTTCCTCAACAGAGAACATCTCCCTTTTTGTTGATTACCACATTAAGCCCCTTGTCTCACGTGCACCCTCTTACATCCACGACACTCCAGACTTTCTCAGGAAACTAAATGACATCAAGGACCAGATACCCGAGACTGCGATCATCGGCACTTTCGATGTTTCTTCACTGTACACCAGCATTCCCCACGACGAAGGTATCCAAGCATCATGTGAAGCCTTGGCCGCCAGTGGCCATTCCAGTCCCCCCATATCCGATATCAAATCTCTGATGTCTCATGTACTAACAAAAAACAACTTCACATTAATGGGCAAACACTACCTACAGATATTCGGTACAGCAATGGGCACCCGGATGGCTCCTTCATTCGCCTGTCTCTTCATGACCAAGCTGGAACAGCAGATGTTAGATTCAGCCCCCTGTCGCCCATGGATTTGGTGGCGTTACATAGACGACATTTTCTTCATCTGGACCAGGGATGAAGATAGCCTCCATATATTCATTGACCACATAAATTCCTTCCACAGGACCATCAAATTCACTACTGATTTCTCCCAACAGGAAACCCACTTCCTTGATGTCACAGTCCAGAAAAAGACTAACGGTATCACCACTACCCTATACTCTAAACCCACAGATACCCACCAGTACCTCCACTCATCCAGCTGCCACCCCCGTCACTGCAAAACCGGCATCGCTTACAGTCAAGCCCTCAGACTTCGCCGTATCTGCTCCGAGGACCCTTATTTTTCCTTCCATGCCAGGAATTTGCAGAAACATCTCTGTGCCAGGGCCCACGGGGCCAGGGCAGTCCAACTGGCAATTAACAAAGTTCGTTCTCTCCCCAGATCTGAAGTTCTCAAACCAAAATGTGACAAGGAAACTACCGACAGAATACTGCTTGTGACCACCTTCCATCCCAATCTACCCCCTCTCCGCAAAATCTTGTGTAATAACCACCACATTTTACATACTTCTGATCGTCTCCAACAGGCCGTTCCCGATACTCCCCTTCTAGCATACCGACGCCCACCGAATCTCTGGGACCTCATTGTTCGTGCTGAAGTGCCCTCCCTCACTACCCATTCTTCTCCCATACAGCATGGCACCTTCAAATGCACCAGCAACAGGTGCATCATATGTGAAATACACTTTCACGAGGGCGACACATTCACCAGCAACTCTACCAGCCTGTCTCACCAAATCAAGGGCAACATAACATGTACTACCACTAATGTTGTATATCTCATTACTTGCAGAGTTTGTAGGGTACAATACATAGGGGAAACCAAGACCACACTCAAGAGACGATTCTACGGGCACAGATCCACCGTCAACACAGCAAAGCTGGACACTCCGGTTGGCCGCCATTTTAACCTCCCCAACCACTCCATCACTGACATGATGCTACAGGGCATCGAATCTTTAGGTACCCGTCCTGACTCAGTCCGTACTAGCAGAGATAAGCTCTGGATGAGACGACTTCGCACCACCCAACCTCATGGCCTGAACATCCAAGAGGGGAACGACTGATTAATCTTTCCTATCCACTTTCAATTTATATATACATATCATTTTCCCCCTCAGCTCTTTTGAATAGTTACATTATTGTTTCTTCCTCTACCTTCCTCCCATATCTCATACAAGCTCAGCTCCAATTTTTCCTTCCTTATTCAGGCGATATAATAATTATTATATATATTTTTTTTTCTTCACTCACCTCTTTTAGATTTACAACATTTGCTTATTTACATGCATACTATGGTTTCTTCATAATACACCCCCTCTCTTCTATATTTGCTTTTACCTTTTTAGGCGATTTGCTTCCTCTTTTTCACATATACATTTTTTTTTTCCTACTGTATAATCCTATGTTTTTTCCCGTCACACCTAGCGGATTACAATATCAGTTACACCATATGTGTATTTATATTTATTCATATACATTTCTTTTTTTGATATATTTATATACATATCACTTATAGATACATATTTACACTTACATTCTTCTCTTAGTTTGTTTAATGCTTTATCATATATACTTATATGTCTTTTGCACATTATCAGTTGTTCCCCATTCTTTTCCTTTTTTTCCCCCACTCTTATGCACCAGTTTATTATGCCTTTCTTTGTAACCTGTTTGACCCACCTCTCACTAATTCTCTAGTTATTCATCCCTCTATCACTGTTTTGTTCCAGATCCTGTTTGATGTTGCCTGCCTCATTATCTTAATCCCTCTTGGCCTTACTTACACTAACTTCCCTTTGTGTCTGCCTACTCCTTTTCTTTCATCCCCTTCACTAACCTGATTGGTCTTCTCTACTCACTAATGCCCCTTTTGTCTCCTTGTTTCTAGTGTTGCTGTAGCTTGTTTGTTGTCTATATTATGGTTGTTCCACTTTATATGTTTGTCATTTTGCCTCCGACGAAGATTCTGCTAGGATCGAAAGCTTAGGCCCCTTTTTGACTTTCTAATTTACTCCATTGGCTCTCTTTTATTAGATAAGCAGTTTTCAGCAGCTTCTTTTTGCCATTGATCTCCTATTCTGCTGTTGTATCACTCCCATGTGATCCTCCTTATCTAATTTGTCTTGTTTTATCCATATATGTTTGATTTTCTGTATTTGTATTTTAGTGTTTTCTTATTTACATTCCTTACACAGTTTAACTTTAAACATTATCAATTCATCACTCACAACAGGTGTTGTCCCTGAATCATTCAAATCATCACTAGTTCTTCCTCTGTTGAAAAAGCCCAATCTTGATCCGAATGACTTTGGCAATTATCGCCCTATCGCCAACCTGCCATTTGTTAGCAAGGTTTTGGAGAGAATCGTCGCATCCCAGCTCATGTGCTATGTGGACAGTCATCATTTACTTCCTGAGAAGCAGTCAGCATATCGCAACTTTCATTCAACAGAAACGGCTCTCTTGAAAGTACTCAACGATCTACTGCTTACCGTCGACAAGGGTAACGAAGCTGCACTCCTTCTACTGGACTATTCTGCGGCGTTTGACACTTTAGACCACTCAGTGTTGCTCCAGCGTCTTGCACATGACTACTCCATTACCGGAACGGCTCAAAATTGGATTGAGTCATACCTGCAAGATCGTACTCAGCGGGTGATTATCAATGGAACTTTCTCAGCACCTTTCGCTTTGAGCTGCGGAGTCCCCCAAGGTTCTGTTGTGGGCCCTCTCCTATTTCTTCTGTACACTGGTCCTCTTGCAAAAATTATCACTAGCCATCGGGGTGTGAGTTATGCCATGTATGCAGATGACACGCAAATCTACGTATCCATGGCATCCGACCAGAAGACATATGCTGTTAATCTACTGAGTGACTGCCTCAAGGACATCAAGGTCTGGTCAGCGAAGAACAGACTCCGTCTCAACGAAGCCAAATCAGAACTGGTACATCTTTCTTCGCAATTTAGAGCTACGGAGCCTCTGCCAGACTTCAATATGGGAGAGGGCATACTTAAGATGTCTGACTCTGTCAAAGACCTTGGTGTCACTTTAGACAAGCACCTTACCCTCCAGCCACATATCAGGAACATCTGCAAATCAGCATCATGGGGTTTATTTAGGATTGGTAAGGTCAGGCGACTACTCGACCAAGCCTCTACTGAAAAACTCATTCATGCCTTCGTCTCATCCCATCTAGACTATTGCAACTCCCTCTTTGCCGGCCTCCCAATTTCTTCCATCTCTCCCCTCCAGCGAATCCTCAACACTGCAGCGAGAATGGTAACCTTGAGCAAGAAACACGAACACATCACCCCTATTCTCCGATCACTTCATTGGCTTCCGGTTCACTCTCGCATAACGTTCAAAATTCTACTCATTGTATACAAAATTACCCATAATATGTCACCCAAATATCTCCAAGACCTTATTTCCCTTCGTTCTTCCTCTTCTGTCAGATCCTTACGTTCATCATATTCCAATAATTTAATTCATGGCCCTCGCACTAAGACCCGATATGGTGATCGTGCATTTTCTGTAATTGCTCCCACCCTCTGGAATAAACTCCCAATTCATATCCAAAATGCTCCCTCCGTAGAAATTTTCAAATCGTCACTTAAAGCTCACCTTTTCTCATAACTTAACTTTTTTTTTTTTTTTTTTTTTTTTTTTTTTTTGACCGATTGACTGTATACTATTATAATCTGCCAACCTGTGCGCTTTGAAACACCAGTATAAAGCGCCCTACAAATGTTATTATTATTATTATTAACTTGCATAACCTTGTTTTTTTTTTTTGTTTTTTTTCTGGTATATTTGTCTGGTCGATTTTACTTTTCAGCTTGATTTAATTAACTTTGTGTATTCTTATCAGTCTGTTTTAGGTCCAGTTCAAATCTACTCGACTTTTCTCATTCTTTATATTTGATATTTTTTAATTTCCATTTTCTTGTTTTACACTTTTTTTTCTAGGTCTCTTTCAGCTTGATTTGATTAACTTTGTGTATTCTTATTATCATTCTCTTTTAGGTCCAGTTCAAATCTACTCGACTTTTCTCCTTCTTTATATTTTGATTTGTTATGAATATCCATTTTCTTTGTTTTACACTTTTTTTTATTCTAGGTCTCTTTTCTACAATGACTAACCATTTATCTTTATTTCACCAGCCCAGGAAGATCAAGCTGAAGGCCCTGAAGACCTCTTTTCACCAGGACAATTACAGATTTTATTCCCTCAATCGCATTATACCCACAGGCCTCCAACTTCATTGCACTCCTGGTCTCGGTACGCTCACACCTGAACTTCGCAAACGATGGAACCAGACCTTACATGGAGCTTCAGTTCGACTAATTAACATCCTCTCTGAACAGTGTATTGCTTCTCTTGATTCTTTTTCAGCTGACATCAGTAGCCTGGAAGACGAACTACGTTCTTGCTGTACCCAAACCCAAATGGCTTCAGTATAATGATGAAATTGAATCTGATCTCTCTAAACACAGGTCTCTCCTCACTGAACGCAGGAACAAGAAAATAGGCAACCTCACAAAGAAGTGACAACGGTCAAACAGATTTAGACGACATACCAACAACAATGATGCATCCCCCCATTTGGTTGTTAATCTATCATCCTCCCCTCTCTCCCAAGCAGAAACCTCTCTTCTCTCTAAAGGTCTCAAGTTTTGTCCCACGCCACCAGAAGTTGAACAGATAGCTCTTAGCCAAGACCTCTCTACATTCTATCGCAGGATACATTGTACGTCTAAAAGAGTTCTTTTTAGATGCACCCCTTTCTGATCCCGAGCCCTTCTACAAAAAAAGCACATGGATTCCACCCAAGAATAGAGTTCCATCCCCTGAAACTTACATCCAAGCTGTCTCATCCCAAGTTCGCTCCACAGATACCCTCGACACCAGAGCACATGACAACCTTCCTCGAGAAGAACGCAAGGCTCTCTCATCACTCAAAAACAGGTCCGACATCATCATCAAGCCTGCAGACAAAGGATCAGCCGTCGTTGTTATGGACCGCCAGCAGTACATCGATGAAGCCATGAAACATCTCAATAATCGATCTCACTATGCACTCCTCGATTCTGACCCTACTTGTAATTTCTCCCTACAGATCCAATTAACACTGAATGACATGAAAGAACACAAGCATCTCTCCGAGAAGGCCCACAAATTTCTCTCCCCTACTAATGCTAAACCTACCCGCTTCTATCTCCTCCCGAAGATCCACAAACCTGGCAACCCCGGTCGACCCATCCTCTCAGGAAATGGTTCCTCAACAGAGAACATCTCCCTTTTTGTTGATTACCACATTAAGCCCCTTGTCTCACGTGCACCCTCTTACATCCACGACACTCCAGACTTTCTCAGGAAACTAAATGACATTAAGGACCAGATACCCGAGACTGCGATCATCGGCACTTTCGATGTTTCTTCACTGTACACCAGCATTCCCCACGACGAAGGTATCCAAGCATCATGCGAAGCCTTGGCCGCCAGTGGCCATTCCAGTCCCCCCATATCCGATATCAAATCTCTGATGTCTCATGTACTAACAAAAAACAACTTCACATTCATGGGCAAGCACTACCTACAGATATTCGGTACAGCAATGGGCACCCGGATGGCTCCTTCATTCGCCTGTCTCTTCATGACCAAGCTGGAACAGCAGATGTTAGATTCAGCCCCCTGTCGCCCATGGATTTGATGGCGTTACATAGACGACATTTTCTTCATCTGGACCAGGGATGAAGATAGCCACCATACATTCATTTACCACATCAATTCCTTCCACAGGACCATCAAATTCACTTCTGATTTCTCCCAACAGGAAACCCACTTCCTTGATGTCACAGTCCAGAAAAAGTCTAACGGTATCACCACTACCCTATACTCTAAACCAACAGATACCCACCAGTACCTCCACTCATCCAGCTGCCACCCCCGTCACTGCAAAACCGGCATCGCTTACAGTCAAGCCCTCAGACTTCGCCGTATCTGCTCCGAGGACCCTGATTTTTCCTTCCATGCCAGGAATTTGCAGAAACATCTCTGTGCCAGGGTCCACGGGGCCAGGGCAGTCCAACTGGCAATTAACAAAGTTCTTTCTCTCCCCAGATCTGAAGTTCTCAAACCAAAATGTGGCAAGGAGACTACCGACAGAATACCGCTTGTGACCACCTTCCATCCCAATCTACCCCCTCTCCGCAAAATCCTGTAAGATAACCACCACATTTTACACACTTCTGATCGTCTCCAACAGGCCGTTCCCGATACTCCCCTTCTAGCATACCGACGCCCACCGAATCTCAGGGACCTCATTGTTCGTGCTGAAGTGCCCTCCCTCACTAACCATTCTTCTCCCATACAGCATGGCACCTTCAAATGCAACAGCAACAGGTGCATCATATGTGAAATACACTTTCACGAGGGCGACACATTCACCAGCAACTCTACCAGCCTGTCTCGCCAAATCAAGGGCAACATAACATGCACTACCACTAATGTTGTACTGTATATCTCATCACTTGCAGAGTTTGTAGGATCCCAATACATAGGGGAAACCAAGACCACACTCAAGAAACGATTCTACGGGCACAGATCCACCGTCAACACAGCAAAGCTGGACACTCCGGCTGGCCGCCATTTTAACCTCCCCAACCACTCCATCACTGATATGATGCTACAGGGTATCGAATCTTTAGGTACCCGTCCTGACTCAGTCCGTACTAGCAGAGATAAGCTCTGGATGAGACGACTTCGCACCACCCAACCTCATGGCCTGAACATCCAAGAGGGGAACGACTGATTATTCTTTCCTATCCACTTTCAATTTATATATACATATCATTTTTCCCCTCAGCTCTTTTGAATAGTTACATTATAGTTTCTTCCTCTACTTTCCTCCCATATCTCATACAAGCTCAGCTCCAATTTTTCCTTCCTTATTCAGGCGATATAATAATTATTATATATATATTTTTTTTTCTCCACTCACCTCTTTCCAATAAAATAATCATAATTTGTAAAGTAATATCGTGAACTGCAATTTTCCATGTGAGGACCAAATTAGATAAGAAATTCAAATTGGCCATCAATATGTTCAATAATTTAAAATGGGCACTAACATTACTTAAAGTCTGTTGCGATTCCGTAAGTTTGTAGGATGATTTTGAAAACTAAGAAATTTCAAATGTATTTAAAAGCTATAAGGATCAGGATCACTTTAGCAAGATAATTATTAACTGAGCTTGATAGAAAGCAGAAAGTAGTGACTTTTAGAAGCACTGCAAGCTCTATTCTCTTTGAATTTCATAAGCAATCAAAGAATGACTTCCCTGAGCTTGAAAAAGGATAATAGAGACTGCTGCGAAACTCATTCAGAGTGATGTCAAGTTCCAGGAGGCCAAACGTGACGTATACTCAAGTCCTGCAGATATGTCCTCTACAAGCGTAGCACTTGACTTAATCCTAGATGCCCTGCAATTGCTTTTGATGATTATGTTTGTTGGCATAAGTGTTGACGTAAAAGTTGCATCCATCGGACAGGCTATTATGCAAGCAATACGGCCAAGGGTCCTCCTTTACCCTCTCCAACTTGGTCTTGGAGTACATCTGCATCGCCACTTTGCCTCTCGGTTTTTTAATAGACACACTGCACTCTCATGGTTTTTGCTGTTCCTTTTCAGAGGTGAAACAATATGAAAGAAGTGCTGCCGTTTCTATGGAAGCAGAAATCCCTGGTTGCACAAGTGGACATTACATTCAGTACGTTGCTGACAATGTTGACCATGATAAAGTCACACTTGATGGGTCAGGTACTTTTCATGGCATGGGTATAATTGCTGCAAAAACACCAGCTACAGGACACTGTAAGGACACTAGAGCGTGTGTGACAGCTGAGGACATTGATGCTGTTGGACGTGTCAACATTGAATATTTCAAGGCCTCTTGTGATTTAGAACCACTGATCTACCAACCCATAGTAGATTTGATAATACTAGACCCGACAGTGAACCTTGATGTCTTGTGGGGGACATCGTTACTGCTTCGCTGCCCTAGACCTTCATGGTCAGGTATGATGCAGATTGTGAATAAAGGAAATAATCCTGGAAAAGCATCTGTAATATTTCTTCCCATAATTGACATGAACCTAAGTGACCCAACAAGTGTCTACTCCACACTACGGTTTGTTTGTGCCCATGCTAAACGGTATGATGTAACCCCAGTCCTGACTTTCGACCAGCCTCTGTGGTGGAAGGCACTCACAATCATTCGAAGTCAGTAAGCTGAAAGTGATTTGAAGAAGGTCGTATTGAGGCTTGGAGGACTGCACACTGAAATGAGCTTCCTTGTAAGTATCGGGCATTTAATGACAGGCTCGAGACTTCATGAGCTTTTGGAAGTAGTTTATGCCAGCAACACAGTGGGCCATATTCCCTCATATGGGAACCATTACCGAAGGCCAGCAGTTTGCACTAGAAGCAGATTTGGCAAAAGCACAAAGGCTATATGACAGTTTGCTATCTTGCACAGTCTCGGTACAGGAGGTTTGTGCGTCAGATGTCATGAAACAGAATCTTGCTAGAATGAAAGCTAATATAGAATCCATGTAAAACCGTACTGCTGTTCTTTGGATGCAGTACATGGAAATGGTAAATATTATGTGCATGTTCATTGAGGCTGAGCGAACTGGAAACTGGAACCTACATCTACAAGCCACCCATGACATGCCATTCTTTGCTGCCTCTGGCCACATTCTGTACGCCAAGTCTGCCTACATATATCTACAAATGATGCGTGAATTACCTCAGACACATCCTGATGTTTACATAAGATTTCAAGAAGGTTATCATATAGTGAGAAGAGGTGATCGCTACTGGGCATGGCTGTCCACAGATCTTATTATAGAGCAGGTTCTGGTGAGGAGTCTAACAACCAGTGGAGGGTTAACTCGAGGAACTGGGTTTTCGAATACCCAGCGTAATGTGTGGCTGCTCTCCATGCTATCCATGCATAATTTCACTGGTATAAAGTATGAGACAAGTGATCAACAAAAAGACCTTTCAAAGTCAAGACAGAGGAGAGATGTGAACGAGACACTGAAGTTGCTAGCCTAACTTAAGGAAAGGAGTCCATTCAGTCAAGACTCTAGTCTACACAATATTGCCAATGGTATAACAGCAGAGACAACTGTTAATGTGGACCAATGTAAAGTTGTAGGAAGGAAGATCCTGGACTCCATGGTTACAAAGAATGTAGATGATTACTCTTTCAAAAGAGCTTACCAATCTGTAACACTTGGTCTAGAAGTTCCATGAAGATCATAAATGAATCTGTACAGGTGGACCCACAGTTGCTCTTTCAGAGATTGGTTGCTGTCAGCAGAGAGCGTACAAATGATCTACCTTCGGTTTTCAGCCATGAGTTATGTAGTCATCCTCCTGCACTATTTGAATAATTATATCTTCCCTTGAAGGCCAACAAGGCCACCTTCGCAGATGCCTTGTAGAAACTCCTAGGCAATGAACAGCAGAACCTCAGTAGTAATGTGCATTTCATCTTAGATGGAGGGGCACTTCTTCACCGTCTTCCGTGGCCCCGTGGACTTTATTACAACCACACATGTTAGCTTTATGTTGATTACGTTATCCGAAAATATGGCGAGGCAACTGTGATTTTTGACGGATATGATGATGGTCCCACGACCAAAGATGTCACACATCTTAGGCGAACGGGCGCATGCCCAGGTCTCCCACTGAACTTTGCAGGTGACATGGTTATAAAATCCAAGAAAGAGGAGTTCCTTGCAAACGAAGTGAACAAGCAACGTTTCATCAACCTGCTAAGCGAAAGACTGGAAAGAGCTGGATGGGTTACAATTCACGCAAGGAGCGATGCAGATGTTGTTATAGTAACTATGGCAGTGAAATTTGCAAGAGCAATTGATACCATTCTTGTTGGAGATGATACTGACCTGCTTGTCCTGCTCATCTTCTATGCTGAACTGACAGCTAATGACATGTACCTTTTCCAGAGTCTAAGCCCAATTCTAAGAAGAAGAGGATATGGAACATCAAACAACTGAAATATGCTCTAGGAAGCGTGTGTGACCATATTCTCTTCGCTCACGCTTTTCTTGGTTGTGACACGACATCACGTGTATTTGGACTTGGTAAGGGCAAGGCACTAAAACAAGTCATGGAGAATGGTGTCTTCTCTGAACAAGCAGAGGTCTTTGCACAAATAAGACTCGTTCGGAAAGAAGACTGTATCAGAGCTGGAGAGAAGGCACTGGTCTGTCTGTATAACGGTAAGGAAACAGAGGGATTGGATTCTCTGAGATATAGGATATTTTGAAGAGCTCACTTGCAAAAGGGGTTAGGTCCATTTTTCATCAAATTTGATTTTTTTTCGTCTCAATGTATAGATTTTTAGTAGCTCTATAAGATGATACCAAAGAAAAATTGAAATTCTCATTAAAAAGTGATCTAAAATGGCAAAGAAAAATCACTTTTTTTTTCAAAAGGGGTTAGGTCCACATAAATTTTTTTTTAAAATAATATTTAAATTCTCATTAAAAAGTGATCTAAAATGGCAAAGAAAAATCACTTTTTTTTTCAAAAGGGGTTAGGTCCACATAAATTTTTTTTTAAAATAATATTTAAAAAAATATGAAGACATGTAGATTTCTTTTATACCCAATTTAATGTTCTCATGGTAGGGTATCATGAAAATTTAGTTTCGCATAAGAATATTGCAATATGGGAGAATTAAAAAAAAAGTTTTTCTTGGAGTGGACCTAACCCTTCTTTAAAACAAACTATTCTGCAGAGATAATTTGTCAAAAGGGGTTAGGTCCATTGTTCATGAATTTTTATTGTTTTCTGTCTCAAAACCTCTAATTTTTTTTTGTTGTTGTCATTCTGATGAAAACAACGAAAATTTGAAATTCACATGAAAACGTGAATAAAAGTGGCAAAGAAAAATCACTTTTTTAATCAAAATAGATAGGGTTAGCAAGTAATGTGTCTCCAGAAGAACGGGCTGGAAGATCAGCGATGGAAAATACCTGCCCATATTGACAGACAAACCACCAGCACCAAAATCTCTGCTTGAAGTCATCAGGTGTGGTTGTAAGACAGATTGTGCGACCAGAACCTGCACTTGTCTGAAATATGGTCTCCTTTGCTCAAATGCCTGCTCTGCATGCAGAGGCACCAGCTGCACCAACTCATCGCTACCAGAACTTGATTTCAATGTTATTGAAAATGATTCAGGAATGTAAACACTTATTCTTAGTACAACTTTCACTTTGTCCTGACCAAGTGTATACACTATTGAGGACTATCATTACATTGATGTCTTTAACATAACAATGACTTGCGCGATGATGGACAAAAGAAGCCTTATTACAATAATGGTGCATCTAAGCATGTTTATATACATTTTAATTGTACTATTTGATATCTGAATACATAATCTGTATATCAATTAATCACGGATCTCAGACCCTGTTCTTGAATGGTTTGCATACATGTGCACAGAGTTGTTCAAATAATGATGTATGATTAGAAATATCGCCAATCATCAGAAGAACTATTAGATTGTGGCCATTTTTAATTCTGCAAGTTGAAGTTTACAAAAACGTCACACGTTCAAATATCCGACCAAGCCCAGCATGAAAGTTATTCAGGGCCGATATATCAAATACTAAATATCAGTGGCCATTTGGATTTATGACAGAATTGGCTATTTTGGATTATCCCAATACATGTGTTATGGAATTTGCTGTACTCTTATATAGTTGATAAAGACACACATTCTAGGCATTCAAACATCATAAAATACACACAGCCGGGATAAGAATATCAACACATCAACACATGTGAATTATGACGTTTCCTATTGTTGGTTACGTGCTTTGCATTCCAAGTATGCAAATCAGTTAGAGAGGCGGGAAAGTTAAACTGTGTGCAGTCATGTAAGAGTCGTTTGAATCATTGACCGTTTTCAGCACGCAGCGGACAAGTCACGCTTCTAAATCCTCCTCGTTAGACCTATGCTTTATTGTAACCTTTTCTAGCTTAGTGACGTCGTATAGCTATAATTGTACACTAGGTAAGAGCCATATTATGGCGGAATCCTCCGACAAATTTGTTTTGGGACCATTACCATCCTCTGTTAGAAAGCCAGATAATAACTTATCGCCTAATGTGGACTCAGTCCCAGTAACTAACAATTCGGTAAATCCTAACCCACAAGGGCAACAGTTTCAAATCATCAGCGCCGATAATATATCGGCCATTATAAAAGAGGCTGTGGGTGGAATTAAGGATTACGTTGATCAAGCCATAGCTTCTCATAAAGAAGCTACCTCTAAAGTGATCGAATCGGTTAAAGTTAATTTCAAATTCAAAGGTAATAAGCTTAAATTTGAATTTAACAATTCCCAACTTGAGCGTGTCCGAACCGCAACGAAGGCGATCAAGAAGGGAGATACTGCTTCCGCGATTTTAGAGATCCAGAAAGTAGAATATGATATCCTCAAACGCAACAAGCTCATTAGGATTGCAGACAAGTCTGAAGATGGTTGGGAGGTGGTTGATGAGTACTTATCGGAGGAACTCGCAAGTGATTCCGATGTCGACAAGAAAATCAGAGCTGCTCAAAACAGAGCAGCTTCAAAACGTACACTGTAGGAAGGCTAAGAGTAACAGGTCCAAGGCTACACCCTACAAATCCCAACGTCGGCCTCAGGAAACTTTCCCTAATCCTGATGCTACTTTTCGTAGCTATATACAACAAGGTCGACCTCAATTTAACCAGGTTGATAAATCAAGACCATTCGACTTATGCTTCGGTTGCGGCAAGTCGGGACATTGGAGGAGGAATTGCCCGAATACCAAACCAACCAAAGAATGCACAGGCCTCTAAAGATAGCGGATTTGGTAAGCATACTTTTGACAATTATAGACATGTTTGAAGCATTCCTCTGGATATAATCCTATAGCATGAGTGTGAGTACGTGGTACCAATGGCGTGAAGTTAATTGTTTGAAGGTCGTGGGTCGAGTCGGAATTTCACAGATAATCATAATTATGGTCAAACATATATTTCACTTTAAAATGATTATTGAATAGACCTTAAGAAGGCAAATTCTACTGAGAAATACTGTCATGTTGTACGGGTCTTATATAAATCCTAAAAATTGTCACTCTTATAAGAATCAAACACATGCATGCAATGAGCACAACATCTTTACTTTCATTGGATATCAGTATGTTTGCTTGGATTCTTATTTTTCAGCATTACCTGAATTAAGCGAAAGAGTCGAAAGAGATCTGGAATCGGAGAGGGGAGAGATGAATCGGTATGAAATAGAAGATTACAGAATCAACTATTTTGAATACGAACAAGGTAGAGCTGAACCCATTGTTAGAGGAAGAATGAAAGCCAACGTTGACTTCTGGAAATTAATAGGAGCCACATAAGAAGTAGTGACAATTATTCAATTTGGTTATAAGATACCCTTTCTTGAGACACCACCTCCAAAAGTGTTTCATAATAACAAATCAGCCCTTGAGCATACAGACTTCGTTTCTGAAGCTGTTCTTGAACTATTGAATAAAGATTTGATTTCCGAAGTGAGTTCCGTACCAGAATACGTCAATCCTCTTACAGTTTCTGTTAAAAATTCTGGCAAGAAGCGCCTTATCTTAGATTTAAGATATATTAATCAATACGTTTGGAAACAAAAGGTATGCTTTGAAGATTGGAATATAGCACTGGAATACTTTCAAAATGGTGACTACATGGTTTCCTTTGACCTTAAGTCGGGTTATCACCATATTGATATATTTGGAGAACATTGTAAGTATTTATGTTTCAGTTGGAACTTCAACGAAGTTATTAGATATTTCTCCTTTAAGGTACTTCCTTTGGGATTGTCGTCTGCTCCATATATTTTCACTAAAACAATCAGACCTCTTGTCAAGCATTGGAGGAATAAACATGTTTTTGTAGTTGTATTTCTAGATGATGGATGGATTAGAGCATCCTCTTTTCAAGAATGTAAAGAAATTGCCACATCAGTCAGAAATGACTTGTTGAATGCGGGTTTAGTGCCTAACGTAGAGAAGTCAGTATGGATACCTACTCAGAAAATTGATTGGCTTGGTTTAACGTGGGATTCTAAAAGTGGCACTTTACATGCATCAGATCGTAGAATTGTTAATATTTTGGATTTCATACATGATATGATCACAGAATTACCACACACTACCGCTAGAAAATTTGCGGCCTTTATAGGTAAAAATATTTCCTTGCTACCTATACTGGACAGATCGTACAGTTGAGAACTAAATTTTCATCAATTGCTGTTGCCTCATGCAAACACTGGGACAAAGAAATTGATCTATCCACACGAAATGATATCATAAAAGAACTGTTCTTCTGGAGAGATAACGTGAAGTCTTTAAATGTACGAAATATTTTGCATTATTCTATACCACAGATACTTGTCTTTTCAGACGCCAGCCATATCGGGTGTGGAGCTTAGTCAGCAGAGTGTGGCGGACTCAAATTCCAACACATCTGGTCAGAAGAAGAGCAAGGTCAAAGTTCCACTTGGAGAGAACTTAAAGGTGTTGCACTTGCAGTACATGCTTTTGGAAAGAGTATAAGAAACCAAACAGTTAAGATATTCACTGATAATACTGGAGTAGAGAAGATCATAAAGAAGGGCAGTATGAAAAATGATCTCCATCAGCTGAGTATTGAGTTAGCAGATTACTGTAATCAAATGAATATAGTAATGGAGGTACAGTGGATACCGAGAAAGCAAAATCAAGAGGCAGATGCCTTGAGCAGAGAAATAGATTTTGATGATTGGGGTGTTTCAGAAACCTTTTTCTCTTTTATGAATAAACTTTGGGGACCACACACAGTTGATAGATTTGCAGATGACCACAACGCTAAGATTCCGAATTTCAATTCCAAATTTGCATCCCCTAAGACTAATCAAGTAGATGCATTTTCAGTATCCTGGGAACATCACAATCATTGGTTAGTTCCCCCAATAAAATTGGTACCAAAAGCTATCAGACACACTAAAGCCAGCAGAACAGTAGCTACTCTTTTGGTTTCTATTTGGCCTTCTGCACCCTTTTGGCCTTTACTTTTCTCCAGAAATAGCATTTTTTCAAGCATTATCCGTCAGATTATCAAGATTTCTGATCCAACTCACATTTTCGTTCAGGGCCAAAATAGAAATACAGTTTTGAATTGAGGGCAAGAAGATGGCATTTTTAAGGCCAAGTTGTGTTCTGATATGAAATAGCAACTCTTAACCAATCTACTGCTATTTGTTAGAAGTCGGTAGCTTGCAGGATGCGGGAGTTAGGACGAGATTAGTAATGGTATGCAAATGGACTTGAAATGGACAAAATGGCGCCTGCACTGTCATGCATGAATGATTTTAGAAAATGAAATATGAGGTACACAATAATGAATCATGGACAACATGTCTACCAAATCAGAATGAATTTGGATGAGGAGCGGAGGCAGGGGAGGACTAACACAAATTACATGTTAATCAAAGTGGATTTTGGTACATTTTGCCCTCCATACCATTTTAGACCATATGGCCGCTCATACCCATGAAACCCATGCCATAGACATTGTGTACAATTCTGTTGTTGATAATGTGTGCATTGTGAGCAGTATACCATGTGTTCAGATTGGCTTATCTTGAAATTTCTGTTGTAACCTATGTCGTATTTGGTATCACTGGATAGAGCATTCCAATGCGGTGACATTGATACCACTTTTTTGTGCGCAGGCAATAGACCGGCAGTAAATGCCATATAAAGAAAGACATTAAAAATGAAGGTTTTGCACAATAATTTCAAGCTGACGTCAGATTTTTGTCAGTTTCTGTTACAAAAGGTTGACGAACGGTTGAAGTATATATCAATACTCATATCTGCCAAGTTAGAAAGAATAAGCTTCAATAATAAGGAAATAAGAGCAAGTTGAAGTTGTGCTGGCATTATAGTGCATTTTTGCATATTTTGCTGATTTTCGGGAGCATTTTTCAGATATTTCGTCAGTGGTAAGGTATATATTTTTCTAAATGGCATGAAAGGGCATATCTTGAACACCCTAAATTAAAAAAAAGGTACAGGTTTGGCCATGCATGACGCAATGAGGAGCATTCAAAAGTAAGCGTTTTTGAAACTTTAGAGGGCGCTATTTCAATGATGGAAGGTCAGTGATGCGTAAAAACTGATTAGTATGTATTATATGGTACCAGTATCAATTCCTGGAAAATATGAGCTCGAAATGAATAAAAACAAGAAAGTTATGGCCATTTTACGATTTGTTGACTTTACATTTCAATAAATATGAAGTTTTTGAAGGAAGGCTATGTCGGATTTGAATTTAGGGCATAAAAATGGCATTTTGAAGGTCAGGTTATACGTCGCAGATGATGGAACAACTCTTTGAATATCTATAGCAATTTGTTAGACGTCTGTAGCATACAGGATGCAGGAGTTAGGACGAGATTAGTAATGGTATGCAAATGGTCTTGAAATTTACAAAATGGCGCCTGGATGGTCGTGCATGAGTGATTATGGAAAAATGAAGACGAGAGGCACAACTAGAGATGCTGGACAACATGTCTACCAAATCGGAATGAATTTGGATGAGGAGCGGAGGCAGGGGAGGACTAACACAAATTACATGTTCATCAAAGTGGATTTTGGTACATTTTGCCCTCCATACCATTTTAGACCATATGGCCGCTCATACCCATGAAACCCATGCCATAGACATTGTATACAATTCTGTTGTTGATAATGTGTGCATTGTGAGCAGTATACCGTGTGTTCAGATTGGCTTATCTTGAAATTTATGTTGTAACCTATGTCGTATTTGGTACCACTGGATAGAGCATTCCAATGCGGTGACATTGATACCACTTTATTTGTGCGCAGGTAATAGACCGGAAGTAAATGCCATATAAAGAAAGACATTAAAAATGACAGTTTTGCAGAATAATTTTAACCTGACGTCAGCTCTATGTCAGTTTCTGTCACAAAAGGTTGACGAACGGTTGAAGTATATATCAATACTCATATCTGCCAAGTTAGAAAGGATAAGCTTGAATAATAAGGAAATAAGAGCAAGTTGAAGTTGTGCTGGCATTATAGTGCATTTTTGCGTATTGTGCTGATTTTCGGGAGCATTTTTCAGATATTTCGTCAGTAGTAAGGTATATTTTTTTCTAAATGGCATGAAAGGGCATAACTTGAACACCCTAAATCTAAAAAAGGGTACGGGTTTGGCCATGCATGACGCAATGAGGAGCATTCAAAGATAAGCGTTTTTGAAACTTTTGAGGGCGCTATTTCAATAATAGAAGGTTGGTGATGCGTGAAAACCAACCCGTATGTATAATATGGTCCCAGTATCAATTCCTAAAAATATGAGCTTGAAATGAATAAAAACAAGAAAGTTATGGCCATATTTTATTATATGGCAATCACGGACCACTTTTCATCCGTTCATGATGGCAACATCAGGCCCAAAGAACAATGTGAAAAAAATTAGCCATATGTTTGGATGACGTCGGCCCAACATGAATGATGTTGGGATGATGATTTGAAATTATATAGACTCAACGTTAGACATGCAGTACTGACCCAACGTTGATAATTTATGTTGAACCATTTTTGTAGTTCTACAAAGGTCCAACAAATACAATTTGATGTTGGTTCAATGTTTCAAAATTGACGGTTGGCGGGGCGGACATTTCAACAATGCCCCTGGCCAATGACTCGTTCCACATTTGCCGACTATAGCACAACGCTGGTCCAATGTAGCTTTGCTAGCCGGGATAAGCGTAAATAAAGGGTAACAATTGAAAGCGTGCTTTGGATTGGCTGGAAATGGAGTCAAGATCGCTTGGTTTTTTTGTTGCTTTTTCAGTTGCATTTGATTGGGAAACTTTATGCAACGAACCAAGGGCCTCATAGGACGAGCACAGTTCTGTATACGCAATGATCTCATTAAAGTCATCAAGACTAGAGATATTGAATAACATTTAAATGGTATTTGGTAGTATTAATTGTTACATGCACAGTGAAAAAAAAATGTACAACGCTGTTTACTAAATGAACATTGCAGTAATTGTTTAAACAGTTTAAACAAGTGTTAAAATATTAAGCAACACAGTTAAATGTTTAAATCTTCAATAAATTAAACATGATTGTTTAAACGGTTAAACAAATACTGCAAGGTTCATATAGTAAACAGCGTTGTATAAAATCTTAAACAGCGTTTTTACTGTGTGGGTTGAAGTCCAAAGATACGCGTTTTGCTGACTTTACTTATATTTCACTTATCGGATTCAGACTGTTTTTATTATAATGTATCAATAGGCCTGGGTTGAGATTCACACAGGCTGGGAATCGGTGTGCCCCAAGGGTCTGTTAGCGGACCTTTAGTATTCAACATATATACACGCCTCCTTAATGTAATTGATAGCATACTTTATGTCAAATTGTTGTGAAGGGGTTGCACATAGAGATCTTCAATTTCATGATAGTACTTGTCAGAAATTCAATAAGTTGTCAGTTTTCTTCACAAATGAAAGAACAAAAAATTGATTGTCCAATCAATAGATTTGGCATGCGTAAAGTTGTATATTGTTATGACACGTTGAAGAAAAGGGGGCAATGTGGATCAGCTTACCTCAGGAGCCCACTTGATAAGTTCTCTAGTGGCACCAGGCATTGCAGACAATTTACAGAAAGGTCCTTGACACTCTCCCTCATCCGAGTAGAGATAAAGAGATGAATGGTTTAAATGTCCAGCCTTTCTATATCGAATAGTGTAATTCACTTCCATTCTTTGCGGTGTTGAATTGATGTAACAGGATTTAGGAAACGGTATGTTTGCCATCCTAGAATCCGTATAAACGAATGTACTCGCCAAATATGCCGAAGTTTCTAGTATTATCAATCCACATAGGATTGCAACTATCGGCCATTCCAGTATCTGTCAATTAAAAGCACGTGATGATGATAATAATAGTAGTATTAAATGATCTTAACTGTAAAGAACGCACATATTAATATGATCATTGTACTGATGGCTCAGTACTATAACAAGACAGAATCTAAAACATGGCATGAATATTAGTGCGATTTCATATGTATGTATGCATATGTATATATATACATGTATATATTACAATCATTATCGTAATCCATTTTTTCAATAAGTAAAACAAGAAAATTATAACTTCATAAAAATTTCAAAGAGTCAATAACCTGAGGAATTGTAGAGATACCAAGAAATTAAGAAGATAAAATGAAAAAAAGATCAATGATAACCAAAAATAATGCTTCTTTGAATCAAATAATATTCAATTTGTTTCCGCTGCAGTACGAGAGAAGTATACACACGCAATTGAAAGCGACCTGTTCAAAACAGGGCATTGTCCTCAACCAAGTGACCAATCACAGCACAGCTGCGATACCCCGCGCGAACACACACGATAATATATTAGGGCCATGTATCTTCCAAGTTCGGCCAACCGTATCCTTTTATTTGGACGTTCTTGGCAAAGTACACAGAAGTAAGACAAAAAATATTTATTTTTCGTGAAACAAAGAAGAGGAAATGCAAATCTGTTACAAAAAAAAAATCAATAAAAATTTCCAAAAAGAAAATAGGCCTACTTGTTCTGTATTACTGGTCTGCCCCCCCCCCCCCGCCTACAAAGAAATTTTGGGTCAAGTGGAAATGTTTTTTGTTGACTTTTAGCCCTTTTTTGTGATGACCCTGGTTGAATACAAAATTAAATGTATTTATTACTTTATTACAAGCGATAATTTTAACATAATTTTCATATGTTATCATTATTACGTAACTGATCTCCCATCTCTCTCTCTATCTATCTATTAATCTATCTCTCGTACTCTCTTGACTCTCTCCTTTCCTTTTAAAATCATGTTTTTTTTGCTGCATTATTGTACTTTTATATTTTTGCATAGATTCACTGCCTTTATGATACACGATAATTTACGGTGGAGCTATACATATAAATAATAATAACGAGAGTAACAAAACTACTACTACGACGACGCTACAACTACTTTTACAACAGTACAAATATTGGGGGTCCGGTTAAATGAATCGCTAAAATATTATAGTTGTTGATATTTGTGAGCACTAATTTTAAAATTGTCAAAAAATAATCCCCAGCTCGCAGCACTATCCGTTGTTAAAAAAATAAATTGTTCAGATGACATAATGTACAATAATAAGCGAGGTATAGAAAAATGTAATTTTCAACCCGCTATCGTCCTTAACATTTTCATTTCTACTCTCTAAAATCGTTTCGAAATCCCCTTGATGGTGACGTCAGTGATGCAGCAACTAACAGGTCGGTTTGATCAGTTTTGTTAATGTAATTGGCAGCTGTCCCGCCCTATCCCTTTCTTTCTTTTCCTCAAAACATCTGATATTACCGCTTACACTCCGTTTATATTTTCTATGACCAATGGTTGGATTTAGCAAAGGAAAAACATCCACCTAAAAAAAAAAAATAATCTTGAGACAAGTAAAGCGTTATTATCGGCCGTTTTAATCATCACATTTTTTTGCTTCTTCCTATTTCATTCGAGGAGAAAATTGAACGATTATATTTTTGTAAGAAGTTTGAATATGATATTGATAAGCATAACAATTTCAATCATGTTTTTTAATGGTTTGGGCTACAAAAAGACAAACGAATATGTAGGTATATAGGTGAAGGGAAGAATAATGATAATAATGATAATAACAATAACAGTAATGATAATAATGATTATGATAATAGTAACACTAATAATGATAATAATAATAACAATAATAAATGAATAAATGAATAATGAGTGAGATGATTGCAGTGCGACGAGAGTTGGAAATAACAGCCTTCTATACTCATATACTTATAACGAGAACAATTTAGTGAGAATGCTAAAAAACAAAGAATAAGACCTCTTTTCCGCCCCTTCCCCCCAAAAAAAAAAAAAAATAATAAAAATAAAAATCTCCCATAAACCGCGCACATTTGCAGGCAGAAGTTAGCCTTGACACAAGAATACTACCATATCGGCCTGCGTCTTTCGGATGGTGACGTTAAAGGTCGGTCCCAGACGTAAATAATCACATCTGATTGATACACGTCTGACAAAACTCAAATACACACACACACACACATGCAAAAGACCCGATCGATGGCTCATGAATATTTATATAACAATAGCGAATGGGCGAGAAGCGTTGGGTGAGAGACATCGTTCCGCTCTGTCATTGGTCAATTCCGTCCTGAATGCCTTCGCACACTCGCCTTTGCTCTACCAATAGAAGTACGTGTAATGCTACACACAACCGTTATATAACAAGCGTCTATATAGTCGAGGAGATGGGGGCTTTATTCAGAATTTTTGGATGGGAATGTTTGACAGGCTTATACGGGGTAAAATAGTGTGCTGATTAAAAAAAACCCAGTCTTAATGATCGTACTCACGTCATTTTGGCGAATTTTTGACCAAAAATAACAATTTTGACCCCTCTTTGGAAAATGGTCACTTAAAGGAATGGTCCAGGCAGAAAATATTTATATCTTAATACATAGAGTAGAATTGACTGAGCGAAATGCCGAAAAATTTCATCAAAATCGGATAACAAATAATAAAGTTATTGAAGTTTAAAGCAATATTTTGCGAAAACAGTCATCATGAATATTCATTAGGTGGGCTGATGATGTCACATCTCCACTTTCCGTTTTCTTATGTTATTACATAAAATCATATTTTTTTCATTATTTCATACTTGTGTGAATAATATGTCTCCCTTATAATGAAATAAGTTGCAGCAATAAATATCTAATGCACTAAATCAGTTGTCAATCCAATTTTCTAGTTCTTGGAGGAAAAAATTTGAATTAACATAATTTCATGTAATAAAATACAAAAGAACAAGTGGAGATGTGACATCATCAGCCTACCTAATGAATATTCATGACGACTGTTTTCACAAAATATTGCTAAACTTTAAAATTCAATAACTTTGTTATTTGTTATCCGATTTTGACGAAATTTTCGGCATTTTGCTCAGTGAATTCTACTCTTTTTTTTTAACTCATACTTTCAGCCCGGAGCATCCCTTTAACAGACTACTTTGTACCCACATCCAATAGAAATGATCTATCCTAAGTAAAAATGCACCCAGATTCCAGATAAAGTGGTTTCATTTGCTAAATCACAATAGAAGTGGTCATTTTGGCCACGTTTTGACCAAAATGAGAATTTTTATGATTTTGGGGTCCGAAATGTGTTACAAATAATGACTAAAACTACGATTGAATGTATTTAAAAATCCACATTTATTTCATCCGATTTTGATGAAATTTTCGGTATTTTGCTCATTGAATTCTGCTCTATTTATAAAACTATAAATACTTTCAGCCCGGACAATCCTTTAATACTAAGAAGAAGGTGAAGGAGAAGAATAATGATAATAATAATAATTATTATAATAACAATAATGATAATAATGATTATGATAATAGTAATACTAATAATAATAATATTAATAATATTAATAACAATAATAAATGAATAAATGAATAAATAAATAATGAGTGTGATGATTGCAGTGCGCAGAAGAGAGTTGGAAATGACAGGCTTCTTTACTCATGTATTTATAACGAGAAAAAAATTGTTAGAATGCTAAATACAATGCATAAGACCTTTGCCCCCCCCCAAAAAAAAAAAAAAAATAAATAAATAAATAAATAAAAATCTCCCCCAAACCGTGCACATTTGCAGGCAGAAAAAAGCCTTGACTCAAGAATACTACCATACCGGCCTGCAAAAGACCCGAACGATAGCTCATGAATATTCATGTGACAATAGCGAATGGGCGAGTAGCGTTGGGTGGGGAACATTGTACCGCTCGATCATTGGTCAATTACGAGCTGAATGTCTCCGCACATTCGCCTTTGCTCTGCCCATAGAAGTACGTGTATTGCTACACACAACCGTTATATCACACGTGTCTATGGGGGAAATCTTGATTCAGATCGCGGCAATATCCGAAATCAATTCTTCAAAATAATGATGCAAAAATACAATTTTACTCAAAAAATGTCTATGTAAACCACTATTTTTTATATGATAAAATGAATCGTGAATTCCTTGCTAGTATAACAACATAAAAAAACAGAGAATTATACAATTATACAATACAATGATACTCACGCATCTCAGCTATTGCAATATCGTATGGGGGGACTGTGCAAATTATTTAATGCTACAATTATTTCGCTTACAAAAACGGGCAATAAGAATAATAACAAATTCCCCATATTTAGCTCACTCTCATCAATTATTCCGTAAATTAAAGATTCTAAAAATTTATGATATACATGCCCTTTACACTGCAAGTTTTATGTTTTCATACTACAAGAATCAGTTGCCTGACACATTCAACAGTTATTTTAAAACAAATCGCAATGTAAACAAATATAATACGAGAAATTCTGATAATTTATACATTCCTTTTTACCGCTTTTCTTTCTCAAGAACAGTCATAAGTTATAGTGGACCACTCATATGGAACAGTTTGCCCCCTGAAATAAAAGAAAGTCCTTCGCTAAATTCATTTAAAGTAAGATGTAAGTCTTACCTTCTAAATATGTATACTTCACCATGTTCTCAGTGAATAAGCTTGCTTGCTTTTATGTGTATGTTTTTTAAACATATTTTTTTGTAATATAGTTGTTTTTTTTTTCAAATTTTTCATTAGTTTGTTGATTTCGTTTATTTTGAAATGTGTGTTTCTCGCAATCTAATCAATTGATTGCAGGATGGTCTTTTTTCGGTAATGAATGTTAATCAGGGAGTAGCCTAGATAGGTCTATTTGGCTTTTGCTATTCCCCCACATCGCATTCATTACCCTACGTATTTTGTTATTCTTGTTAATTTGTCATTTTACAATATTCATTACTCCTTTACTATGGAATCATTTTGATTGATCTCGATATATTGTATCTTGTATGTTTTTTACAGATGTGAAATAAATGAATTTGAATTTGAATTTAGAATATGGTGTTGATTTTCTGGCTGTAAAATTGGTAAAAAAAAAAGTTATTTGGGCACGTATACGTGCCAATGGCATTTGAGGGCTAAGAGCACGCATAGCTGCCAATGGCATTTAAAGAGTTAAAATGTGTGCTAGATCGGAAGAATCAACCTCATGGAATTCATTTCGTCAGTTTTGACCTATGATGTTCATTTTGGATACTTTAGACATAACTGACCATTCGCGCAGTTTTGCAATTAACTATTCAAATAGGCAGGAAAATGAGGCCTTCAGCATGTTTCATCTTCTTCCCTTATTGAATGGAAATGCATTTAAAGGTCCTTCTTGTGCAGAATGTTATACTGATTCCAAATATATCAGTCTTAATGACTGTATTTAACAGCTTATGGTAATTTTTGTCACTTATGTCCCTCAAAATGACCAATAACACAAGTTAAATTTATCCCAAAATACTTTAAATGTTACCAGAATCGTTACAAGGGTGTACTCACCTAACACTGGTTTATTAATCCTTTAAATTGAACATCTTCAAAATATTTGAACCTCATCTAACTTATTCTATCAGTTATGACCTATGAGCGCTATTTTGGGCACTTTACACATAACTGACCAGTCGCACAGTTTTACATAATAAACTTTGCAAATACGTAGGAATTTGAGGTCTTCAGAGGGTTTAATATTCTTCCCTTATAAGACTGGAATGCACTCAAAGGTCCATCCTGTGTAGGATTTTATGCTGATTCCAAATTAATCAGTTTTATTGACCCTATTAAGACGATTTTCGTTATTTTGGCCACTTTTGGTCCCCAAAATGACTAATACCATAATTTATCCCAAATTATTTTGACTACCTTGTTCATTTTTGCCACCTTGACCCGTTCCCAATATGTATGTTAATTCAACCTTTACCGAACATGGTGAGGAGACATCCAGGATTGCGTTAATATTAGCATCAATTATTGTTGAATGTGGAAAGTTTGAAAGCTTTTTGGTGAAAATCAATGCAATGATTCAATATAGTCCAGTGCTATTGACCCAACTATAAGCCTGTTCACGGCTGTAAACTGCGCACGAGCAGAAAAAGGTCATTGGAGACAACCATGAAGGTGGCTTTCAAATTCACTGACATAGGCATTTGTGATTTGATGATTATTCATGTATTCCTTTCAAAATATTTATCACATCCAAGCTGAAGAGTAATAAATAGAGCCTTCATAATCACTGGTATTTGACAGTAGCCTAAACAATAGTCAAATGTGCCAAAGGCAGACAATAAAACAGATTTCCAAACTTTATCACTGATGTACTATTCTAGTAACCTGGTCTATACAATGCCTTTCGTTCTTAGAATTTGAATACTCTACCGGTAAAGCTTACGCAACATCTACATTTGAAAATGATAGTGCTTATATCCTAATGAAAAATCACAAAGGTCATTTGAGAAAAGTTGATCCTGAGCTAACCGTGAACTGGCTTATTGGACCCTGTATTAATTTTTTACCACTTTTTCCTCACCAGTGACCACTCATGCCTTGATGCTCAAAAAAGGTCTCAAATGTTGGTAAGTATCATTATCAGCAAGAACTACAAATAATCGATGAAAATTGTTGATAAATCCTTTACATCAATTGTTGATAAAATCCTTTACATCGAGCATACATAAGGTTTTGACTATGTACTGTGGTAATTTTCATGATTTTAGCGACCTTGATCACATTGAAAATTTAAATGGAAGCTTTACATATATGGGGCAGCAAATTCAGGAATGAGAGATTTTTGCATCATTTAATGTTAGGACATATTTCTAAGCTTTCTGAAGTAGATTAATTCAATGAATCCATATATACCATTTATGAACTAGTGGTCATTTTGGTCACCTTTGGTCCCGACAATGGCCGATGATATTTAAATGTATAAAAAAGTATTCGAACGTTGTTGTTGCTCTGTGTTGTTAATAAGATGTATTATATCAATCATAATAAGTGACAAAATACTTATTGATTTCAATATACAGTGCGTCCCCAAAAAACGAAACCGAGATTTATCGATGATTTATCATAACTTAATTACAAATACAACAGACAAATGACCTACCTTTGTAAAGCTTAGAATCTCCTCTTTTATCTGAAATTACTTAGATTATTTCTCATTCACGCGTGAGTGAGCAAAAACAATTTGAAGAGGGGGTACCAAAAAGTCACTTTGCGGGCTGTATCTGGGTTTCAAAAGGAAAACCACATTTTTAAAAAGTTCAATATCTGCTCTTTAATTTGATACCTCAATTACAGAAAATGGTCAAGAAATTAAAAAGTTATGGTTATTTGAAATAAGGCTCGAATTTCAATAATTTCATAAAATGAAGAGGTTTTACAGGGTAGCGTTCAAACTCACTCGACACTCCGTTTTGTTGACGATCAGCCATGCATTAAGTATTTTGGTAAACGTGCGATAGCTTCTGTGGGAAACCGGTGAAAACACGTTTACTTAATGAAATTATGGAAATACAAGCAGTGTTTCGAGGGAACATAACTTTTTTTTCTTCTTGACCATTTTCTGTGATTAAGGTATCAAAAAAGAGCAGATATTGAACTTTTTAGGCATGTGATTTTCTTTTTGAAATTCAGATACCCCCCGCAAACTGACTTTTTGGTATCCTTTCTTTAAATTATTTTTGCTCACTGATGCATGAATGTGGAATAATAATATCAGATGAAAGAGGAGATTCTAAGCTTTACATTGGTAGGTCATTTATCTATTGAATTTATGATTAAGTTATGATAAATCATCGCTAAATCTCGGTTTCGTTTTTTGTGGGACGCACTGAAATATTACTGGTTACACTTCGTAATTCCGAAGCTTCGTAATTCCGAAGGTTCTTAATTCCGAAGGTTCGTAATTCCGAAACACGTAAATTGCCTATACCTCGATGTTCGTTAATCCGAAAACGAAAAAGGGTTCGTTAATCCGAACATTTGTGGCGTTATTCCGACGGTTCGTTATTCCGAAGGTTCGATAATCCGAAAACGAAATAAGGTTCGTTGTTCCGAAGGTTCGATAATCCGAAAACGAAATAAGGTTCGTTGTTCCGAAGGCTCTTTAATCCGAAAACGAAATAAGGTTCGTTGTTCCGAAGGTTCGTTAATCCGAAAACGAAATAAGGTTCGTTTTTCCGAAGGTTCGTTAATCCGAAAACGAAATAAGGTTCGTTAATCCGAAAACAAAATAAGGTTCGTTAATCAGAAAAATGAAAACTGGGAAAGCAGAGGCAGAGGCAAGGGGGGGGGGGGCGGGGGACACTGTTGCCGTTCAATTGTTATGAGAATGGGAAGGCAAGGGCGGCCGAACGAATTTTCGTTTGGGGGGGTGGGGGTAAAGCCAAAAAATGAAACTCATACGTCAAAATGGGCACTTTGGTGATATTTTCACCTTAAGATTATCATCTGCTTGAAGTCATTGTGTGTTTGATAGTGATTAAGTAGAGAAAAACATTTTCGAAGTGACTTCTTATTATGGCAAAATGTATATTTAGGCTTTATTTTTCGGGAGAGAGTATAATGAGCGAGCGGCTTGGTAAAAAAAATTTAAGGTGAAGTTGTAAAACTCGTTTAGGGGTAAATTATTCTTAAAATGGCATTATTGCGAGGTGTTGCGAGCGTAAATCACAAGCTAAAACTTAAGGGTATTTCAATAAAAAATGAAAATAAGTTTTTAAAAATCCGAGCAGATTTCTGCTGTCATTAAAAAGATGGTCTTATTATATTCACTCGCGTTCGTAATCACTCGCGTCGCGTTGGTAATCACACGCGTTTTTGATTTTTGGCGATTTTTTTTTATTTCGGTGCGATTTTTTTTCTAACGGTGTCTTCAATGGGACAAACGTACTGGAAAAATAAAATGAAATTGAAATTCGAGTTTCGTTTTAAACCGGCAAGTGCCTTAAATAAGATGTAGGCCTATTCGACTACTGTTTTAACATAATAAACAAGCAAATCAGCCATGTGGCTCAACTAACTTAGAATAGATCCGGACTTCTACTGTGTCTTATACGAGGACTCCGAGTCGGAACTTGCCATATCTGCCACATCGATATTACATCGTATCATTCCTATATGCGGACATGCCTGCATGCAATGGCCCAAGGCGGCCGGACCCGGCCGCGGTCGGACACGACGTGCATCGGTAGCATGGAGCAAGCTAACGTGAGTCGAGCTGAGTTAGATCCCACGTTACATATGAGGCGCCGATTGTACCAATATTATATAGAACAATTATTTGTTATATCATCATTATTTATTGAATAATAACTATTATTTATATATAAATTACATTTTGTTTGAAAATAATTACTATTGTATAAAATACATTTCTAATTATATATAATTCCAAGTAATACTTCATTATTTGTAAATAATAATAGTTCGACATTCCATTATTTATAAATAATGATTATTTGTTTTTCATTATTTATAAATAATGATTATTTGTTTTTCATTATTTTTAAATAATGGTTATTTGTATATAAATAACGATTATTTGTATATAATGGCAAACTGTAAAAATCGTTTATAAATAATGATTATTTATAGATAATGGGATATTGAAACAAAATTGTTATTAATAAATAATGAAACACGATGAATTTTCATTATTTATAAATAGTGAGATAGATATTTCACTATTTACTAAATAATCGTTATTTATAAATAATGGAAAACTCGAACATTAAATAATGATTATTTATAAATAATGAGAATAATGGCGCACTCGAAAAAAATATTTATAAATAATTAAGTAGACGTCTTCATTATTTAACAAATAATCATTATTTATAAATAATGGGAAACTCAACAAATTATTTATAAATAAAGAAATGTGCACTGGCATTGTTAATAAATAATTATTATTTACAAATAATAGAAAACTCGAAAAACTTATTTATTAATAATAGAAAAACGAATTGCAATTATTCATAAATAATGAAGTATGCAGTGTCAATATTTATAAATAATGAAACACAAAAATTATTATTTATAAATAATGAAAAACAAATAATCATTATTTATAAATAATGAAAAACAATTAATCATTATTTATAAATAATGAAAAACAAATTATCATTATTTATAAATAATGAAAAACAAACGATCAGTATTTATAAATAATGAAAAACAATTAATCATTATTTATAAATAATGGAAAACAAATAATCATTATTTATAAATAATGAAAACAAATAATCATTATTTACAAATAATGAAGTATTACTTGGAATTATATATAAATAATTAGAAATGTTATTTTATATAATAGTAATTATTTTCAAATAAAATGTAAATTATATATAAATAATAGTTATTATATAATAAATCATGATTATATAACAAATAATTGTTTTATATAATATTGGTACAATCGGCGCCTCATATGTAACGTGGGGTCTAACTCAGCTCGACTCAACTAGCTTGCTCCATGCTACCGATGCACGTCGTGTCCGTACTCGGTCGGGTCCGGCCGCCTTGGGGCCATTGCATGCAGGCATGTCCGCATATGGGAATGATACGATGTAATATCGATGTGGCAGATATGGCAAGTTCCGACTCGGAGTCTTCTATAAGACACAGTAGAAGTCCGTATTTTCTAAGTTAGTTGAGCCACATGGCTGATTTGCTTGTTTGTTATGTTAAAACAGTAGTCGAGTAGGCCTACATCTTGATTAAGGCACTTGCCGGCTTAAAACGAAACTCGAATTTCAATTTCATTTTATTTCCCTGCATGTCTGTCCCATTGAAGACACCGTTAAAAAAAAACCGCACCGAAAAAAAAAAATCGCCAAAAATTCAAAACGCGAGTGATTACGAACCCGCACGCGACGCGAGTGATTATAAACTGCCAAAAGATGTGCATCTAACTAAAGAATTAACACGAGCGCAAAACGCGAGCTTAAACATACTGACCAGAAAAGGGACCTGTTAAAGAAAGCATTTAGTGACCTCTTTATGATACATATTTCTCCAATCGAATGATTGAGAGTGCGAAGCGCGAGCTGAAATTTTTCATATACTGACCAAGAGAGGAACCTTTTGCATTTGGTGACTCATGAATGGGATATGTGCTAGGCCTACATATCTCACCAATCGATTAATGCAAGCGCGAAGCTCGAGCTGAAAATTTGTGATATTCTATCCCTGAAACTGGACATTCTAAGAATTTTATTTCACCAGGATCAAAATGACTACCTTAATGAGCAATACTTAGTGCGAGCGCAAAACGCGAACCAAAAATGTGTGCTATTCCAACCTTAAAAGTTGACATTCTATGCATGTTTTGTTACCAAGAACTGGACGAATACCTTATACCAAATAAAAAACTGATGAGGATGGAGCTTCTTTTTTCTTTTTTTTTTGAAATTTCATGATGGCCATTTTCTAGTCAATTTAAACAGATTATTGTGCTCACGATTCGATTTTTGTAGCTTTCAGCGAGATACGCGATTACGCATTGTTTTCATGATTACAAAACTACTGAATATGGAAAAAAATGTTTAGCTTGCGCTACGAGCTCCCATCATTTGATTATAGAGATTTATATCCCATTACTGAACTCCAAGTAATAATCTTTGAAATATCCACTTTTCTTGTCAGTCGGCCACTCTGCCTATCTGCCTATATGCATTCGCATTAATTGTTTTGTTTAGATGCTCACCCTATTCCAACGCAACCGCGTAGCCAGGATTTCATTTTGGAGGGGCGGTAAATGCACGCGAAGCGTGCCAACACTTACAGAGCGCGCGAAGCACGCTCCCTAGGGGGTGGGTGCAGGGAGGGGAAGTTTTCACCTCCCGCGCGAAGCGCGAAGCTTTTGGTGTTTCATAAATTAAAATGAAAAGGAGCCGTCTCTCTTTTCTCTAGTACCTATATCAGCTCCAATTCAGTTGACTATATTGTGATTTTGAACCTTGTTTTCATGAACCTTGTTTTCAAAAGTGATTGTGAACGCAGAAAAAAGGAATACAATGGAGGAAATTAGTATAATAATAACCCCGCGCGAAGCGCGGAAGTTGAAGCGTTTTATCAATTTTTTTTGCCATGAAAAGGGTCCCGAGAAAAGGGTATTCTCAATTATATATTGAATACTTCCCTTAGAAAGATCAGATTCGATTACAAACAATTTAGCGACAGTGCATATCTTTAACTCGCAAAACAGAGGAGAAGAAGTGTATTTGCCGGGAGGAAGATATTCCTCCCCGCGCAGAGCAATGAAACTCTGGAATTTCAAAGAGCGGACGTTTCATCAAATGCATATAATATTATCTCTCATACCCCATCGGCTCTAATTCAATTGATTTTCTAAGATTATTGAACTTTATTACAAGGAAAATAGTGCGCAAAAAGTTGAAACTTCTGTGATTTATTTAAATTATATAAAAAAGGATGCCTAATTTCTTTGACTTATCCTGAAGTGCTTCATTTTGAATTATAAAGAAACTTAAGTGTCATTCAAAATTTCAAACTGAGGGCGCAAAACAGGACAGGAGATGAATGTGCAGGGAAATGACATGAAGATTAATAGAATTTGATAACAAAATATTGTACTTTTTATTTAATACGACACGAATTTTATACCTTCCTCTTTTAAAATTAGACACCTGTTTGCCCCAAAATTATGGTTGTTAAGTAATGAGCTGAAAAGCGGGAGAAGTTGACTTTATGGAGGTGACGGCAAAGATTGATATAAAGATTGTACCCGCCCGGAGCCGACCCGACCATAAGTTGCGTGATCAATTAAAAATAAGATAAATCCATATACTTCGGCCTATCATTACTCTAATTCCATGCCCTAATGTATACATTTGAACTTTAACTCGCAAGAAACACATTATAGCTGAGGTGGAAAAACAGGGTTGGGAAACAATGGAAAACTTCAGTATTGTCATTTGACCGCGCACAGCGCGGAAGAAAAATTCATATATGAATTTAAAGCGTGAAGGAGTTTCTCTTTTGAGAAAAAAAAGAATAAAAAGAAAAAAAACCACATAAAGCTACCTTTCTTCTCTTCCTCCCTCCCCTTTTCCTTTTCTCCTCTCTTTTTTCCCTTCTTTTTATTTTATTTTGGGGGACGTTTTTGGGGGGGGGGGGCGACCGCCCCCGCCGCCCCCCCCCCTGGCTACGCGCCTGCCCTATTCATGATTACAAAAGGAGTTTAAGTTGCTAGAGCTAAATCGCCCATGCTCCAAAATCTTGCTCGCTTCACTTAGGGGTGGCGGAACCGGGGACAGGGGGGGGGGGGTGGATACTTGCCCCAAAAAATCCCGTCGGAAAAAAAGTGACTGGAATCTCACAAGGATCATTATTAGTATTATTTTTATTTTTATTACCAGCAGAAGCTGTTATTAAAAATGACATCCCCTCCAATACAAATCCTATTATCTGGAGGTTACTCGCACGCGACCAACAAACTTAATCCCCTGCATCCTTAAACCATTTGCTAAAGGCAGCAATTGCTCAGATAAAATCGAAATTAGCCTATGCTTGATCCGGGCGCCTATTCTTAATGAAATACATGCTTTTGGCCACAACACACGCATGTATCATCGATCCTTATTACTATCATTGCATAATATCGTGTTATCTTGTAATGACAACACCGTGTTTGTTACCAAAATGAATAATTTTCATTTTCGGAAATATGAACCTTATTTCGTTTTCGGATTAACGAACTTTCGGAATTACGAACCTTATTTCGTTTTCGGATTGACGAACCTTCGGAATTACGAACCTTATTTCGTTTTCGGATTGACGAACCTTCGGAATTGCGAACCTTATTTCGTTTTCGGATTGACGAGCCTTCGGAATTACGAACCTTATTTCGTTCTCGGATTAACGAACCTTCGAAATTACGTGCCTTCGGAATTACGAACCTTCGGAAAAACGAACCTTCGGAATAACCGAACCTTCGGAATTACGAAGCTTCGGAATTACGAATGTATGCGATATTACTAATAGTACAAAATCAAAATGTTGTGACCATTTTGGCCATTTATCCAATGTATGACTTTAGCAGTAAATAAACATGACTGTGGAGCAATAATGGAAATGTGTTTAATCCATTTCGATCGGAAATATTACAAGCTCTCCTTGTGTACAAATTTAATTGAATTTATTCAAACGAGTCAAAAGGAGAGCAAAGTACAAACAAAATAAATGGTTACAAAATAAAAAAGTGAAAAATTACATGTTTGGGACCCGAAAGAAATCAGGGGCCCCTGCATATGATATTTTACTCAAAATTGTTTCAAATACCTCACTACTGTCTAATGTGGCCCAATTGGTCACTGCATGGTCCTTAAAAAGCCAAAACATCATGACCCCTATGCTCTGGATAAAGGCATTAATCCTCAATTCAAAGGTGCATCACTACAAAGCAATTGGTCAAAGTGAATTTCACAAATGGATTTAACTATCATGCAGTTTACCACCTTCGCCATATGTATGTTTCACAAACCCCACATTGGCATGATTGGTGAAGTTGAAAGTGGAAAACTTGCCCTAAATTACTTAAAGAGTGTCCAAAATCGGCACAGAGAATAATTTCCTATAGAATGTGTTTTATTACCAAGTAGTTCTTCAAAATAATTCAGGGTAAATTTGCTGCTTACCAATCATGCCAACGTGAGGTTTTTGAAGCATTGTACAAACAGAAACCCCCCCCCCCCGATAGTCTAAATGAATGTTGGTCAAAACTCTTAATGAACTCCACTCCGCATAAGAATATTGCAATATGGGGGAATAAAAAAAAGATTTTCCTGGAGTGGACCTAACCCCTTTTGAAAACAAACTATTCTGAAGAGCTAATTTTTTAAAAGGGGTTAGGTCCATTGTTCATAATTTTTTTGTTTGTTTTCTGTCTCACAACCTCTAAATTTTTAGTCATTCTGATGAAAACAACGAAAATTTGAAATTCACATGAAAACGTGAATAAAAGTGGCAAAGGAAAATCACTTTTTTAATCAGAATAGATTGGAATCATTTCAGTTTAGTTGCAAAAGGGGTTAGGTCCACAATGATAATTTATAAAAGAATATATATATAAAAAATTGAAGACAGGTAGATTTCTTTTGTACCCAATTTTATTTTCAGATGATAGGGTAGTACATCATGACAATTTAGTTTATCATAAGAATATTGCAGTAAGTGAGAATAAAAAACATGTTTTTTTTCTCGGAATGGTAAAAAGTGGACCTTACCCCTTTGTAACTAAACTCTACAAATACTTAGTTTGATTTAATGACTTTTGGCGTGCGATTTCACGGTTATCTCATTTAAACAAGTATAAAGAACGATCAAATGAAAATAGCCGAATAAGTGTTTTCAAATTCGCACCGGTACCCTCCTTGCAAACGTTTAAGAATTCAAAATCATTAATATGCGATTACTTGTAGGATATGGACACTGTTTTTCGTTATAGTTGTTTTGTTCTTTTGAATAATTATGGAAATGGGTTTTACTTCTAAATTGGATGTTTACAATTTTACTGAAATGCATCATCTATCTGACAAACTATCATCGGAACAACAACTTGTTTTTGTTCCACTTTCATAACTATAGACTGTGGTCAATACCATGTTTCTTATCCTTTCCCAAAACGATATAAAGTACAACTATGTAAGATAAAAAGGAACAAGATGATGAAGAAAAAATACCTACCATTGGCATAGGTCATCCACTTACTCAAAGGCGGATCCAGGAGGGGGGGGGGGGGGGGTTGGGCACAGCCGGCTCGTGCCCCCCCCCCCCCATATTTGAGGGGCACAATTAGTTTTATATCGTGGACGAAATACAGTTATTCTTTGGTTAAAAAACCTTTTTTTGTTTCTTTGCTCGTCAAATTTCTCGGGAAAATGTTCCCCCCCCCCTTTTGGAAATCCTGAATCCGCCCCTGCACCCACTCATCAATCACTAAAAGAATAACCGTTTACAACCATATCCTATAAGTGTTACATAAATTACGCCTTTATCAAACATAATGGAATGAAATGATTCTAACTGAAAAGATCATAAAAAATAGAAAGATATGGTAAAGTTTAGAAATAAATTGTATAACGTAATGAAAAAATGAACACAGAAACATGTTATCTGAATAAGGAAGTTTAAAATGCAAATATTTGTGCCGATAAATGAAATTGAAAGTGGTATTTTAGGCGAAATTAAACAATCAGTTAGTGGTCGCGAAATTAAATGACAACTTTGGGCCATTAATTTGAACGAATTTCTCTCTAAATTGAATTTCTACAAAATTCAAAGGAATGATATAAAACGGAATCAGATGCTCAACATATAAAAAATGAACCATGTGTGCAGAGGGTTGACAAAATATTTGGAATTTGAACGTCCTTTCATTAATTTAAATGCAACTCTGATGAAATTGGACGGGATATCCTATATTACTCTCCCAATTTGTCAGTACGATAAATGTTTAGGGATTCACAAAAAAAAACCTGGATCATGAGTTATAATGAGGAGACATCGCCAGATGTCCCAGTAGCATAAACAGATACATGTTTTAACATTTTATCATGTATGCTTTAATATTTCTTATTTTTCTCATTTAATTATATAGCTATGTCAAGTAGCTCCATGCAATGACTAAGATAACGGAAATTGTTCGATGTTTAAATAACAGTCGACGTACCTTCCCCATAAACAACAATCGGAAGAAAAAAACTTTCGAAAAAGGGCGCGCCCAATTTGACCTCGCTTTCCTGCTCAACGAAAATTACGATGCGAAACCAGCTGGAATTCGAGATTTCGCCTCTGAAAAGTTAAGCATAAACAGCACTCCCAGAACCACATTTACGATCGGCGTTTTGAAACGACGTTTGAAAACGCTGATTCTGTCCTCGCAATGGAAGCATAAACACACTTATTGAAGAAAAAAAAGTGATCAAAATGACCACAGGGTCCAATACTGGCTTATATGGAATCATTGCATTGATTTTTACCCCAAAACGTTCAAACTTTTCATATTTAAAAATAATTGATGCTGATATCAACGCAATCCTGATTGTCTCTTCATCATGTTCGATAAAAGCTGAATAAGTATACACATTGGGTAGTGGTCAATGTGGCCAAAATGACCAAATGGTCAAAATACTTTTGGGAAGCTCAGTTTAAAGGATTAATACACGATGGATAGGTGTCACAGCGCTCCTTTGTAACGATTGAAATAACATTCTAAGTATTTTTGATAAATTGAGGTATTGAACAAATGGGATTGGTCATTTTGGGGGACAAAAAGTGGCCAAAATGACCATAAGCTTCTCAAAAGGGTCATTAAGACTGATACATTTGGAGTCAGCATAAAAAGCTACACAAGATTAACCTTTAAATGCAGTTCCATAGAAGAAAACGTACGCTAATGGCCTCAAATCCCTACCTTTTTGCACAGTTTAGTATGCAAAACTGCGCGAATTGTGAATTATGTCTAAGGTATCAAAAATGACCCTCATTGGCCTTAAATGATAGAATAAGTTACATAACGTCAAAATACTTTTGAGATGTTCAATTCAAAGGATTAATGCACCAGTGTTGACGTGTTAGATGCCACAGCATCGCCTTGTTACGGTTCAGGTAACATTTTAAGTATTTTTGGATAAATTTAACTGATGTCATTGGTCATTTCGAGGGCCATTAAGTGGCCAAAATGACCATAAACTGTTAAATAGGGTCATAGGGACTGATATATTCGAAATCAGTATAAAAATCTGCACAAGAAGGACCTTTAAATGCATTCCCATTTAATAAGGGAAGAAGATGAAACATGCTGAAGGCCTCAATTTCCTGCCTATTTGAACAGTTCATATTGCAAAATTGCGCGAATGGTCAATTAAGTACCCAAAATAAACCTCATAGGTCAAAACTGACGAAATAAATTACATAAGGTTGATTGTTACGATATAGCGCACATTTTGGAAATAATTGTTGATTTCTAAAAACATAAAATCCTAGTTATGATCAATATTTGTAACACATTTCGGACCCCAAAATCATAAAAATTGTCAATTTGGGTACAAACGTGGCAAAAGTGACCACTTCTATTGTGATTTGGCAAATGAAAACGCTTTATCTCGAATTTGGGTGCATTTGTACTTCGGATACCCGCTTTTAATTGGATGTGTGTGCAAATGCATTCTGTTAATGAGACCATTTTCCAAAGAGTGGTCAAATTTATCATGTTTGTCAAAAATTTGCCAAAATGGCCAAAATGTCGTGAGTACGGTCAATAAGACTGACATTTTTGGAATCAGCACACAATTTTACCCCGGACAAGCCTGTCAAACCTTCCCCGCCAAAAATTCTGAATAAAGCCCCCTATCTCTTAGACTAATAGGGGAAATCTTGATTCAGTTCGCGGCAATTTCCGAAAGCAACTCTCCAAAATACTGATGCAACAAGACCATTTTACTAAAAAATGTATATGTAAACCACTATTTTTTGTACGATAAAATCAATTGTTGATTCCTTGCCAGTTTAACAACATGAAAAGCACAGAATATGGTGCTGATTTTCTGGCTGTAAATTTAGTTTAACAAAACAAGTTACTTGGGAAACTGTAGCTGCCAATGGCACGACAGGGTTATGGACAACTATAGCTGCCAACGGCTCTTAAAGAGTTAAATTCATCAGTATGCAGAGGACTTGTAAACACTAACAGGAGAACAGTCTAGTAGAACACAAATGTCAGTGTTGTCAGGAAAAAAAATCATTATGCTCTACTCCCATAGAAGGTAACTGAGTACGTGGAACAGGACATTAGGCCTACCCGAACTTGTTCATGACACAGTGGCTGCTCCCCATGAATTAACTTGCTTGCAAATACAAGTCAGTGCCACCCAGTTCTATGAGCCTAAATGCAGCTGCTGCCCCAGCGGTCGAATCATGTATTTCATAATTTATACTGCAAGTGTAAAACGAACATGACGAATTATACAGCTTAGGCAGAGACATGCAGTCGACATTCTTGAGGAAGGGAATCCGACAAGCATCTGGTCGAAGAGGAATGGGATAAAGGAATGTTGAGAGAGGAATATAACAGGATATGGTGTAAAATTATACATTTGTGTAGATAAGTACTGATAAACCCCGCATTCTTTAGACCTTTAATGAGCTTAAATGACCTTGGTATGTGTTTTATTTTTGTATAAATGTACATTCCGTTTCCCATAACCTTTAATTTGATACCAACAAATGTTTATTCCGTGCACTAGAAACGAGGTACTGTAAATCATAATTAAGAGGTTGACCTATGTGAAAAGGATGATGTGGTTCATGATGTCAGAAAATGACTTTTCCCCGAGGTTACCAAAGTAGCCCCTGTCAGATAAAAATATACACTTCCTCATCATAACTATCAGCCAAGAATACATTTAATGCTCGACCTGTTTGTATTCCAAACATTATATGTTGCATTGCTTACATTTGTGTCTTAACTTGAACTTTCTTGACCTTAAATGATCTCTAATTGGTCTAAACGCAATATCAATAGTTTGTGATTCATAAATATGGATTTGATTTTTCATTTGCTATAATTTGATATCAAACATGATATGTTTATTCCGCTCAATAGAAAATTAACAATTAAGAGGAATGTAAGAAAGTTTGTGTGGTTTCTGACGTCACATAAATAACATTTATCAAGATACCAAAGTCGACACCAATCGGATTCCTATTATGAGCACCCTTAATGGAACTTTCAGCAAAAAATACATAAAATACCTAACTTATTTGTATTTAAAACATGATATTTTTCACCCTATATGTATTACTTACATTTGCAATGCAATTTGACATTTTATGACCTTAAATTATCTTTACCTGGCATAAGTGTAATTTAAATGCCCAGTGATTCATATATTTGCATTTGCTTTCTTCAAAATAATTGCATATATAGCCAACTTGAAGGTCATGTTGTGGTTCTACTTGGCTAATTAGTCGAGTAGAACCCAAACATAACCGTCAACTTGGGTAAGACTGCGATTTTTTTTTACTGGAAGTTGTAGTATAGGGTATCTACTTCAAGAATCCGACGGGTGCCACCTGGGCGCCCTTGGGCATATTTTGTTATTGACGTCATATGCAACGCCCACTTTTTCACATACCTCTCTTATATGATTTTCATATTTTACGGAGTTAACATGTCATGTTTGGTATCAAATTTAAGATAATGAAAAATCAAATGCATGTATATGTATTACCGGGCATTTGAATCACGCATAGGTCAGTTATGGGTCGTTTAAGATCGTAAAAGGTCAAATTGCCTTACAAATATAAGAAAGAAATATAATGCGGAACATGCCATGCTTTAAATACCAACAAGTTAGGTATTATACGCATTTTTTTTGCAAAGGTTAAGTTTGAGAGTGAATATTAAGAATCCGATGGACAGTCAAGCCGCAGCGCCCGCACAATCGCACGTATTTATACAAGTCGTATGCACGAAACTTTTGTCGCTGCATATGTAATGAGCAATGACAGACCTGGATTCGCAATAGAATAACTCTGGAAAGAATTGGCATCCCACCGGGGGTTCCCCCACAATGCTTCACACGAGTTCCGTATAACTGCGAGCGAGGAAAACAGTGCGCGCCCGCCGTGTGTCCATCGTGATTAACCGTACGGTGTATTTTATAGTGAGTGTACCCCCGTTACCAATAGCCTTCCGACTTACGTTATTGTACCACTCGTTGACAATTGTGTCTGTATCACTTTTGGAAGTGAGTCGTCGTCTCGGGGTCGTTTTAGCGGGGCGTTTTAAAAGTTATGGTATTTGTCTGTTTGTATTGCCATCTTCGTGTTCTTGGTATAACATGTACTGATCGATGTTTCAAACTTATAGTCCAGTCAATCTAGCCAGAATAGGGGGGTAACCCACCACTAATTGCAACACGAGATATTCCACTGAAATGCTTTCCAGGAAGGTCCCCTAAACAACATACTAAAAGTCCCAAGAAATCCAAGCAGTGGAAATTTATGAAATTTGCATATTATGCAAATTAGCCATGAAAAATTAGAAAAAGAAGGGAAATAATCAAAAGTTTACAAATTAAATGTCCAAAACAATTTAATTTGAATGGAAATTCATGATAAATTACTTAATTCAATGTTTTTAATCAAAAGTGCAAAAATTTATACCTCATTTGCATATTCTGCAAATAAGCATCCTTATATGGAAAAAAATGTCAAGATATTGTGATTTTTCTCATATAGACCACTTGAAAACATTTCATTAATGTTGACATTAATATCCTACTATATCACTAAGCATGAGAATTCATCCCAATGCCTAAAAATTAATTTGCATATTATGCAAATTAGCCATTTAAAAAATAGAAAATGAGGAAATTAATCCAAAGATTACAAATTAAATGTCCACAGCAAGTAATTTTGAACAAAAGTTCATGATGAATAAATAAGTTCAATGTCTTTATATCAAAAAGCTAGCAAATCTGCCTCATTTGCATTTTATGCAAATAAGTATCCTTATATGGAAAATGTCAAGAAATTTTGATTTTTATCACATTTACTGCGGTGAAAACATTTCAGTTTTTCAAATTAATATGCTGAGCACTATCACTAAGCATTCAAATCTATCCTAATATGATTTGTATTTAAGGAAAAAATACTGGAAATATGTTCTTCGCTTCCTAAGCGTTAGTCTGACAAGATGATGGGATTGGCAAGAACAAAGCACAGTATTTGAATTGGTGTGTAGTTTGTTAGAGTTGATAACCCTTTCTTGTATGGATGGGAACGACTTAGACTTTCTTGAAATTTCACCGCATAAACATGATAAAGGGAGGCCAGGAAAAGCAAACTTATGGCAGGTAAGATCTGATGAGTAGTCTCATTAAGAAGTGCAGCAGAGATTCCATCTGGCCTAGTAGCTTCATGTAGGTTGTTTTCTTTAACAATTTCTTCAGTAGTCTGGCTACACCTGCTTGACTAAACAATATGTTATCTGGCCATATCTGGGTCAGGACTGGGTCCTAGGACTTGTGGTGAATACTAAGACTAAAAATCTTTGCCTTCCTTTAATAATGATATTCCAATGTAGTCATAGCTATTGATATTAAGGGCTCCCAACATGCTAATTATTACAGCCCGGATCATTGTCAATCCGGTCAACAAATTATGTATTATAGGCTTGTCTACAAACCATATTATGGTCCTCTTTAATGCATTGTAGCAATTCCGAGCTTTACCTTACTGATGCTTTTGGAGCTCTAAAATGTGCAAGCCTTCCTAGCCTTTCTCTAAAACTCTTGACATCTTCCGACACAACTTATGTCCATTGTCTCATTGAGGCAACTTGTGTCGGAAGAAGACATGGTTAACGGTGTGTTCTTGTTAAAGTCCTCTTGATTGGCATTCAGTCTCCTATGCTCGACTTGTCGGATTTCAGTACAGAGAGTTGTATGATTGTCCAAAGCACATCTGCATGACACTATTAAAGTCAGCATTCCTCCAGAAGAACATCCTTATAGTCGTACCATAAAATGTTTATTCCTCTGGATAACCTCACAGTATACCCATGAGTAGCACATTGTGGCAAATAAATCCTGGAAGTGGTACACACTGTCTAATCAATGTTGGATGGTATTTGATGGTGATGTTAAGGGTGTTCCATTATGTTGTGTCCTCTTGTTGGAAAGGCAATAATCTGGCTTAGTCCTCCATCTGGTTTGTTCATTGTCTAACTGAGGAATTTTTGTTTACCATAAATATCAGGAAATTAATATTATTATTTTCATACGACTCACTTAGAAACTATAGCTTTAATAGTTGGATATGGTTGCCATAGGAGATTTATCAAAGAGGAAAGAACAGAAAATGGATGCTTCATCATGAACGTCTAATCTCGATTCCTGTATCTGAGAAAGATGCCTATAATGCACTTTAAGCCTTCATCATGAATTTATGAATGGCTTTCATGCTTGTCGCTCGTATAGGCAAATGCTCATTGTTACTCTTATTAAGCATGCCCAGAGATCTTGTGATCCAAGCAAGTACTCATATTCACCACCAAGACAAGTGATGATGATGATGATGATGGGTTTCTGTAAAGCGCCTGTATCCGCCTCAGCTGGGCGCTCATGGCGCTTGCTCAAAAATAGGAAATATCTCACAAATTTCAATGTCTTCAAACAGTGCTTAGGATCATCATTCAGTCCAAGTACTGTCCTAGTAATGCTACAATTGAGTTATTCTTGTCTTGGGATAATGTTGGAGTGGGGAACAGAAAGGTCTTCAGGTAAGACTCAAAGGTTGATTGGGTCTCTGCTCTCCTGATAAATTGGGGAAGGCCATTCCACAGCTTTGGTCCAGAGATGTAGAAGGCTCTGGCACCCCAGGTTGTGTGGCTGAGAGATTCCCTCAGCAATGCTTGAGCTGCTGATCTGAGACTGCGTGTTGGTCTATGCTGAAATAAGAGCTCTGAGATGTAGGGTGGAGACTTATCGTTAAACACTTAAAATACAAGGACCCCAAGTTTATAAGCTAATGGTGTGCTACAAGGACCAAATATTCGAAGCTAATGGGCTTTTATTGTACGGGTGTGACATCTTGTGCTGATCACTTGGCAATCCAGGAGTTGCTAGCGTGGACTATACTCGCAAGAAACGCAAAGTCTCTACAAAGTCAAGAAGAGAGCAAGACTTGGATGGAAATAATGAAGCATTCAAGCAGTGGGATCCATGTAGAATGGACTCATCATTGTACAATATGAGTGGGGGAACTGCTCGTGACAAAAGTCAATATCAACCAAGCAAGAAGTGTAGGGAAGGTCATCAGGGTTAAATACACATAATCTACATGGAATTTTAGAGGAAAGTATCACTTATGTGTTTCCTTGAATATTTATAACATGTCGGATGCTTATTTGCATAATATGTAAATTACACTTCAGATATTAAGCTGATTATTAATGTATTTCTTAGTGATCACATCATATTGATCTACACTGAAATGTTTTCATAACTGTTTTTGTGAGAAAAAATCAAAATTTCTTGATTTTTTTCCATATGAAGATGCTCATATATATGCAAATGAGGTAAATTTATTTACGATTTTTTATTTAAAAAATATATAAATTTGTAAAACTTATCATGGGCTTCAGTTCAATTCGTATTGATTTCTGCACTTGATTTCCAATATTGGATTATTTTCCTTATTTGTAATTTATTATGGCCAATTTTGCATAAAATGCAAATTTTGTGATTTTCCTATATGCTTGTATATTTAAGGACTTTTAATATGGTGTTTAGGAAACCTTCCTGTAAGGTATTGCCATATTCCAATTTCAATAGATAATCTATTTGCAATTTTTGAGGGATGTATCACCAGGGTGTTTTCTTGAATATTTATAACATGTTATATACTTTTATTTGCATAATATGCAAATTTCACTACAGACACTAAGCTGAATACAAATGTTTTCAACGTCCTTAGTGATAGCAGCATGTAAATTCCAACATTAATGAAATTTTCAAGCAGATAATGAAAGAAAAATCACAATACCTTGACATTTTTCCATGTAAGGATGCTGATTTGCATATTGAGGTAGATTTTTTTGCACTTTTGACAAAAAACATTGAACACAGTTATTTATCATGAATTTTCGCTCAAATTGAATCGTTTTGGACACTCAATTTGTAATCTTTGAGCTATTTTCCTTATTTTTCTAACTTTTTATGGCTAATTTGCATAATATGCAAATTTCATAAATTTCCACTGCTTGGATTTCTTGGGACTTTTAGTATGTTGTTTAGGGGACCTTCCTTGAAAGCATTGTAGTGGAATACCTCGTGTTGCAATTAGTGGTGGGTCAAACCCTACATTGACTGGACTATTATACTTTTATACTTTTATAAAGTGATAAAGAAATGAAAATCAAAGTTTAACACCGCAAATTCACGTATACATGTAGTTTTATAAGCAATTTTGTTTTACCCATGATGATATAGCCATACTATTGGCATGAAATTATTAAATCTCTTTGGTAAATTAAAACTTTAATCCAATACAGTGATGGATTCCGATGAAAGGGCACAGTTCCCCCCTCTGAAACCCCAAAGGATTTTTTTTTGTGTGGGGGGGGGGGGGGGGGGGGCTTGACAGTAATAAAAAAAAATGAAAAAATTACAACCCCCCCCCCCGCCCTTAGGCTCAACATGCACACAATGCACTCTTTTTATTCTGAAAATACATCATTGCCTTGTAAATCATATTTCTAAGAAAATCATTTTAAAACACCCTCCCCCTCTCTCTCTCTCTGAACATGTTTCTTTCTCCCTTTTTCTCCTTGTTTCCCTCACTCTTCTTTTTTAGTATATCTTTTTCACTCTCACCTCTTATATTTCTGTCATTTTTCTTCCCTCACACACATAATAAATTATCAACCTCACATAGGCATATCAATTGAAAAATAATAGATATATCAGGCACAAAAAAACGGTGTACTAGATGGAATTAAATCATGCTCCAAATGACAAGACAACTTTTATTAATAGCTGACAGTGGATGAGCATGCAAAACATATATACATTAAACATACTGTACATCTCTTGCGTGAATACCTGACTTGTCACAATTTACATGAGGTATAGGAATGCTGGAAATGTTATCGTATGGGCCCTAACACATGGCCCATGGTAACTACAAATCACAAAGTTGCTTCTACGATGTATTTCCCAGGAGCGTTGTAATAATAATATCAAACAGAATAGTACTTGAGACACTTCTAACAGATTTGGGAGAGAGATAGAGTGCACATACTTGAGAATTGACACCATTTGCGTTATGGTCAAATAATACTGACCTTGTTCTTATCATCTTGATTTGTTACATTATATCCATAAAATAATTTTTTGGGTATATAAAAATTGGAGAATTAACTTCACCCCATACTGTTGATACCCAACAACTCCTTAACCAGTGAAGGTTCAAAACAGAATTAGAAGGGAGCAGATCATCTTCATATTCACCTTTCCATGAAGCTAAACGTACTACAGTGCGTATCAAAAAAAAGTTTACACTTAGAACAAATCCTGTAAAATTATACATTTGTAATATCCTGAAGGTTTTTCCACATTTTAACATTGGTACAGATCCATTTAAGCAAATTACGATGTAACTGTCGAAAAATATTTCCGCTTGAGTGAGCACCACTTACTTTTGAAAAGTTAGTGAAAAATGATTTGCGCAGAACTTTGAAATAGTTATGCGAATAAAAGTAGACCTTAATCATGAAGAACACGTTGAATTTAGCTAGTAAAATTGATTTGAAGATATGTTTTACCTTTTTAACTTGTTTCCTTGCCCAAAACACTTCGAAGAGTGCATTGCGCCCCACCTCACTCCCCCACACACCGAGGCCATCGTGACGATATTTGCTTTACACTGAGCTGTGATTTACATGAAATGGCTTAGGCTTGATTTAAATTTTGTTATTCATTGTCAAGCTTGGAAAAAGTGTGAAGAAACAAGCGTTAAATGAAAAATGAAATGTAAACCCACTTTAAATGCTAAAAACTTAGTGAAAAAATGCTGGAGATGTCTGATATAAACTTTTGTTCAGATTTCGTTATGTCCTCAGATCCATGCAGCTGGCACAAAAGGGTAAAGGTTGTTCTTACTAAGTGTTGACATTTCAATTTTGGTGGAAAAATTGTTACAAAATGCTTGAATGTATCCATTTATTACAATTGACAAAAAGTGCAGTGGGAAATGTATGAGAAATGTTTCGCAGGGTAAGTTTGATTTCGCCCTTTCCCCTTGACACAGCGTGAAAACGAGCATTTCTGCGCAAACAGATTTCTGCGAGCTTTACAAAAATGGACAGTGCTCACTCAGGTGTAACATTCTGTCAAAACTTTTACCCTCATTGGATAGATGAGACCGAAAGCCAAGATTTTATTTGAAAAAGTTCCCCACATGTTGTATATTTTTTAATTCCCAGGGCTTTTTCAAAGTGTAAACTTTTTTTTGATACGCACTGTATATCCAGAGCCTTATGATGCCGTGACATAATATCATAATCTTCTATACTATTGTAAAGATCAATGATCGAATTGTAATCATGAAGACAAGAACGGTTAACGTGGTAATATATGCACATAATAAGGCGATAAAAAGACATTAAACCATCCTCTGAATTAACATTCAATTCACTTTGAGCTAAGTGACATTGTGTATTACTGTAGCATCCAGTAATAAAATGAGCATGTTGGAAAAATTATTTTAAAAAGGTAGGCTTCCCTATATTCGCAAAGTATGAAACCTGTAGAATCTTCCGAACATTTAACTGTTTATTTATCAAACATGCCAAATCAGAATCATGGTCACATGCAGACTGTAATGAATTGAGATTTAGATAATTTTTATCCCCCGGTCGGGCACTATATTGCACTGTGACATGTTTATCATTAAAGTTCAAGGGAAGTCCTATCATACCGATATCTCGATCAATAGAATATATGAGAATATTATTGCAAGGAGTATCATTTACATGTAACCAAATCTGTGTATCACTTTCCTCATGATTATGGACAATACTTTGATGATCAATGCCTTGCTCACTTATTGAAGCACCTGTCCACTGACTAGAACTCCCAATTCCGACATGAAATCCTCCAGAAGTAATAAAAACTTTACCACTGTTTATTTCAGTATAATTTTTTACAAGCTCAATAAATTTATTTGACAAATAGCGACATAGGGTGTGTTTATTCTGGCGAACTTTAAGAAATGTATTCAATTGGTTTGGAAGAGGGACTTTGTCATCAAGTGACTCTTAAAAAGAACATTCTTCTTCAGTTTTATCCCTTCTGCTACGTTCTACATCTTTTTGAGAAATATCCTATGTTCCTACTTGATCAAAGAGGATCCTGACTTCTTTTACATTTTTCTTGAAAAAAAGAAAACACCCATCTAGCTACCAGAAATTGTGCATATTCTTCAAATGTTTTTAGATTTTTCAGGGGAGAACTATATGTTTTATTCATGCCTTCTACAATCACACATGTGAAGAGTTTAGTTGCAAAAGGGCTTAGGTCCACTTTGGACCATTCTGAGAAAAACCATGTTTTTTATTCTCACTTACTGCAATATTCTTATGAGAAACTAAATTGTCATGATGTACTACCCTATCATGTGAACATAAAATTGGGTATAAAAGAAATCTACCTGTCTTCAATTTTTTTCTATAAATTATTTTAAAATTATCAATGTGGACCTAAGCCCTTTTGCAAGTAAACTTAAATGAATCCAATCTATTTTAATTAAAAAAAGTGATTTTTCTTTGCCACTTTTTTTCACGTTTTCATGTAAATTTCACATTTTCTCTGTTTCAAAGCGACTAAAAATTTAGAGGTTTTGAGACAGAAAACAATAAAATTTATGAACAATGGACCTAACCCCTTTTGAAAAATGAGCTCTTCGAAGAGTTTGTTTGCAAAAGGGGTTAGGTCCACTCCAAGAAAATCATTTTTTAAATTCTCCTATATTGCATATTCTTATGCGAAACTAAATTTTCAAGATTCCCTACCATGACAACATAAAATTGGGTATAAAAGAAATCTACCTTTATTCATATTTTTTAAAATATTCTTTTCCAAAAAAAATCGGTGTGGACCTAATCCCTTTTGCAACTAAACTGAAATGGACCTAACCCCTTAAAAAAAAAGATTTTTCTTTGCCATTTTTTATCACTTTTAAATAGGAATTTCAACTTCTTTGGTATCATCTTATAGAGCTACTAAAAATCTATACATTGAGACCAAAAATCAAATTTGATGAAAAATGGACCTAACCCCAGTCAGTCCGCACAGCGGTGTAATTCGCACGCATTTATTCAAGTCGTATGCACGGTTTTACGGTTTCTGTATATTAATGAGCAAAGAACACTCGCACAAAAACATATCTCAAATCAGTAATTTTCGTCGAAATGTCAAGATTTTGGTATCAATATCTCGCTGAAACTCTGCAATTATATAAATTGTGAATTGATTCCGATAATTTATCTACATATTTGTTAAATTCGGTGTAATGCATAGTCGAACCGAAACAATTCATATAGCTCGATAAACTACCCCTAAATCAAACGAAAAATACTTGCCCCTCTCAGATGTTCTTTAAATGTATCAATTAGAGTCTCTTCTTGTGTGAAAACCATAAATTGTAACATTTAAATGTAATACCAGGAACTAGGAAAATACACCCGAGTTCCATTTGTAAACAACGCAAAAATTAATTAACGTTCGATAATACTGGCCGCTGATTGGTCCTTCGCTCGAGCTCCGAATTGAGCAGACGACGCATATCGAAAACTTGCATACAGTGTACCGGACATGTAAAAACATAGCAAACGACGTTTGCAGACCTCGCGATCATCGTATGACTAGTGGTGCAGAATGTTCCATTGCGGCTTTATGGGGGAAATAGCATTACGAAGGGATAAAATGTATAAACAAATAATGTTTCAGCGTAATTTGTTTGTGTCAATTTCATAAATTATCGTTGTTTGAACATATAAAACGTCATTAAAAAGTGAAAGGAATAAGCAAAACTTAATTTTCAGACTTACCTATGCAGTGGTAAGCTAGGATGCACCCCTCGTATGCATAATGGACCCGTCACAATATCCAGAGACATATCCAACTTTCACAGAATAAAATTGATTTTTGTTGGCAAAAATAATGGTATCTGATATATTTATATCCATAGTTCGGACTGACAAGGTATATATATTTATATATTCCTAATAAAATGTTCAGCACTGCAATGGAAAGAGCTAGAAAACCGCTGTGACTCGAACAACACACCGACGCACAGTGGGCCGGGGTGAAACAAAAGTGCGCCAAAAGTCATTTTGGGCAATTTCAGATTTTTAATTTTTGCCATGCCCAGCTGAAAAACAACACTTTGAAGAATGCTTCAGCAAAATATTACATTCCGGAATTTGCATAAAGGTTGTTAATTTCCTACCTCAAATTGTAAAATGTGACATTTTGCGAAATATCGCGTATATGACAACCTAGTTGAAAAACAGGCCATTTCACATAAGGTTTTTCATGTAGGAATCTGAAATGGCTCCCACATAATCCTGATATATTCTTTTTTCGTGTGAAACGGTTCAAAGTAGATAAAAAGACACCTTTCAGGAGGCTTATAGGATGATTATTCCTCAAAATAGGCTGAAAATCCATGCTTTTTGCATTTACATTAGAAACGTTTAGATTTCCGTGGATTTCCGTCTAAATTCTATAAGCATCATTTTCCCCATGTCTAAGCTTTAAGTCGATACCAAATTTAGCTGCCCGTTTTAGCCCGTTTTCATGTTAGAGCCTATTTTACTTGACCAACACCCCAAAAACCTGTTCAAAAACGGTCATTTTTATACCGCGCAGTCATCGTAGCGCACCGTATGGGTGTACATTGCCGTTCGCTTTTGCACGATGAGGACGATTCCCCTTCCATTCCATGAAAATGACATGAATTCCGGGCATAATGTAAACAAAATAAAGGTTGCTAACACAAATAAGGGCTATACCCACAACTCTTCCAGAGATAAAAGTTACTTGTAGAATAATTTCAGCCAAAAACACTCCTCATAGTGATACAATCGTGGTGTTATATACTTTGCGTTTTACACAAGTCAACACAGCTTGATAAAGCAGGGTTGATGTTTTCAGATTTTAAAAAGCTTTTTTTTTAAATAAATCTAATTAATGATCATTTTGGTGCCATAAAATTATTTTAGGCATCTCATACACACTTTTTAGGCATGCGAGAAGCATAAACCAACATTCACTCTGGTCAATCTTAAAGTAGCCCATAACACAAAGTTTATATACTGCACATTGTTAAGCGTAATTTGTCTTTTCACAGCCAGGTTTTAAGTAGCCAATCAAAATTTGGTATCAAGGTGACGTCATATCGGCTTTAAATTATTTTCAGTCGATTCTACGCCCAAAATAACCCTTCATCAACATGTTAAAGTAAAAATCTAACACGGAATATCATTTTGGCGCACTTTCAACTCATTCTGGCCCACTGTGCGACGTACACAAAAGCTCCGTCCAGCCCTATATGTTGAATGCACGTCGAGTGTAGGTTTGCTCGTCGGACATCACTATCACAAAGAAAATCTCCTCTGATTTGATGATAAAAGTGCCCTCTTTCCTTATTAACCAATCTCCATGGTTCTTTCATGAGTATTTGCCTTACAATGTGCCCTTTATTATAATCTGGGCGGAAATTCTTGATATTATCACCCACCGATGTGACGACGGATGTAATCCACCCGGGTACTATAAAAATGTCCCCCTAACCCATTATTCCGATACATATTCCTGACTATGGATGGTTTTGAGTGACTTTAATGTAATAAAGTGCCATATTTCCCACCAACTGAATGTAAAAAAAATAATGGTCATCTGATAGAAGAAATGATACACATTTGTTTGTGAAAAAAGGGTATGATGCAAGGGAATTCTGCGTGTTATAAGGGTGCGCGCGTGCAGCGAGGACCTTCTATCCTCTAGTTTTCCATATGGTTTCGACAGTGAATTGACGAACAAAGGATCATAAGTGTCAAAAAATATGTTTTTAATCTGAACCTTTTTGGGGGGATTACGGAGAATATTAAAAATAAAGCTCGAAAGTTTTCAAAGGGAAAATAATGGTTTACATGGAAATGGACTCGTAGTCACTGCTTCTCTTCGCCATGTCTGATTTGATGTACTGACTGTGTGAAGAGTTCCGTGGCCGTGTATACGATGGCGAAAATTGGGTAGGTCTGCATGAGGCCTAAACATTACATATTCTACTAGCCCGCTTTCAATTTATATTTATCGTAATTTTTAGGAATTAGACTTTGAACCCTTCTGGTGTTTTATTTATTACATTTCTTGGAGCAAGGGGTGGTATTTGGGTGGAAGTAAAGAAATTGTGTGCATTCCATATTTTGCAAACCGCTTTGTGACCCAGCTTCGTAGCGTAACCAAATGTTAAATCAGAAAATTACTCATTTTTTGTATACATTGGCCCCTTGTGCAAGTCCTTGATCCGCCACTGGTCAAACTCTATAATTAAGGACCAAGTTACACTTAAAGACTTTAATCAAATTTTCAATGATTTTAATCCAACATACAATTTCTTTCCAAATTTGTTTGGGTTCCACCACCCCTTTCGCCTAGCATAGTCCTGGGCAAATTTGATAAAGAAAATCATGATTTTGATTGGCTCATGCTCAGAGTAGCAGATAAGAGCATGCACAAATATTTTGAGTGATCAATGCTATTTTTAATTTTTGAAAAATTTGTTACTGGGCCCCACACACATGTAGGCCCTAATATTTAATTAATGAAAGGGCAGGCAGAAATGGAGACATATTTTGTTTGGGATGAATTTTATATTGCTCTACGTAGAATTGTTTTTTTGCTTATTATTTATTGGTTTATTCATTTGCATGTACACCAGCATCACATTCTCAAGGGGGACAACTTATAATTTCAATGATTTACTTATACAAAAAAAATTAACTAAACAACTAAATTATACTATCAAACCTTAAATTTACTTGCAAGATATAAGTTAGGAAGCCTGTGACATGGAAGGTAATAGGAAAGGAGGTGCAAGCAAAAGGGAGAAAATGAGATATTGTTAGAGGGATAGAAGGGGAGAGGGATGTGAGAGATACATGGTAACGAGAAACAAAACTGAGGCAGAAAAGAAAAATAGAAAGTGGCGAAGGAGGGTAACCAGAGTATTACACAACATATCTAAATGAAACCAACATATTTTCATTTACAATGAAAACAAAATTGCAAAGTGACACAGCTTTCCATGTGATTGTTTTCTTTTATTAACAGAACACAATTGCAACAACATCACACACTTCTATGGATAACCATTATCCATGTTCAGCTGCCCCTTTTATCTTTGTTTATAAAAAGTGTACATTTACATACACGTGCATGTTGTTTTTCACTATTACCCCTCAGTCAATAAAACTTGTTAAATGATGCAAAAAAAAAAAAACTTATCAGGAAATAATTAATCATGGGGGTTATATAGATCTTCATAAAAAGATACAATAGCACCATGGCAAGAGTATAAATCTCAGCCGGTTGTTGCACATTTGCATGGAGGCCGTACAGTGTGCATCTCATATCATACATATAAAAAATGTCCATGTATCAAATAATTTACAATATGCATAGACATGAATAAAGAGCAACTTGGCAAGAATACAATATTCAAGCTTCATCACACATAAAAATGCTTTAGAAAAATTAGATCAGTACCTGGGATACTTTCCACAAAATACAGCAGATAGCAAAACAAACATTGCATAATATGACTGTAAGCAATAAAAGAAAGATGTTTGTCGCTATGTCACCAAAATGGATACATGAAAGTATAATTGATAACATAAAATGGAATGTCCAAGATATAGACATTAAATAAAACATGTAACTTCAATCTGTTATCATGGAATAGTTGGGACCCCGTTATGTTAGAATTACCAAAACTGAGACAATGCATGAGAGTTGTCTTTAGTGGTCGTTGTTACTAGGCACCTTTCGCAATCCTCCACAACGCGAGATTAGAGTCGGGTAACTCAAAAGTTAACGATTAATCATAGACTCGATTTTCAGATTGATTGTACGTTACGGTCAATACAATCAAACGTAGAAAACTGTTCTACAATCATTGCTAAGCTTTGTGTTACAGGCCCTATAGATCTTGCTTTTCGTGTGCAAAGCTCTTTCATACGATTCCAGCATGGAGCTATAATAGCTCTATGATACCAGCATGCCATGCCATTTGCCTGCCTGAGCTCGCGGCGGGACTGTACCTGTATCATGGCCATGACTCCAGCTGGCTGGAGACATGCGAAATGTAGATTATGACATGGATAAGAAAGTGGTTTTTCAGACAAATCGAGTACATATTGTGTAAGGAAAAACTTACCGAATTAAGGCTTAGATATAGATCATTACAGTCCATCGAATCGATATTGCATTTAATGTACATTATTGGTGGATCACTGGCAATTGATTCCATGAGTCAGATCACCTCTCCAGCCGGAACCATTTTCGCATGCGTTGACGTATACACAGCATGCAATAGGCCATAAACCGTCTGAAAAAAACATCTAAATTTGCGGGGTTTCTTCATTTGCCTGCTCCTTATACACAAACGATATGCCTCTAGAACACAATGTAATGGGCAGTATGTTTTACTTTCCGCAGAAATTGGGGATTTCCCGGGGGGTACACTTCCGTTGATGAGTGGATACCAGGCGCGACCATGGGGTTTTGAAAAGCACCCTAAACAATGGAAGTAAGTCTTTTCCAGATTATGAAAATGTATCTCTTAAGTATTTGGGTTGTGACACCCTACAAGTATTGGAAATATATCCCGTTTTTCAGTATTTCAATCATCGTTTTTGACACCCTTATAACACTACATATGCCTATAATACGTAACGTACTTACCCACTCCCTTTTTACGTATGGTCGCGCCTGGTATCCACTATTCACTGGGAGTGGGCCCCCCGGGCGGCTTCTCGAGCTCTGGGAGGAACCAAAAGTGGATTTGGAAAGTCGTCCTAAATCGGATATTATCGCTGTTACCATAGTAGCAACCAGAATTTTGCACACGAAACGCATATTGAATGTTTCCGTCGCAGATTATTATTATTATTATTATTATTTTATTCGGCACTTCATCAAAAACAAAACAGCATGTACAATGCAAAATTGAGAAAAAATACAAAAATACAAATAATTTTTAGACCCTTTCTCACCCAACCAGGTAGCCTGGGTGGGGAATAGGTCAACTTAATGGCCATGGCCCACAGGCCTTCCCTCCCACACCTGATTGGGTGAAAAAAGATCATTACATAATAGAGTTACAAAATAGAATAACATAATAGTACAAGACAGGTAGGTTGCACAAAAAAAAGGGAACCAACTTATGTTTGACTTAACCAAAGAAAACAGGAGGTACAAATATTCGGTTAAATATAATTGAGCCAACAGTGGAAATAAATAACTTTACAACGAATGAGATAAAAGATATAAAGAAATAATAAATTGGACACAGTTTAGAAAATTAAAAAGAAACTTGATAATGTGTTGTGGATCTTTAGACATATTCTAATTTATATTTTAATCTAACTGGAACTTAAGGATATCCCTCTTGAGGACACACAGAACATGATTAATGTTTCCTGAGACTATTTCAACTCTGCTTTCAGAGGGCAGGGCTTCCCATACTATGGGATATCTGTGAATTGCAGTCTGATGGAGTCTCTCTGTTCTTGCCTTTAGGTGTACAAATCTAACATCTACGTCAGAACGCCTTACACGTATTACAATATTATCCCTTGCGACTTCGCAAACGATCAAACCATACAACAATTTAACAAAAAAGGACACCATTAAGAAAATCCTCCGAGATTTTAGCGTATGCCATTTTAATAATCGCAAACGTTGGTCATATGGCATCTCTTGACGTCGCTGTCTGAGAATCATTCGTGTTGCCCTTCTCTGAATGTGCTCAAGCATATCAATATGATTCTGAGTATAGACCATCCAAGCTGGCACTCCGTAATCAAGGATGGGCAACACAAGTGACTTGTATAAAGTCAGAAGCGCTCGTGAAGAGAGGCCAGCCGACATACGGGTTAGGAGCCCGAGCATACGGTTACACCTTGAAACAACATGATTAACATGGTCATCCCAATTCAACTGGGAATTGAGAAATACCCCTAAGTACTTGATACAACTGACCTGTTCAATTACCTCATCATCTATCATGTAACTAGTGTTACCAACATTCTTTTTACGAGGAGCAATTCTCATAGCTTTGGTTTTACTGGCATTCAACTGCATCTTGTTAAGACTACACCATGATACAACCCTATCTAGATCCTCCTGAAGGAATCTGGTCTCAACTGGGTCTCTAATCAATCTATATATCAATGTGTCATCTGCAAAAAGCAGGCAATGTGATTGGACAACTCTTACTATATCATTGATAAACATATTAAACAATCTCGGACCCAGGACACTTCCTTGGGGTATACCAGAAGAAACAATTGCAGGATCTGAGCAAGAACCACGGTATTGCACAACCTGGTAACGATTAGATACAAACGACTTTATCCAATTCCACAGACTACCTTGTATATTGTAATTCTCAGAGAGCTTATTAAGAAGAATGTCGTGGGGCATGCGGTCGAAGGCCTTACTAAAATCAAGGAACACAGTATCAATAATTGGGGTAGGAGATTTGTCAAGGGCAGTATACCATGTATGAGTTAAATTCATTAGCTGTGTTACACAGGACCTCTTTTGGCTAAACCCATGCTGGTTGGGGCTTAACAATCCATATGTTTCTAGATGTTCTCGAATCCTATTATCAATCAAGGTTTCCATCATTTTACACACGATGCTTGTCAAAGCAACTGGACGATAATTTGACACATTAGATGCACTACCAGATTTGTGGACAGGGATAATAAGAGCATCCTTCCATTGAGAAGGCAATTTACCAAGTGAAATTGAAATATTGAATATTCTTTGTAATACAGGTGTGATTGGAACAATTGCCGACTTCAGAATAACTGCCGTGATTTTATCGGGTCCCGGTGATTTATTCATGGGCAACTTGCTAATGAGATCTGCGATTTCACGAGAGTGAATCTTTAGTGAACTCAAAGGGGGAATCGCCAAGTTACAAGGTCGGGGCGTTTCAGGTAGTACATCACAATCACTAAACACTGATAAAAAGTAATCTGAGAAAAAAAAAAAAAAAAAAAAAAAAAAAACGAAACGAAAAAGAAATCTCATGTCACACAATTTGCATTGCAGGACAGAATTTTACGACCATGATGACGGGCCCAAAAAGTCTCTTCCAAAATCAACTACCGTCGTAAATAAGCGTGCGCGTCCTCAAACGAAAGGTCGGGACTATATAATCTATAACATCGATGGGCATAAAAAATACATACAAATAGCAACATGGGAAGAGTGTACACCTCAGCTGTTCCTCACACATGTAGGTAATACATAGACCAATTTGCATCTAAAATAATATTTATGCATGGAGCTAATACCTTCATGATTTATATATAAGAAAGATATGTCAGATAATCTATGAGTATAGATGTCAATACATGTATAGAAAGGGGCAACTTGGCAGCATTCGTTAAAAATGTAAATAAATGCTTTTAAAAAAAAATAACAGTAACAGGATTATAGAAAATAGGTAAAACGTATTTTGTTTGTATGAGACAATACATGTACTAAATAAAAGAGCAACCTGGCAAGAAAACAATATGTACACTGGTTGCAAACACACACAAACCTTTGTCATGCCAAGGAGATGTTAGAGTGATATCTCCTTGGTCATGCATAGTAAAAAAAATCTAAAAGTTAGAAAAGTTAACACAAAACAATTGTGAAAACCCTGAATGCAGCGTTCTGTATACCTGTTATACTAATATTCTAACTTCCTGAGTCATGGAATCATATAGTCTGAATAATCAAATTCAGACAACTCATCTTTGGTATGTACATCCAGCATTAATAACCAACTAAGCAGCATTCGTTGAAAATGTAAGTAAATAATGCTTTAAAAAAAATAACAGTACTTTGGATTATGAGTAACATATATTCTACATGTATGTTTGTTTGAGACAACAATACATGTACTATATAAAAGAGCAACCTGGCAAGAAAACGATCTGTACACTGGTTGTTAACACACACAAACCTTTGTCATGCATAGTAAAACAAATCTTGAAAAGTTAACACAAAACAATTGTGAAAACCCTGAATACAGCATTCTGTATACCCGTTATACATATTAACATTCTAACTTCCTGAGTCATGGAATAATATAGTCTGAATAATCAGATTCAGACAACTCATCTTCGGTATGTACATGTACATCCAATTCATTATCGCTATCATCGGTATTAGTGTCGTCCTCACTATCAGAATCAAAATGCAAGTTTATTGTTGTTGAAGTTTTTGCAGATTCTTGCAATTCTTGCATCGCGAGCCAGGTCCGCAAAAAGAATTGCTTTTCTTACACTTGCATTGTTTATTACCACATCTACTTTTACTGCATGAGCAGCCTCTAGTTAAATATAAAACATAAGCTTTTATTTTAGTTATATTTTCTTCTGTATCCCATTTTATATCAACCTCACCGTTTTCATCACATGTAGAACCATACTTAGTTATGTCTGGATAATCGAATTGCTGAACTAAAGTTTGCCCCCATACTGTACTAACCCAGCATGTCCTTAACCAATGGGACTCAAGAGCGCTGCTACTTGGTAGCAGTTGGTCCTCATATTCCCCTTTCCAAGATGCTTTTTTAATAATTTCTAATGTTTTAAGATGATGGTTTTTTTACAGATAAAATATAAATGGAATCAAATAATTCCATTGGAGATTCATACTTATTCAAACAGGATCGATTGGCATTAAAGTAAACACACATAATAAGCCTATAAAATGAGAGCAATCCCATATCTGAATCAATATTGAATGATGATTGAGACAAATGACCAGGAATTTTCTAATTTTTTCCTCCTGAAATAAATTCTGCATACTGGTAAAAAGTTTTGAAGAAGACATTCTTACTATGGGAAGCAAAAAAAGAAACAAAATCACAACCACTGCAAATATATAATACCTGTAAACATTTACATACATCAATTCCTATTGTTATTAGAGGAGCAAGTCCAGAGTCCTTCATACATGCAGATTGCAACTCATTCAAATCCAGAAATTTATCATCACCAACTCTGGCACTGTATTGAATATGTATGTTTTTATCTTCAAACTAATGGTAATCCTATAATACCAATATCTCTGTCTATAGAATATATTAATATTGATGGACATGAGGTTTCATTGATATGTAGCCATATTTGAGTGTCACTCTCTTCGTGATTGTGTATAAGATCATGTCTATCTACTCCTTCTGGCGTTACAATAGCTCCTGGCCATTCACTGGTCGAGTCGGTACCAACATGAAACCCCCTGATGTTATAAATACCTGTGTGTAGCGGCATAAACCACAAGTGGGCTGAAAGTCAAGACTATATATTTAACCTTCATTAATTCATGTTCTGTTTCCCAAATAAGGTAAAGTCATTGCCAGTTGGTCACTGGGTATGTTTTCTGGCCTAGTAACAAGGTTGTTTATGATAATGTCAATTCTGGTTGGTCAGCCACACCCTGGTCAGACCAGGGGTGCATAGTAACAATAAACCCATTGGTCAAGACTTAGGCTGGTATGCAAATTAGCCTAAGCATCTCAGGAGGGTGATAAGCCCTTTGCATCTTCCACCTCAGAAGGAACAAAAGTTTCATTGCAACAAGTTGTGCTGTTATACATTCGATCAAAATTTACTGATATTGTGAAACCAGGAGGTCAAACAATCGGTAAGTTCTCATATCTGATATGTAGAATATTGTTATGTTTACTAGATTAATATTAAACAAGTTACGGTATGTCAAGTTTGTACTGTATATACAGTATATATTTCAAGTTTCAGACGGATAAGTTTATCTTTGTACTGAGTCTCTCACTCTCTCTTTCTCTCTCTCTCTCTCTCTCTCTCTCTACCTCTCATTCTTTCTTTGCTACGTCATGCCAGAAGTTGTATATGAAATTTATTGTTGAGAATATTTAAGTAGGTAACAAGTAATATTGAGTATTCATTTGTGAATTTTATATATGTTTTACATCCATAATTCTATATGTTGCTAATTAGTTTTTGGCACTACACTGGTTAGAAGTATACTGTATGGAAGAAGAGGGTATGTGTAATCCTCACTGAGAGTATACAAGCTGTACAGCTAATAAGCAAACAGAAGTGCTTTGTTAAGTGATGGTTTCAATGCCACTGGTACTGAGAGTTATTAATGTGTATAGGCCCATGGTCAATGCTATCCCAAAGGAGATAGTCTTGTTTATGGCATAGCTTGAGTAGAGGTGTGTTCAGACGGGTTATTAGTTATACAGAATTAAGTTTATTAGGTGGTCTGTCTATGACAGATCACCTCTTAATTTCGTCAGAATTTTCTTTCTTTATTATTTATTTTTAGCACCTATGTTTGTCGCCAACTTTTCTCCGAATTGGCTGAATCAATTTGGCTGATTTTTCTGTCATATATGGAGTCTATCATAGAGACGGCATACTAAGCTTTTCAAGGTCATCTGGTCATGATTACGTCATCTACGCGCCATTTTGTAAAATTCTCAATTTGATCATATCAACATAATGGATCATCAATAATCAACCATATTTACATCACATAAACTTTAGGTCAAAGGTCATCTGTCAATGTCATCAAAGGTCATGTAAAGGTCAAGACGCGCGCGTACGCGCGCGTCAAAGCCAAAAAAATTCTCCAAATGGCCTATAAATTTTTTTGGGTACGTTTCAAGTCATTTTAAGCATTTCAAAAAATTTGCGCGCACGCACGTATGCGCGCGCGTTTCCGCGCGTAACGCCATAACGCATCACAGAAACACAGTTTTTTTTACATCATTGCATTGATGATATAATTCTGAGCAATTTGATACCTTGATCAACCTTCTATGACCATTAATAACGAAATTAACACCCGTTAAAGTTTGCAGCACGTGTGCGTGCGAGCTCTCTTTATAGGCTATATATGGGCAAAAACATGCCTATTGAAAATTCACTGTAGCCCTTTAAATAGTCCGTTGACCCCCAATTTTTTTTTCAAATGTCGATAGAATATGAGTTGTAGATTTGATTTCATGTCACCATTGTCTCTCAATTTGATCATGACGTCATCAAAACTGCGTTGGAAATCAAAATATCCATTTTGCTTGTTATGACGTCATAACAATTATGCAAATTAGGCTCTAACTCCGTGAATATTAGTCAATTTTCGCCCAATTTTCGATATGTTGTAGCTTAGGTCTTACTCTTTCTGAATTATTGCCTTTATTTTTCATTTTAATGAACAGATCATCTTGAAAAATTGCAAATAATAAAGGCATGTCATTTTTACTCATTTTGCGTGTAATCTCTATGGGACATGACTTTTTCTCAAAACTAGATTCTACATTCCTCTATTTCGTGAGCTATATCTCCATTTTCTTTTGTCAGTTGTCTCTGAGCTTTCAATATGTTGTAGCTAAGATTCTCAGCTTTCGGAAGTGTGCCCTCCATTTTTTGATCAGATACCGGGATCATGCCCGTTTTTCGCTTGCAAAGTTGGATTTGCAATTCTCAAATTTGCTTACGTGTAATCTCTATGGGGAATATCGTGGCTCAATGGATAACGCACTTGACTTGCGTTCTCGGGGGCGCAGGTTCGAGTCCTGGGGGTGAACAAGATGATTTTTTTTTTTCATTTTTTTTTCTTTTTACCACCTCGTACATGATCCGTTATGATAATTAAAAGGTATGAAAGTTAAAATTTAGCAAGATTTAACAGATTATAATAACTTTTTTCATATCACTTGTATTTTCATATATCAAAGAGACCCTTTTCACAGTACTTTATCATCTCCCGTCTTTCACAAGTATTCCATCCATAATGAACATTCCGTTGTCATCATGAAGATCATATTGATCTGCTTGAACATGGTAATAGTGATCATGATGGCGAGAATAAGGACAGACCACCTAATTCGTCCGCATGACGAATTAAAATCTAGTTGTTTTAGCATTAGTTATGATTTATTGCTATTGACTTTCATGTTATTATGTATATATCTATACCTTCTGTTTTTTACTAGTTTTATTATAACAATTAGATGAATACCGACATGGTTATAAGATGATAATAATCTCTTTATCCATCAGAATATTATGATCATTCTTTCATGTAAATTTCTCTATGTTGACGACATACTAATTTGCAATTACACTTTCATTTTTATTGCAGCGAACCACCAATTGCTCGCTCACTCACGTTTGTCAATTACTTCAAGTTATTTATCGTTCTGTTCTACTTCGCCATTTCTTATGTTTCATCGATCATTTTATTTTCGCGTTGTGTGAACACGCCGTTATTTCGTCCGCCAAGTTTACTGTTATTATTAAATGGATGTCTTAACCTACATGACTGTGTGATTGGACATTTATCTTTGGAGTGTGCAGGTGCGTTCGGATATTGACTATCCACGAGCCTAAGTTAATCCTTAGCTGTAGCTTAACCGTGCAAGAAGCTACATAAGTTCGCGATTTGTTTTTATAAGTTTGTGATTCTTCTCTAAACTTCACGATCGCGGTGGAAGACTGGATAAAGTTCACAATAGCTTTAATTGGAACGTTGATCATATCATCATGTCAAGTAACGGTGCTAACGAAGGAAAGCCCCAGTTAATGCAGTCATGTCGGGCTTATGCTGGGAGCCTTACAAAGAAATATAAAGAACTGGAGGTGCTCATGTTAGATCCAGAAAACCTCGACAAAGTCACCGGAAAGGCGGACCAGTTAGATGATGTATTCATTAAATATACAGAACGCTTTGGTGAATACCACAAGATGCTAACTGGGGAAGAGGCTGATAAGGTACTGGAGGACTTTGACGCAAAGCGAACTAACAAGGAATAATTTGATGAGCGATTATCAGTCTGGATGAAGGAGGCCAAGGAGCATTGCCGGATGATTGCCGAACCCACAAAGGAGGATGACGACTGCATGTCGCTAAGGTCCTCAGGGAGCAACCAGTCTGTCCGGACAACAAGCTCAACAACTTCATCGAGGCTGAGGGACGCGAGGATCAAAGCCGAGGTCGCTAAGTTGAAATTAGAACAGATAAAGGAAACTCAACGCCTAAAAATGGAACAGTTAAAACTCGAACAACAAATTGCGAATGTTGAGGCAGTACATGGGGTTCAAGAGGCTGAGATTGAATGTAAGTTATTGCCAGAAGACGAAGAGGGAGGAAATGATGTCGCTGGTGAGGTAAGTGCCTCTAAGATCGGATTGAATCCTGATGTTCCCCCATGGACTGGTAGTATACGTAATGATGTAATGATGCATGTACCTCCTAAAAGTAATTTAGAGGTAAAAGATATATTCAGTGTTGTGGACCTGGCAATGAATATGCCCAAACCAGAGTTTGTTTGTTTGTTTGTTTGATTTTATTTCTGCGTTCACAATACATTATCAAAAATTATTTACATTGTTTGCAATATATAAAACAATCCATAATGTTTACAACATAAACATAATAATTAGAAGGAAAACAATGGTTTGGGTATATACTTCACATTACATAAATAGAAAAAAAAATTATTTGGGCATATACTTCACATTAGGATGATAATAAAAAGCAGCATAAACAAATGAACGCAGGAGACCGCCATCGTGAGCGGTTAAGCTTGTAGTTGATGGCGGCCTCATAAAAAGGGTTCGTGACTAAGATCGGTAATTGCTGAACAAGTGGGTGCGATGCAGGTGCAGGTGCGGGTGCTGTAAATAGCAGTATAATTATTGTTATTATTATTTTTTATTTATAGTTTTTGGTTGTTAATGAGAATCAATTTGAAGTGTCGGATGAATAAGATTGAATGATATTTTTTTAAAGAGTTGATTTTAATGAGTATAAAGTAGAACAAGATTTAATATTGTCTGCAAGATTATTCCAAATGTCTGGACCATGATGTCGAATTGATTTAGAGGTAATTAACAGTCTGGGGTTTGTGAGATGAAAGTTTCCAGATGTACGAGTTGGGTAGGTATGGACAGAACTATTGAACTTAAACATGTCATCAAAAGACGATGGGAGTAGATTATTGATATACTTAAACATAATGATAGCTACTTGAAGAGTGTACAAGTCGGCAACTTTCAGTGTTTTCTGTTTGAAAAATAAAGGGTCAGTGTGAGCCAGGTAATGCGATCCTGTACAAATGCGAACAATTCTCTTTTGTAATCTAAAAATAGAAGTCAGCTTTGTAGAGCCACAATTAGCCCAAACAACGTTACAATAGGTTATGTACGGGAGTACTAAGGAATTATACAATAGGAATAAAGTTTTAAGAGGCAAGATAAATTTTAACTTAGAAATAATTCCAATGCTTCTTGAAATACACATTGTAATATGGTGCAGATGCTCATTCCAAGATAACGCTTCATCTATGATGACCCCTAAAAATCTAGAGTGCGTTTTACGTTCTAATGACTTGCCGTCAATCTGTAAGTGAATTTGAGTGTTAGAATTATGAGAATGATGTTGAAAATATATGTAATGAGTTTTTTGTGTGTTCAGAGATAATTTGTTAGCTTTGAACCACTGTGATACTTTATTTATTTCATGATTTAAAATATTGTATAAGGAAGTGAGATTTTTATGAGAAAAAAAAATATTTGTGTCGTCGTCAGCGAATAATACAAAATATAAAATGGATGATGTATTAATAATGTCATTTACATATATTAAAAATAATAGTGGGCCTAAGAAGGAGCCTTGAGGGACACCACAATGAACTAAAAGTGAATCAGAGTCGTGACCATTACATGAGACGTATTGTTTTCGATTTCTTAAGTAATCTTTAAACCAAAGAAGGGATTGACCCCGTACGCCATAATAGTTGAGTTTTGAGAGTAGAATGTCGTGATTAAGTGTATCGAATGCCTTACTAAGGTCACAAAATATCCCAATGACATGTTCTTTGTTAGCAATGGCGTTTGTAATTTTGTCATAGATTTGAATTAATGCCAAGTTTGTTGAGTAATTCTTCCTAAGGCGTCTTGTCAAAAGTGTGCGTGCGTCTTTACCTTTATATTCTACGGCGAACCCGCTCAGCGTGCAGTTGTCCATTTTTCTTTCTACGGGTCAGTGCTCTTGCCATTCAAGACGCCAGCGTGTCCTTTTGCAGCGAAAACGGAAGCGTGCGCTTTTATCTTTTCTTTTGACACCCCCCGGTTGGCTCTCCGATAAGATGTTTTTGCATGAGCGCCCTCTATGTCCACGATATCGGCGTTTTAGGCAAACTATTAAACGCCCGATCTGTATTCACTGATCTGAATATCGTTGTGTCCTTTTATCGGTGTGCCTAGTCCAATGGGGTATATATTTTCCAAAGTTACGCTTTCACAATTTATTTTGATAATTTTTCGTTTCAGGTTTCAGTAGTGACAAAGTTCAATAAGATTTAGATTTGATTTTTTTAAATAGAACAATTAAGCTTTAGCACGAGTTGTTTTATTTTGAAGAATATACCGTTAAAACATTGACTTTCTAAAAGTAAATGTTCAGGCGCGGGTAAGATTTTTTTCATCACACTGAGCCCACACAGTCAGCATTGTCGGGTGAAAAGGAAAAATATGGAATTGTCCTTAACTTCTTTGTAAACGAAATGCAAAACCCTTCGCAAAAGATGCAATATAAATCATACCTGGGTCCCAAAATGATGGCATTTAAATTTCTACATTGAAACGCTACTGTGACAAAAAATAATAAACACGTGAAATGCAAGCGTTTTTTTTATGGGAAAAAAGATAAAACTAAGGGCATCGTTGAAATTCATATTTGAGCTAAACATAGGCCTATATCTAATTTATTGTACATATGTTTAAACATTAACATGTTAGAAACTAATATATTCACACATAATACAAATGTCGTGCAAAACAAACAAATAAAATATCATTAATTTGAACTTTTAAAAAATAAATTGGATGCTCAAGCAGACATATCGGTCATTGTTTATTAAATGCACAATTCTTGAATTTCATTGCCCGAAATTTAGAACAAAAAGTACTTTCGTTACTTTGTAAGACCATTTCAAACATCTTTACCTTCAAACGAAATAAAAAGCACTTAACAAATTAGTATTAAAATTATCAAATTTGAGGTAGTCTTGACCATGAATTTAGTTAAATGTTTATAAAGGAATTATAGCGTCTTTTAATGAATCCCGTTCTAAACTTTGAATGACCGATGTCTCCGGGGGAAAAAATATCGCGTGAATTAAAATGCAAATTAACACATTTAAGTGACTCCTACATGAAATCGGACAGGAAAACCTATATTATATTTTTACCTGGGATCTGTCTTTATTCTCTTATCAATTTCCCCTGTGATCTAGAGTACTAAGTGACCAAGTGTTCTTGATTACCATCCAGGAGCCGCAGAACCGAAGGGGTCTGGGCTGAAGCCTCCACACTATTTTCCCCCCAAATAGTGTACAAAACGTAAAAAGTACCATCAGTTTATGCATGGTGGTCCCCTTCAAAACCGTTCTGCAGTTGGGGGAGGTTTAATTATTTCTTTCAATTTTCCAGTTCTACTCACAATATTTAATTTTTTCAACTTAATTTTATGGCTCTTTTTTTTCATCCAACTTCATTTCTTCCTTTGAATTTGTCTAAATCTTTTCTATACTTATTTCTTTAACCTTCACGTTTGACTAATGCAGTACGTGCATATTGCCGGTGATTTCTTCTTCCTATCAAATATCTGAATTTATCTGCAATGTGTGTGTGTCAAAATGCAAATTAGATTCCCAGTGTCTAAGGTAAACATAATTTACCGACGTAAAGTAAGTAATACGGAAGGCTCTTTGGCCTAGTTTCCCTTCTAACTTTGTACTTCACCTCTTAATCGCATAGTTGTATTCTGTATAGCTTTTTCATTTTTTTATTTAAATACTTTTACACACACACAAACATCAATAAACGTTCAGGAAATGGTAATGCCTCGGTCACATTTGCTCTACGGCGGCCGTACGGCGAGTCGAAAACAGCCGTTTTATTAATTTATTATTCAAACCACCTATATTTAGCTGGTACGAAAACTGTTAAAACGGCTGTTTTCGACTCGCCGTACGGCCGCCGTAGAAAAAAATGTGACCGAGGTATTAGGCATACTAGATCAAGAAGGATGGAGTGTATGCTGGCGCAGATCCTGCCGAAGTAACACAATACAATCTAATAGGCGCTGTATTTATTTTGAACAATGGTTGGCCTCTCAAAAGTATTGTGCTCTATTCTGTGACCTCTACTAAAAGAAGCCAGTGGGTCTATATTCTGTAGTAGTGATTCCGGGGGGGGGGGGGGGTGGCATCCGGCCCGTGCACCCTCCCCCTTTGAGAGCCATTATGAATTTGTTAATGTAAATATGCCATTTTTACACAAGTGTGCCCCCTTTGAAACTCACAGCATGTATTTTAATGAGGATATGTCGTTCATGCACAAGTGAGGACCTTCACTTTCGCCTGGTAAACACCCCTTTTCCAAATATATTTGATTATTAAAATGCACGGAGAGATGATAGGCAAAGAATTTAACCCGAATAAATATATTAAGAGTAGACCTATAAAGAGGAAAGTTACATGGTTAATTAAAAATGTGTTGATGAAATATCGGTGGAACGTTATGTTATAATGTCCTGCGCCAAACAGGTTTTATGTAATATTGCTCTTTATAAAGAAAAGTATTAAACTACATTAAATGTCGAAATGCTGATAAATATAATGGAAAAGATATTAAAATACACATTACGAAAAGAACCAAAATCAAGGCTCTAGTATGGGGACAAAACGAGTACAAGAAAACTACCCATTTGATGCTCATTTTAATTCCCCGAAAGCCGGACGTTGAAAATGACCTGGGCCAGTGCATTGCTAGCTGTATTTAATGGGAGAGCTCGGCTTACCCAATTGTCAAGGTAGATTTAAATTACCCCATTTTCGATTGGGGAGATTACCCTATTGTTGAACATAGAGGTGGTCTGACTGGTGGCGGATTTCAATAGAAGGATGACCCCTTGATTGGTGGGGGTATTTCAATGGGAGATTACCACTTTGTCAGCGCGGGTGACTGTCTTGATACTTTGGGGTGTCCCCGATGTGTCTTTTACTCGAACACCGTGTTTGCAACTAATCCCAATTAATGAGACTATTTGGCATCAAAATGAAAGTCTAACTTCCACCCTTTTCATAGATTTCGTTTGAAAATATTTACAGTGTACGTTTAAGGTAAAATTGAAATATGAGAAGGCGCTTTTTTATGTAAACCAAATATGATTTGTTCATAAGTATTTTTATAATAAATGTTACAAAATCAAGTTTCATAGAACAGATGTTATACTCGATTTAATTACAACCAAAATAATTCAAAGCCATCGAGAGGGTAAGTATCAGACTAAATAATGCAAGCGTGATTTGTTCAGGCGCGGGGAAGATTTTTTTTTCAATCCCACTGAGCCTGATCTCTTTTTTTCATACAAAAGCCGGGATAGACATGTGGTTAAATAAGCATTAATTGGATTCGTGCTTTCGGGAAAATAGCATTTATTCACGAGCAAGAACATTGAACTGTTCAGTGTTGGCACCACTGCGATGAAGTTAATTCGAATTGTGTTTTTGAACAGGATCAAAACAGGATCAAATTAGTAGAAGTAAAAACGTTAAGCTTATTATATATATATTAATCATTCTGATTTATGCATTATTCTGGACTACACGTGTCTATAATTGAATGATTTAGATGTATTCAATCAGTGGCAGATTTTCAGGTGGGGGCACATTTTCCCTTGAAAACTTTTTAGACAAAAAAGCTGTCACTAAAATAGGGCATTTCGACCCGTTTAAAACGTGGTGTTAAAAAGTTAAGGTCTTTACTTGTGTGTGAACGACATATTCATATTACAGATATTTGCTGTGACTCTCAAAAAGTGAGTACACTTGCAGGGGCAGATCCAGCCTTCGCCAAAGGGGGGGGGGGGGGTCTTTTTAACCACATTACCCCCGATCAGCCGCTCAAATCTGATTTTTGTTTGTTTAAATAAATGTAAAATAATCTCATAAGCCTTTTTTAAATAGTGCGAGCGCGAAGCGCGAGCTATTTTTTTTTAAATTATTGTTCCATGTATTTTGTCCTAAAATGGTCTGGCAATGCTTGTGATCCTCAACGAGATGAATACATTTAATATACGCTTTGATCATTCTGATAAAAAAAATCTGTTAACGGCTGATTGCAGTTAGCCATGAAGACGTTACATATTTCAAAAGTCAAATAACGCGAGCGCGAAGCGCGAGCTGAATTTTGACATTTCTACCTGAAGAATTGACGTTTTTGTAATCATGAAAAAGTTGAATATATAACAAAGCAACTGATGCGAGCGCGAAGCGCAAGCGGAAAATTCGAGATTTGTAGAAAAATTGTGAGTGGATATGGATCACAGTTAAAGGAGCTGGTATTTTTCATTATTATTACTTTGAGTTTTGACATACATGTAGGACCGGGACATTCTAAGAACATTATTCCATCGTATGAAAATTATGACTGTCTTCCTATTTCTCTTCCTATCAATGTGCGAGATGAAACCTGTCGATATTTCATTCTGAAAAAGGGACAATTTATCATTAAATTAATTTATTAATCTAATAAGCCTAATCAGAGCGAGAAATTAGTCAATATTATAGCCTGAAAACTGGCCATTTAAAGCACTTTTGTAATAATGAATAAGATGCATGAGTTAATATATTTTTAACAATCAATGTGCGCGCAAATCGCCAGCCGAAAATTGTTGATAAACTGTCATAAAATGGAGATTTTAAGTAATTTGTTATAGAATTAATATTTAAATTTTTATAACTCACCAATCAAAATGCGAGCATGCAGCGCTAGCTGATACGTTTTTACAATCTGACATGAATAGGGATATTTTGATAACTATATGGCATACAGGAAAATAATAGGTACCTGACAAATCAAAATTTGTGAGCGCGCAGCGCAAGCATAAAATGTTAATATTCAAACATTCAGACAATAAAAAATAATTTTTTACAAAACACTTTTTTTTTTTTTTAAGTTCGATTTCCGAGCTGAAATATGTTATGTATATCGACTTCAAATTTTGATATTTAAAGTTCTATATATGCAAATCACCTAAAAGGTAATGCGAGCGCGAAGCACGAGCGAAAATTTTATATAATGACATGACGGATTTTTTTTTTATTGTTTTCGAAGTCTGCCCCTCATCTTATTTATTCACTCGTTTTCCTCCTCTCATGTGTACCATTTTTCTCCCCTCTTTCCCTTTTTTTTGGTCTTCCTTTCCCCCTTTTTTTGCTCCGCCAATAGGGGGAGGAGGGAGGGCGGACCCCTTGCCCCACCCCTGGATCCAACTCTGGAACAATCTACCAAAAAGTATTAAACAAGCAAATTCAAATTCAAGAGAGAAATACAAATCCGTGTTAAAACCCTTTTTTGTTAAATATAGCTTTCTCTCCGCATGTGAAGCCCCACAATTGTTTACAGCCTACTGTGAACTGTACAACTACTTTATTTTGGTGAAATTCCTTCTCTCTATATATTTTTTCCTTAGCGTTTAGATAAACGTTTTGTGCTAAGTGGTATACAAATAATGTAAATTATTATTAATTAATGGCGTGCGTTTCCCGATCTCCGTATCGAAATCAATATTAATGAGAGAGCGCAATTTCATTGTTCTCGCTCTAATGGGGGAGGGGGGGGGGGGTCATTGTTCTATCAAGCAGAAGACGTAGGCCTATATGTGCATAAGTTCATGTCATTGGTGTAATGATAAAGAATCTGATGAATTCTGTTTGTCGACGTTATAATAAAATTAGTACAATCAATATATTTCAGGCGTACACCGCTTTAATTACATGGTATCATGAATCCAGAAATCGAAATAGCCGATGTATTCAAAACGTACGTAGCCGGGATGGCATGCAGTTCGGATGTTACAGTACTCTAACATTATCATAATCTCGTATTACAAATGCCAATTTTGCGAAAATGCACACAAATTCATAACTTGATAGACTCTGGGGAATGATGTCGATATAAAAATCGCATCGACCTCGATATGCAATCATGTTTGATACTGCGTTGGACTTGAGAACCCGCAAAATATTTTCCAAAATTAGATGAAGGCCATCGATTCTCTCTATTTTTAATTTAAATATAATCTATGTATTTCAGGATCATGATGTGAAAACCCTTTTAAAACAAACATGATAAAGAAAAAACGCGTCTCAAGTTATACATGGTTCATTGCCGCAAAATATACCAATCATCTTCATTTGTTATCATTTAATCATCAACATTATCACTGATATTATTATTCGTATTATCATGTCTGTTAATATCACTTCAAAGTTATAATTATCATTATCATCATCACTGTTATCATCATCACCATCATCATTCATTCATTATCTATTTACAATCGTTCTCCAATATCAATTTTATATTTTATATAATTAAGAATATATGAAAGATAATAGTAATGATTATGGTGATGCTGGTAATCATGAACATTAGATCCGTTTTGTGAGATAATTTTAATATGCGATTTTACGTGCTAATCGCTATAGTCCGGGTTATAATTGAGCAAGGTGCCACACGGAAAAGGAGAAATTTTCATATAGTGCTTCTAGACCATTTTTTTACGCTGAATATGAATATATGAGGTAACCAGGCTGTATCCTGAAAATTAACCAGTGAGGGCGCTTTTTTCAAAATGGCCGCCAAATTTTCAGAACATTTGAATTTTCGTACATAGATTTTGACATAAACATTTCATTGCCACAAAATTAGTGTCATATGAAAGACAAATAAATTTCCTACAATTTGGTACCATTTATAGGGGATAAGTATGTCATTTGGCTGAGATTTTAAGTAGAAAACTTCATTTTTTGTCATTTTTTTCCAAAAATTGAAAATTTAGCAAACACATGATTTTACATAATTCTAAGAAAAATGAATCAATTACCTTGAAATGTTCCAGAAAACTTTATTGATATACTATTATCATGTGGATGAAATTCCAACTCTGTATCATCCTTCTTAGCAAATTTATAAGGTATCAAACTTGAATACTCCAATTTCAGAAATGTCGCTTTTTGTATGCATTTCCATAGACTAATACGTATAACATGTAAATGTATAGTTACAAATTAAAGGCAATTATTTCTGCTCGTTAATCACTTGGATAGTTAAGAGTAGGCTTTTCTCTATCAGCTACATAAAACAAAATGTTGGCACATCAAGGCCTAACACTCTCATGGGGTGGGGGTGTCGAAGCCCCCCCCCCCCCTTGACTATATCATGTTGTTGTATATTGCCTATTTGTTGGAAAAAAATCACTGTTTTTTTGAGCACCCATTGAAGCAAAAACTGGCATATTTATTATACAGTACAGCCACTTTGATTGCTTTGAAACCACTTGGAGAGGAAAGAGTAGGCTTTGTTCTACCAGCTACATCCAAAGAAGTGGCACATCGAACCTACCACTCTCGGGGGGGGGGGGGGGCTTTTGCTTGATATTGCATATTTATTTGAAAATTCACAATTTTTGACCCAACATTGAGGCCAAAGAGCGTTTGTGCTTTGTTGTACACCCCATTTATTGATTTGAAACCATTTAGGAAAGAGTAGAGTTTGTTCTACAAGCTACATATAAATAAGCACTGGCACATCGAACCCTAGCCCTCTCAGGGGCTAAGTCACCCCCCCCCCCTCTATATCATGTGTATTGCCGATTTATTGGATATTTCACCATTTTGGATCACCCATTGAAGCAAAAGCGCGTTCCTACTATACACAACAAATAAAGTAAGTCCCCCCTAGATCAAATTGCTGTAACCTTTGAACGGAATTATTTTGAGATATGATATTCCGTAGGTGGTTTTCTACACTCATTAAGCAACTCCTGGAGAAAAATAAGATTGATCGGTTGAGTCATGCATGAGTAATTAAAGATTGAATTAAAAATGACCATTTTTGAAAGTCACAAGAGTCGTTTTTCAGATTGTGCAAATACAAAGTTGTGCAAATGTTGTCTTTAGGTGAATTTTATGGTGTTATGGTGTTTTACTATCGATCATTTAGCAACTCCACACACAATTTTGATATCATATGTTCATGGTTGAGTGAGCACAATGTATTGCAGGGGCCGCGGGGGGGGGGGGGGGCTGGGCAGGGAGCTTCAGTCCCCCCCCCCCCACTTTTTTCCAAAAGCATGTACAAAAATGTAAAAATGACCATACGATTGTGATTTTTTGCATGGTCAGCCCCCCCCCCCCCCACTTTGAAAACCCCTTCCCCGGCCCCTGTATTGTGACGTATCATCATAGGGGTTTATGGTAGTATCCTCTACAACTTGTTAGATCATGTTAAAATTTGAAAATGTTGGTGGCTCCCCCAATTATAGGCCCCTCCCCCATTTGTAAATTCTGGACCCACCACTGATTTGTCCATGAATTAAACTGATCATGAGAAGTTGTTAGGAAAAGAATACATTTATGCAGCATAAAGAGTATTCATTCCAAAGTTTTTGAATGTGCTCGCTCAACCATGAAAATGATTAAAGTTCGGAAAATGTGTGGTGATAGAAATGATGGATGATAAAAACAATAGCAATTAAAGTCTTATTTGAAACCGAATTTGCCCCCAATATTCACTTTATTACCCTTTAAAATGAGTCTGTGACATTGAAAATACGAAATGAGGGTTTGTTTCATGGACGGTTTTTGTTACTTCTGCCAATAGTTATTTCATGAAACTTCGTACATGGCTTCAGAGTAACACTATCCAAAAGGCGCGCACACCAAAATAACCATTCGATACGACACAGAGTGGGGCCAAGGCCTTGAACTTTCTTCTCATTTGCATAATTTTCGAATATTGTGTGCTCACTGATGCATTAAACATCGGGATTTTCATAAAAATCAAATCGAATGAACTATGCAAGGAGGTTTGTGACAGATATCCATAGTAACAAATTGCATTTTTTCCAATAACGTAAAAAAGAGCTAATCGCATTCCACATGTTCATTCAAGCGTGGATATTTAATTAAACGCCTTTGAATAATTGAAGCATGTTAATTGGTCATGAACATAACGAAAAAGTTGAGAAAAGATCATTTTCAGCTCCCAAAATGAACCAATACTTGCCTATGATATTTAAAAAACGTATTTTTTGTTTTCAATAAATGTTCATTGAACCGTGAAACGATGAATATTGTTGAAGAAACTCTTCCAAAAATAACTGTCATCATATTCTATCATTTTTATTGATATAAATGTGTAAAAAATCCAATTATAGCAACTTTGGACTTGTGTTTATTCAACCGTAAAATTTAGCCAAAAAAGTTGTATCGTCTTTTAGAGAGTACCTTTTACAAGCCTTCTGACTATTTTTTATGATGAGAATGTGGAATAAGTTCCAATAAAATGGAATCAAAGTCATGATATTTGGCTTGTGACTTTTGAAAAGTGACATTTTTGCCTTCTGACGGTGCTCACTGAAGCATGAAGTGAAATACGTCCATAACGTTTACTCAGAGGGTAGCTTATAAAATTACCTACACGCTCATATAAAAATATATTAAAAACTCGCATTGGTTCGGAAATTATTGATGCTTGTTTAAGGGGGGACTTACTTTTTTTGTTGTGTATATATAGCACAGCCAATTTTATTTTCTTGCAATGACTTGGAGAAGAAAGAGTAGGCTTTGCTCTATCAGCTACATAAAAGAAGTGTTGGCAAATCGAAGCCTATCTCCTTCATGCGGCTGTAGAAGTTACCCCACTAATTTTCGGTATTTGGCTATTTGTTGAAAAGTCACCATTTTGGAGCCCCCATTGAAGCAAAAAGGTGTCTCTGATATTATAGTTCTGCCACTTTTATTGCCTTGAAACCACTTAGAGAGGAAAGAATAGGCTTTGCTCTATCAGCTACATAATTTTGTGCTGGCAAATAAAAGCCTACCCCTTCTGGGGGCTGTCGAAATCAGCCCCCTAACCCCTTTGCGTTATTGCCTATTTATCAGAAATTCACAGTTTTTGAGCCCCCATTGAGGTAAAAAGGCATCTCTGATATATAGTTCTGCCACTTTTACTGCCTTGAAACCAATTAAGGAGGAAAGAATATGCTTTGCTCTATAAAGAAATGCTGGCACATTGAAGCTTACCCATCTGGGCGGCTGTCAAATTACCGCACCCCTCTTGCATTATTGCCTAATTATTTGAAAATTCACAATTTTTGAGCCCCCATTGAGGCGATATGCACTTCTGCTGTATAAAACACCCAATTCCTCTTTTTGAAACCACTTGGAGAGGAAAGAGTAGGTTCCCCTCTTTCAGCTATATATAACGAATTGCTGCCATAACAAAGCCTGACCCACTTCAGGGGACTATAGATGTTACCCCACTTTTTTTACGATTTTTGCCAATTCATTGGAAAACTCGCCATTTTGGAGCCCCCATTGAGGCAAAAAACGTGTTTCTGGTATATAGAAGAGCCACTTCTTCATTTGTAGCTGTTAGAGGAAAGCCTACTCTTTCCTTTCCAAGTAGTTTCAAGGCGGTAATAGTGGTAGAACTTTATATCAGAACCGCCTTTTTGCCTAAATGGGGGCTTCAAAATGGTCAATTTTCCAATAAATAAGCAATAATGAAGAAGGGGTGGGGTGAATTCAACACACCTCTGATGGGTTTAGGCCTTTTTTGTGAGCATGTCTTTATAATATGTAGCTGTTAAAGCAAAGCCTATTCTTTTTCTCTCCAAGTGTTTTCAAGGGTGAAAAACGGCAGAAACATAATCAGAAATGACTTTCTGCCTCAATGGGGGCTCCAAAGTGGTGATTTTTTTCAATAAATAGGCAATAATGCAAAAGGGATGAGTGATTTCGACAGCCTCCTGGAGGGGGTAGGCTTTTATTTGCCTGCACCTTTATATGTGGCTGATAAAGCAAAACCTATTCTTTCCTTCCTAAGTGGTTTCAAGGCATTAAAAATGGCAGAACTATATATCAGGAACGCCTTTTTGCCTAAATGGGGGCTCCAAAATGGTGAATTTTCCAATAAATAGGCAATAATGCAAAAGGGATGGGGTGATTTCAACAGCCTCCCGGAGGGGGTAGGCTTTTATTTGCCTGCACTTCTTTATATGTGGCTGATAAAACAAAACCCATTCTTTCCTCCCTAAGTGGTTTCAAGGCAGTAAAAGTGGCAGAACTATATATCAGAAACGCCTTTTTGCGTAAATGGGGGCTTCAAAGTGGTGATTTTTTTTCAATAAATATGCTATAATGCAAAAGGGATGGGGTGATTTCAACAGCTTCCCGGAGGGGGTAGGCTTTTCTTTGCCAGCACTTGTTTATATGTAGCTGATAGAGCAAAGCCTACTCTTTCCTCTCCAAATCATTGCAAGGAAAGGAAATTGGCTGTACTATATAGTAGAAATGCCCTTTTGCCTCAATGGGCGATTCAAAATGGTGTAATTTCCAATAAATAGGCAATATACATTATATAGAGGGGGAGGGGTTGACTTAGACAGCCCCTGAGAGGGATAGGTTTCGATGTGCCAGCGCTTCGTAATAATATGTAGCTGATAGAGCAAAGTCTAAGCTTTTCTCTCCAAGTAATTGCAAGAAAATAAAATTGGCTGTATGATATAGAAACGACCTTATGCCTCAATGGGTGATCCAAAATGGTGACATTTTCAATAAATAGGCAACATAAATGATATAGAGGAGGGGGTGACTTAGACAGCCCCTGAGAGGGCTAGGGTTCGACGTGCTAGCGCTTATTTATGCAGCTGGTAGAACGAACTCTACTCTCTCAAGTCAATAAAATACTATAAAGCACAAACGCTTTTTTGACTCAATGTTGAATCCAAAATGGTGAATTTTCAAATAAATTGGCAATAAGCAAAAGGGGGAGGGGTGACTTCCCCAGCGCCCCCCCCCCCGATAGGGGTTGGCTACGATGTACGTGCCACTTCTTTTGATGTAGCTGGTAGAACAAAGCTTACTCTTTTTCCTCTCCAAGTGGTTTTAAAGTAATTAAAGTGGCTGTACTGTATAGCAGAAGTGCCTTTTGCCTCAATCGGTGCTCCAAAAAACAGTGATTTTTTCCAACAAATAGGCAATATACAACAACATGATATAGCCAGGGGGAGGGGGGGGGGGGGGGGGGTTCGACACCCCCACCCCATGAGAGTGTTAGGCCTTGATGTGCCAACATTTTGTCTTATGTAGCTGATAGAGAAAAGCCTACTCTTAACTATCCAAGTGATTAACGAGCAGAGATAATTGCTTTTATTTTGTAACTATACATTATACATATTATACATGTTATACGTATTAGTCTATGGAAATGCGTACAAAAAGCGACATTTCTGAAATTGAAGTATTCAAATTTGATACCTTATAAATTTGCTAAGATGAATGATACAGAGTTGAAATTTTATCCACATGATAATAGTATATTAATAAAGTTTTCTGGAACATTTCAAGGTAATTGATTCATTTTTCTTAGAATTATGTAAAATCATGTATTTGCAAAATTTTCAATTTTTGGAAAAAAATGACAAAAAATGAAGTTTTCTACTTAAAACCTCAGCCAAATGACCTACTTATCCCCTATAAATGGTACCAAATTGTAGGAAATTTATTTGTCTTTTATATGACACTAATTTTGTGGCAATGGAATGTTTATGTCAAAATCTATGTACGAAAATTCAAATGTTCTGAAAATTTGGCGGCCATTTTGAAAAAAGCGCCCTCACGGGTTAAATTTCAGGATACAGCCTGGTTACCTCATATATTCATATTCAGCGTAAAAAACTGGTCTAGAAGCACTATGTGAAAATTTCTCCTTTTCCGTGTGGCACCTTGCTCGATTATAACCCGGACTACTACTCGATGATGGTGAAAGAAAGAAGTCGGGACGGTAGTTACTGTATACACGCACTTTAATACACTATAGTACAAAAGATTCCCCATCGGACGGGCCAACGGTCTTTTGAAGTAGGTTCGTCTATTGAAATTATGACAATAATCACGACAGCGGATATGGGGAACTATTCTCTGAGCGCCTCTCCCATTCATTGTGGTCTATAGTGAACCCGCTGAGCATTCCATTGTCAATTAATGATTCTCTACACGGGTGAGTGATCTTGCTCTTTCATGACCATTAGTCCAGGATAGGCCCCATAGACAAGGGGTCGAACCTTGTTTTTTTTAGATATACAATGTTTTTTTATGGTTTCTTGTCAATTCGAGGGTGCTGATTCCGAATCTGAATGATGCCACTCTTGTAACCTTGAGCATTTTCCGCAAATTGGCAAAATCCAATATGGCCGCCAAAATATGCAAATTACCCATGAAAATCATAAAATTGCCAACACATTAGCTATAAAATGCATGTAGTTGTTGTGCAGAAGTGAAATACCAATTGGAAAAGCGATATTTGACAAAATATTTATTTTATTGATATTCAAAATGGCCGCCATAACCCCTGTATACTTTATTATGTAGAATATGAATGGGGAAAATATTTTTTCAAACAAGAGCACTATTATTGCATGTGATTGTGACCTGCGAGTGGACTACTGTCTGAAAACATGACTATTAACAAAACTATGTCATTTGTATACTATCTAATGTGATAAATGCTGTATTATGATATTCAAAATGGCTGTCATAGACCCCTTATACTGTGTACAATATATAAAAGGGGACAAATAATTTTCACAACCTTTGAATTTGTTTGACTTTAAAATGCCAATAACTGCGAAATATTGGTGTAACACTGTCTGACAACAAGGATTTCTAACGAAACATATCATTTCCCTTGCAATTTCGGTAATTATGCTGCATGTTGACATTCAAAATGGCTGCCATAGGCCCTATCTGTATTATGAACAAAGCGAATGAAGAAACTAATTTTCACAAGAGTAAAAACAATAAAATGAATGTAATTGTAATCTATACGAGTGAAATATTGTCTAAACACATGATTTCTGGCGAAACATATCATTTCATTTTTCATGCATGAGATAAATGCTGTATTGTAAAATTCTAAATGGCCCCTATGGGCCCTTACAGTATTATCTACAATGTAAATGGGGACAAATACTTTTGAAAGAATTAGGATTTGCCTGACTATGAAATCCATATAATTCTGTTGTATAAGGAAAATATTGTTTGAAAACGTGATTTTTTAAATGAAATATAACAATTCCTCTCCCATAGGTGATAAATACTGTATTTTGACTTTCAAAACGGCCGCACAAGCCCCTACAAATTCTGTAACATGCGTATAGGGAAACTAATCATCACCAGAATGAGAACCAAAAACACACGTAACTATGTGATGTATAGGTAAAATTTGGTCTTGAACATGATTTCTGACTAAATACATCACATAATAGTTGAGAAGGTAATAAAGGCCTTACTTTGAAATTCAAAATTGCTGCCATAGCCCAAAGTAATATGTACATTGTAACTGGGGACAGATAATTTTGACAAAAATTTTACTATGAAAATGGCTTAATTTTGATGTAAGTCTTAAGTATTGTCTAAACCCAATGATTTCTAACGAAATATATCATAGTTTGTGTCATAAAGGTGATGAATGCAGCCTTTTAAAAATGAAAAATGGCCGCCATAGTCCCTTATCTTAATATGTAAAATTTGAATGGGGAAAGATAATTTCCACAAAGAAACATATTGCAGCCATTTTGAAATTTAAATATAGCATTTATCACCTAAATAACATAAGAAATTATCTATTTGGTTACAAAATCATATTTTCAGACGATATTTCACTCATACATGCAACACCATTTAGTCAAGCAAAGCCAAATTCTGTTAAAATTATATGTTCCCATTCACAAAGTACATAATAGGCCTACTGTTAGGGCCTGTAGCGGCCATTTTGACTTTCAAAATACATTATTTATCACCTACCTGGCAGAATGAATGATATATCTTGTTAGGAATTATGTTTTCAGACAATATTTTACTCTTAAATCACAATTAAATGCATGTTATGGTGCTGACTCATGTGAAAATTGGTTTCCCAGATCGATTGTACATAATACAGTCAATGTCTTTTGGCGGCCATTTTGAAAGTCAAAATACAATATTTAACACAGATATGAAACCCGAATAATATATTTCGTTGCAAATTATATTTGAAGACAGTATTCCACTAATTTACCACAAAAAAATACGTTTTAGTGCTCACCTTGTGATTGTTTTTGTCCCCTCTCACATCGTAGATCATAATTTTAGGGCCTTTGGCGGTCATATTAAATATCAAAATACAGGGTTTATCACATACATGGCATGTTAAATAATAAATTTTGTTAACAATAATGTTTTTAGTCAGTATTCCACTCGTTTATCTCAACAAAATGCATTTTAGTGATCACTCTTGTGATTTTTTTGTGTCACCATTCACATTGTACATAATAGTGTTAGGGCTTTTGAAGGCCATTTTGAATATCAAAATACAGGATTTATCACATAACTGACATAACAAATGATATATATCGTTAGCAATCATGTTTACAGACATTGCTTCACTCATAGATCATAATTACTTGCATTTCAGTGCTCAATTTTGTAAAAATTAATTTTCCCCATTCATATTGTACAGGGGTCTATGATGGCGGCCATTTTGATATCAAGAAAATAAATATTTTGACAAAAATCATTTTTTCAGATGTTATTTCACTCCGGCAGCACAATTGCATATACTTTAAAGCCAATGTGTGGACAATTTAATGATTTTCATGGGTAATTTGAATATTTTTGCGGCCATATTGGATTTTGCCAATTTGCAGAAAATGCTCAAGGTTACACGAGTGGCATCATTCAGATTCGGAATCAGCACCCTCGAATTGACAAGAAACCATATAAATACATTGTATAAATAAAAAAACAAGGTTCGACCCCTTCTATCCTGGACTACATAGGCCTGGGCAATGACTAAGAACAGTTCGATCAGTATTAATGCCAAGTAATCCTGAAAGGTCAATAATGTTCAATTCTCTTGCTGGAGAAGACTATATCATGGCCCCATTTGCTTTTGCTGTAGGCCAGTTGTGTACAACCTGATATAGATGATAAATAATTATCTTTCATCTATTTTAGAGTAATGATCTAATGTTAATATCATTCTACATAATTACCCTGACGCTTACGGCCCCATATCTTCACCCGTGAAGTATTGAAATTTGAAGTTTAAATCATTGAACATCATGGCATCCTAGTATTGTACTGATTTTTACCATCACTGCAATATAGATAAAAACATAGAGTTAATTCTACTCACATTGATTTTACTTTAGAACAAATTCACCCCCTTCCCTTCCCGCTACAACCTTTTTTTTCCAGTCCCTTTCATTATTTCCTTACCAAAATGATCCTAATTTCAATAACTATGATAATGACATAGATGATTTGCTGCTGACGATAATGATGCTGCTGATGATAGTGATGATAATCAACACTGATGATGATGATGGTGGTGGTGGCGGTGATGGTGAATGTGGTAGTGGTAGCCTTGGTGATTATGACAAATGAAAAATACTGAACGTTACGAAAGTCACACATTCAATGAATAATACCAAGAAACATACTTTTTGATGAAATAAAAATCACACACAATTTATGCAACTTGTAAGCCTCCCATTTAGTTTATTCTTATTTTTTGACCTGAATTTTGTCCGCTTACATTCCTTCTTGATGATGATTTCAAGCTTTTAAGTTTATAATTATATTGGTAAATCCCGGTCAGAAAAGTTCATGTCACCATTCCATTCTTGAGTACTATATTATATCAAGGAGATGATATCTCCTTGGTTATATGAGCATGGCCCTAAAATGATTGTGATGTGATAGGTATGAAATCAAATTTTATTGGAAAATTTAGCCCTTTTCACACATCCAGCCTCCGCCGCTGCAAGTCTTCCCCTCTGTTCCCCTTTCACTCTTTCCCTTTCCCCCTTTTTTTCTCTCCCCCCCCCCCCCATCGTCCACCAGCTCTCTCTTCTTCTTTCCCCTTATTTTATGTCTCTATCCATTTCCATATTCCAATTTGTCCCCCCTCTCCCGTTGATTGTCGATCCTAAATTTCTTTCCCTCTCAAATTTCCTAGTTTTTTTTCTCGTTCAACTGTTTTTCCTCCATTTTTTTTTCACCCTTCCTCTTCCTCCACCCCAATATTATTTTTTTATTATCTCTCTGTTTCCCCCTTCCTTTTCTCTCCCTATCCTTCTTAGTTTTCGTCTTCTCTTTTGGTCCCGCTTCTTTAAAACAAGGAGATAAGGAAATTTAAGACTGAGACAATATGTTATCCTGGGGAAATGGTTGCCCGTCCAAAAATTGAACAAACTATTTCTTACAGTTTCTAATAAATCGTTGATCTATCTATGCCTAATAGTGCCAAGCTGTTCCGGTCATAGTAATTTCATCTTTCCATTTCCTTTTTTATTTTATTTATTTATTTTTTTTTTTGGGGGGGGGCTCCAAACTTGTTTCAGATGCGAGTAATAATAAATATTCCAAGTTGACGTGAATTCTACGAATGGCTTGGGCCTACGAAACGAAAATGTGTGGAATCTTATTTTCCCACCTAAAACATCCTGAATTGACTCTCTTCCAATTGCAAAAAAAAAGAGGTTTCATGGTTATTGCAGCAAATTCGAAAGATCAGTAACGATTTATGACACGTGCGTGATTTTTGATTAAGCTACCGTGGCTTTATGAATGCACCCGAACTTCCATTATAGATGCGAACCACAGTGACCCGAACTCTCCGATCCGACAGTAAATATGAAGGCACGCCTTTGTTTTAGTCGTAGAGGGAGCTATTTAGAATAGATTCTTCGGTCTTTCGACAGAAATTAAGACTTGCAGGAAAGACGAACAAAAGAACGGTGGCATCAATGGGCCTTTGATGGCGGCCGTTCCTTTGAAGACAAGGGAACGTTGGGCGGGAAAGCCGAAGCGAAAACCCGGATGCGGTAAAAACGATCAAGAACGGTGCATGGACTTTTGACAAGCTCCCTAAAGCCATATTGATTAGAATTTAGCAGATTGTGTTTGATAATAAACTTATAAAGTCTATTATATACTATTTTTTCTAAGATTTTTTATATAGTTGGGAGAAGAGAAATGGGGCGATAATTACTAATTTCATGGGGATTGTCTTTTTTGAAAATTGGATTGATTTTGGCAATTTTGAATAAGTCGGGAAAAACTCCTTGTGATAATGATTTATTAAAAATGTTACTAAGAGGATTAGCAAGTGGGTGGATTATTTCTTTTAAAAGAGACATACTAATTATATCATGTCCATGTGATTTCGAACTGTTAAGAGACCGTGTAATGTTGATAATTTCAGTGGGGTCCGTAGGGTTAAGAAAATAGAGTGTGGATTTGATTCGTGGAGATAGTCGGTGAACCGCGCATTAGGGCTATTAATTTTGCTTGCAAGTTTGGGTCCGATATTTGTGAAAAATGAATTAAATGATTTTGCATGAAGGGAAGTGTCAATTTTAGAACCATTTAAAGTCATATAATCAGTAGGAGGGGGGTCTGTCTTTGTTCCCATTACCTCTTTAATGATTTTCCAAGTTGCATTAGTGTTTGAACTGGCATCCTTTATTCTATTAGCATAATACATTTTACGGGATATACGAATTAATTTCGTCAATTTGTTTCGATATACTTTATATGTTTTTAAGTTAGCTTCGGACGGTCTGCGTAAATGCGACTTGTAAAGGCGATTACGTGCATGTTTTGATTTCAATATACCTCTTGTTATCCATGGAAGTTTGGGGATTTTTTTTCGATTATTTTTCATTCTACCTATTGGGATATTCTTATCATAATAATGTTGTAATTTATCATTAAAGTGATTATATGATGTGTTTGCGTCATCTTCATTATAGACATCCTCCCATTCCTCAATTATTAAGTCTTGTTTCAATAATTCAATATTACGTTTATATTCTCTTCTATATGTATGTTGGTTAAATGTTTTGATGTAAGGTAGTTTTAACTCACTCTGGAAAGTTAAGTGTTTATGATACATCTTGGCAATGTCCTTAAGGCCAGCATCCCAATACAATTTCATCAAAACTTCTTGGAAATTTTTGAGGATATGCCAATCTCCTAAAAATGGTATTAACCAATCCACCGATTCACCACCCTCCTTTTTTATGTTGAACAGCATTCGAATTGTGGCACCATCCCCAGCTATGACTAAATGATTGGCGTTATCTTGAACATGGAATGAATCATATAAAAGACCTAGAAAATGTTTTAGTGTTTCTGGAGAGTCTGCCTTTTTATTAAGAACATAAAGGTGAGAAAATTTTTATTTTTCAACTTCAGAACTGTCTAATAAAGCAAATTTTGTTTTGAGGCCAGGTACAAGAATATTGCTATTGGATTACACTTCATAAAACCTTTCTGAGATATATAAAAAAAAAAAATGAGACTCCAAATCACTAGAATTTTAAAATGATCAGCTTTCAACTTACTAGAAATGCGGGTTTTCAAAATTGGTGTTTGGTACTTTGATTTATTTGGCACTTCAAGTTCATCATAAATAGACAATCTTCTTCTAACTTTAGGTTTGTTTTCATCAAGGGAAGGACATGTGGCTAGAGATTCTTCATTTGAAACAACGGGTAATTTAGAACTGGTTTTAACAGAAAAAGGCTTAGGCTGCTGTGCCATAGCAGATGTTCCATAAAAACTTATTGGTTCATCTGCTACTACGGCTGCATGGTATGACATTTTATCAATATTATCAAGAGATACATATGTTAAGCCATTTGGAATTAAATTAGAGAGAACACCAGCAGATTGTCGAATGTCTTGTAGTTTCTGGAGATATCTTTCTAATGTTGATTCTGAACATGAAAATCCTAAATTATTCATTATTTTAAGAAGTTTGGATGAATTAGATAATTTTTTAATGCAATTTGCAACAATGATGTGGAATGGATAAGTATTGTCATCATTCAAAATAAACTGTAAGATAAACATCAATGTAATCCTCTTATTGATTTTTTGAATCCCTGGGCCTGTTTTGCTATCTGGGAAGAAAAGTAACTTTTTATCAAGGGCATCTACTGAATTATTAATGACAGAAATCTCTTCTCTGCTGCCTGTAATTCCACAAAAAAAATATTCCAAATTACAGGATTAAAAAATGATTTCACTTCCTGAAATCCAAAGTCTAAAATAGATAACGGATTTTTAACATAATTATCTGTCAGTTTTTTTCCTTGTAACCTTACTATGCTATTTAACAGAGAAATAATTTCATGGTATTTTGTATTAGTATTGTGGGATTCACTATTAAATAAAAATGTTTACTCTTCATTAATGTCTTCAAAATTGTCTCCCTTCTCTTTCTTAAATTCCCTAACCTCAGCTTGAGCAGCATGCCAACGGCTTATTATATCGTCCCTACTCATATCTTCAACATAAAAAAAAAATCCTTTCCTACGAGAAAACTTATTGATACACAGTGCATCTCCAAACTGGGTCATTATTTTTGCCATAAACCAAGTTGTTGACCTGTGACACTGATGATATATAACATCAGTGCTGCATACATTCTTAAGATATTCTATAAAGTAAAAATATGCATCAGTCAGGAAGAAACTTCCACATGATTTACATAGCTTAATAACATACTGATATGTGAGAGCACATGCTTTAGAGATAAGCGCATTTCTGTCTGGCACGGTATCAAGGTCTTTTATTTGCATATCAACATCTTCTTTTATCTGATCTAATGTTGTTTATTGCGGTCCAGAACGTAACGCTAATCGATGGCATGTCTGACATAATACAGTGTTCCTATCTACAACAAAATTAGAATTGATTTGTTGTAATAATAGCAGGGCCCGCTGGGAGAACAGTTTTCGGAACTGAAGTGGCTACCCTGGCTAAATATGCCGCTATTATTATTATTATTATCTCTGTACAGATTCATTGCGTAGATTTAAAGATAAATATTGTTTGTTTCCAGAAGTTAAAGATAAGCCACAAACTGAAAAAGATACATTAAGTTTGAAATTTGAAATTTGAGTTCGATGTTTCTTACACAGACATATACTTTCTGCTATAGAACTATTCAACTTCCGATTCTAAATCACACTTATCAAAGGTTGATAAAAAAACACATGAGTTTTGGCTTTTTCCGACTTTTTTCGGGTGTGTAAGGGGGATGTCTGGCCTTTTTTCCAAAGTTCTGCCTACAAGGATCACATATACAACTATTATCTGGAATATCTGGGTATTTACTCTTTATAACATTTATAGTATCTTGGGATTTTAAAGAACAGAGGTGAGTAAGCTTTGTGAGGGGTCGTGAAAGAGAACATAATTTACAGGCACCACATACGTCCTGGCCACATGGGGGTCCAGCTCGAGGTTTCTTTTCCCTTACCCCAGCGATACATCATGACAATTACATGTAAGTGGTTCATAGGCAAGATGAGATGAGTTGCATGAAGACAGATTTGGCACAGGCGGATGATTGCAGGCGCAGATCCAGGAGGGGGCCGAGCCGGCCCCGGCCCCCCCCCCCTTATTTTTTGACAACCTGCAGAAAAAAGTGTACTCTTTATCTTGATAGAAACTACGAAAAACAGATAGAAAAGTAAGAAAAAGGTATTATACCCATGATGTGTAATTTACAGCCTCGTAACTGCCGATCCGACCCCGAAAGGAAACAAAAAAAAGGGGAGGGGAAGTATTGGAAAATAGACTATATACAAAATTTTCGCTCGGGCTTCGCGCTCGCATTGCCTGTATAATGAATCCCATTCAAGAGGATTAAATGACACTTCATATATCCAGTTCTGAAATCAATTTGCACACAATATTTTAGCTCGCGCATCAAGCTTTCATTATTTTGTTTGCTTTACACAAATTGTTATATCAAAATTTTCAGCTCGCGCTGCGCGATCGCATTGTTTGATTTGTGAGATACCTATCCTCTTTGGAAATTCTTTCCTAAATTTGTCGAAATGATCCTTCATTATGTCAGTATATCAAAAAATTAAGCTCGTGCTTCGTGCTCGCATTTAATTGTTTGAGACACACAGCTTGTTCTTTATTTAAATAAAAACGCGCTCAGGCTGTCCAGTTTTCAGGTCGGAATATCAAAATTTTTGAGCTCGCGCTTCGCACTCTCATTATTTAGTTAGTGATACTTGTATCCTCTTCATTAATCACAAAAAACAGTCCTAATTGAGTCCCTTTTCACGTAATTACTATAATAAAATGTCGGCTTGCGCTTCATTCTCACATTGTTTAGTTGGATACTTATCTTTGTTCAAGATTTAAATAATTGCTCAGAATCTTTAGTTCAAAGGACATAAAATATCAAAGAATTTTAGCTCGCGCTTCGCGCTCGCATTATATATTAAGACCACATGAGATACCTTATCTTGTTTATAACAATAAAAACTAACATATACTTCAAAACTTCAGTCCTTAGTTAGGACTACCCCTGAAAAACCAACAAAAACATCAGATTATAGCGGCCAATCGAGAAAAATGTTGGTGAAAATATTTTTTCGCCCCCCCCCTATTGGCGAAAGCTGGATCCTCCCCTGGATAGGGCACTTGCACAGGAGGATCAGGTGGCACTGTATGTACCGATGAATCTACAGGAGCTGGAGGAGGATCCGGTGGAAGTGGTGGATGGTGAATGGCATGGTGATGTTCCTGCATGATTAAAACAAGTAAAAATTTAGTAATCAATAGCATCCTTCAAAGAACTTAATCTTTATTTTAACATAGAGTTGTAATACTTAATATTCATTTACATGAACATACATGTTTAATTGCCATACAGATATGAAAATACTACTTAAAAAAACAAGTTTTGCAAAGTGCTTTTGTTCCTTCTGGTAAAGTGAAATTCTTACAATATAAATACAAATTTGAATTTTACACACAATTTTGTAATACATGTAGACCAATAGAGCTAGTAACACATTTTACCTTACCAGTTAACATAAATGTACTTGTAATAATATATTTCCTTTACTGCAGGTTACCGTTTTGAAATAGTACTAATTTTAGAAATTAAATTCCTTTCAATCTTTCAATAGTTGCTAAACTTTACAATCAAATTTAATTATCACTAACCTTTTAGTCAGAAGTTATCATCGTTAAAGCAAGTGAATATCAGTCTTTATAATGATTTACATGTAATCAGATTGTGATTTACAAAATTCATATTTTTTTTTCTTGATTCATATTTGAAAACACTTCAGTTATGTAACGAAAAAAGCTCAAATTCAGCTTACGTTCCCGCCGTTCACAACATCACAAGCAGAAGCTACATGTACAGCGGTGGAAAGGGACGGTAAGGAGCTTGATGGAGGTTGGTACACATACTCGAACTTCTGTGGATAAGAACAAATATTGATACCAATAGAAATAAAATAAGTATGCAATATAGGTATCTTTATATTTCTCATGAGACAATTTAATTTAATTCACTTGTTGAAAAATACACTGTATTGTATGGACTACATGTACATGTTCATTTATGTTTATTTACATGTATTCCATCAGTCACAAGATCTTAAAAACAACAAAAAGCATCAGATCTCTTCGATGGAGTACATGTAAGTTATTACCTTTATCAAAATTCAAGGTGTCCCAATTGAGAGGATCAAACATTACATGTAAGTGAAAATTACATTGTACACGTATCTTACTTTTCTCTTCCTCCGTTTCCGCTGGTGGAGTATCTTATGTCTCTTCCTCTTCTTTTTCCTGGCCACATATGGGGACGTTGGAGCAGGCAATCGTTTCATGTTGGAAACGTTCATGTAGGTTCACATGTACATATGGGATATAAACTGGAAGTTTTTCTGGGATGTGGCGGTAAGGAGGCAGTACAGGGGGAGGAACAGGTTAACAACATCTTTTAGGATGAATGTAGCCTCCTTCATCATTAAATGGCAATTGCTTCTTTGAACTCCTTCTCTTCTTCTTGCGGGGTGACACACGCAAAATAAACTTCGGTTCCTTTATTTCTTTTTTTGCCTTCCTTTTTTAGTTGGAGTCCAAAGCCTTTTTAGTTCTTGTGGAATCCTTGTAGACTTGACAATTTCACATTTGCATATGATCTTCTTCAATGAAGAAATCACAAAAGACTCTAAGTCATAAAAATAAAAACACTTTCCCAAAAAACGCAAATGTAGACCGTCAACAGCATACAAAAAATCAGAGTCAGAATAGTTTGCATTTAGATACCATCAAATATTGCATAGTTGTGAAGAGTACGAGCAAGACGTTTCAATTGTTCATTATAATACAGAGATTGAATATAGTTCGTCGTCCCAATGAGGTAGAATTAAAGAAAAAACTATTACAGATCCTCTGAATATTTCTGAACAGGTGTTATAAAGTTCGATAAAATATTGTTTGTCCTTGCCCCAAATTCCAAAATCTAAATTGTTTGTTCGAATGTGCAAAATAACAAAACGCGTATCCTCTTCAACAGAAAAAAAAGTTATTTTATGTTCCTCCTTAACTTCTGAACGATAGCATCGGAAAATATTTAACATGATAATCAAAATCGAAGTGCGAATATGTGCAAATATCCTCTAAATTAAAGAGTATCGAATCACCAAATATCAATTTTTTTTTCTTTGGAAAACGACGGTGTGCAGTGATGGGCACTCCTGCAGAGGATACAAAATATAAAAAAGGGACAATGTTAGATCAGAGGCAAAACAAAATACAATATATGTAATTTTCCCCTACCTATTTCAAAATGAAAAATAAATCACATAGATTCAGATCTACCTATTTTGGAGACATTCTCTCTTTATAGCATTAGATATGAAATCTCTCTTTTTTTACATTTCCACTAAACTAAAACTAAGGGAATACATGTGGATCTAGCTAACCTCACCCCCCCCCAAAAAAAAAAGAGCCAAGTGAATAACTAGACATATTTATTACTCCAGTCTCCACGATTGATCCACCAGTTGCCACAAAATCATACATTCACGTAAATTCATGCATATATCATTATCAGTTTTACATTTTCTGATGAATAATACTATAATACTATTTACTAATAATAGCCCCTTACCGGGTTACACCAAAATATTCTGGCGGGCAAAATGGCTAACACCCCCCCCCCCTTCGTCTAACTCGCGTCTCTAGCGTCTGCCTAACTTATTACTATTAGGCCTTGGGCTTGGCCTGGCTGGGCCTTAGTAATTTAGTAAAAAAAAAAATAGTACAATTTCAAGAAATCACACATTGACACAATCAATCATGATGATCATCTAATATTCTAGTCAACAACGACCTGATCAAAATCGTTATTCACGAATGCAATTTTCGGTCGTTATTAACTGTAGCAGGAATGCCAACCCAATTGGAACAAAGTCCAAAGAATAAGTTAGGTAGGGTGTCTGGAGAAAAAAAAATATTTTTCTTATTTCAAGAAAATATCACATTTTCTTTGTGAATTTGAAGAGAAATTACCTTCAGACTGACAAAAATGTAACTTTTTTTAAATCCAATTATTGGCTGCAAAAAAGAAGAATGAAATTAGGTCAATTTTCAGCGTTTCTCTGCCATAGACTGTGTAGTTAAGATATTGACACACACAAATCCAAATTTTTAGCTTCCGAGAGCTGTTATAAATTTATTATTAATGCCAAAACTTGTCCATAAAGAGTCCAATAGGATTTCTTATGCTCTTTCTGATGGTATGATTTTTACAAAGATTTGGAAACCAGATCACAATGAAAAATTGCGACAAAGTGAAAAAATTGTACAAAACAGAAATTTCATTTTCCCATAGGAAACGCATGGGGAAATGGCAATCTCAACACACACACAAATAAGGGTTTGCAATCTATCTCTAAATCCTTATTTCAAATAATCCTATAAACTTGTCCTTACTGTCAAAAGAAGGCCTTGAATTTCCATACATGCCAAACACAAGTTCATAATCAATTCAGATCACATTTTTCTAGCAGCCTGAATTTCCCGAAAAAATGTGCCATATTTATCCTTAAATCAGCCTGTTTTATGCTGACACTTTTCAGTGTGGCTTCAGACACCCTAAGTTAAGATCACTTGGGTCAAACTTATTCACGTCGTTGATAAACCCTTCGAAATTTAACACACATGGGGCTAATGACTCGCACAGTACACAACAGAAAAAACTCCCGCGACATGGACAATATTTCGCGCCAGACACATCCCGATCGCTGAAATGCATCACAACTTCCGGTAAATATAAAAATCTCACAACATTTTAAGAGCGAAAAAAGCTAATTCAAGAACCATGTCCCTCATTAATCTTTAGAAGCCAACTCTGGCTAAAAGTCAAGATCGCAAAAAAATAATTTAAGACAAATATCGACTTCAATACCAGTCAGGAACTCGGAAAATGCAACGTTAGGTCTAAAACAGTTGAGAAAAGACAGCAGAAATTACACTGAATTCGCTGCTGGTTTACGATATCATATTTGCGCAAAAAAATGTGCGATTTTGTTATCAAATTGAAGAGTAGAATTCATTGAAAACTTACCCATGCATGCTGCAACACTAAAAAATAACATCAAGCTGCACGCTGTAAGTTTGTTGACCCCTTGCAGAATCTCGTTTTTTCTCGTGATACACGATAGTTCGAATTCGGCAAAGCCGGCGAGCGGGAAGTTGAATGGGATCCCAGTTGTAGCTCATTAGCATACGCTGTGCGCACTGACTGCCCCTTTTGCAAGTGAGCTCTTCGTGTATTAGACACAAACTTGAAAGACAGGGACACTATTTCATAATTAGATTAATATCTTTGGTTAAAAAAGTCATAAATTACTGATTTTGTACCTTTGTGTGGTAAACCATCCTGGTTACAAATAGCCCTTGGGTATTCTGCAAATTGACAAAGTTCAGAGATTGGAGTTTTAGTTTCTCGAGAAAAGACGATTGATCTTTTGTAACAGCGGGTAATAAGTTTCTTCTCCTTTTCAAGATCAGTTGCTTTTTCCGCCGTAATTTCTCTTTAGCAAATGTCTTTAATTTGAATTTTCTTTTCACAGGTTCTTTAACAAATGTATAATTTAGAATTCTGGTCTTACAGTAAGATTCATATGAATCTTTACCTATTTCCCTATATGACATGATACTTTTTTGTTGTGCAGGGGTAGCCTGAACATTTGAGACAACTTGGTATAAACTGGCATCTTGAACAGAATGAAACATGGATGTTTTGCCTACTGCATCAAAATGTAATTTAACATTGCTGAATTCAGACTGAAAAAACTGACCAATGTAAATCCCTATGTAAGGTTTCACTATTATTAATCCCTAATTGATCTTCAAATGTTCGTAATAATTTGGCTTGGTATTCTATACTACCTACTAACTGTTCCATGTGCTTTGGAAGACCACTTGACAATGTCATCTTACAATCCTTATTAATTAGCATCTCGTGTGCCTCATATAATGCTACAGATGAATAGTTTGTTCCCTTGGTATTTGACACAAAAGAACCATTCTTGAAATGGTCTAAAACATAACAAGGCAAGGCATGCAAAGTACTTATATGTAATGGTATAAAACGTGAATAATTTTGCCGATCGAAGGCATGAAAAGGGGGAGCCATACTCTTAAGGGCAGCCATTCGTAAGTCCTTATTTCTTTCCCTAATGGCTATATACAAACTAATATATGCTAACATGTCTTTTCGTAAAAAAAACATTCCAAAATCTAAAATTTTCATATTTTTCAGACATATCACTGCAAAATATTGAAAATTCTTCCTTGAAAGGAATTATTGTCACTTGTTTAAAGTTATTTTGTGCATCTACAAATTCTTTCACCCCACTAAACTGGCCTTTATTGAAAGATAACTTTGATAAACAATCATTAATATCTGAAATAAACTTGTTATTGGAAATATCTATTTCCTTCCCAGCTCGATATTACAAAAAGCATGATAATTGATTCATGAAAATTGCTTCATATACTTGCATTAAAAACCTATGGATTCTTTTAAAGTTTGAACACGAGGCTAAGCTTTGTAATGTCAATTTTTAATGAGATGCTTTTGGCAAAATCTTTCAAGCCAGCTTCCCAAAATATTTTAACTATCACTTCCTGGAAGTTTTTCAGAACATGCCAGTCTCCAAGAAAAGGAATAACCCAATCTACTGATTGACCAAACTCATGCTTAAGATCATACAATAATCTAACAGTAGCACCATCCCCAGCAACAATTGAATGATTAATTTTTTCATTTATACAAAATTATTTCTGGAGGTGGATTAAGGCATTCTTGATGGTAGATGGAGAGTCAGCTTTCTCATTCAAAACATACAAATATGAAAATTTTGATTGCTCAGTGTATTTGTCACCTTCTAATGCTAATTTAGATTTAAAACTAGGTATTATAGTGTTCTCTCCTGATTTTACAAATGTATATCTCTGGGCAACATACATCACCATATTCAAGTGAATATCATTTGCAGATTTGCTCTCAGAATCAGATAAAAAGAAAATATCCTCACATAACTGGTTCCTTAAATATGTTTTATATTGAGGAATAGAAAAATCGCTTTTACTAGGAATATCACTATTTTGAAAAGTGGGCAAATTCCTGCCGACACTTGTATTTTTTAATTGTTTATTTTTAGACGAAATATTACTATTATCATTTTTATCATAACTCCATACTTCAGATGAATTCAATTCCTCAGAAACTGGTTTTGGTTGCTGGGCCATAATGGAAGTGCCATGGTAACTTCGCGATGAATCTGCTAATACTGCAGCAAAGGAAGCTAATTTATCGATATTGTCTATTGAAACACATGTTACATAAGAAAGGTCAAGATTGGATAAAACAACTGAACCCTCTCTGATATCTTGAATCCTTTCCAAAAATCTTACTAAAGTGTCGCCAGAGCATGATAATCCTAATCCATTCATTATTTCAACCAACTTTGTTGAATGTGATATACATTTAATTACATTAGCAATAACGATGTGAAATGGATAGTTGTTTTCATCATTAATGTTATGTAGTATGTATTTAACTTCCTGTTATCTTTTCAGTCATTCACCTTTACTTGTTTACAAACTCCCCCAATGTCATCTAAGAATCCCAAAACCCCCAATACCATTTAACTCCTAAACCATGTAAACATTGACCATAAAAAGACCAACCCTCAGTGAGGTCAACTTACTTCAAGGAAGAAGTATGACTCACACTTCCAGCCCCAGTCACTTGCACAGAGCATCACCACACCCCTTATACCAGAGAAAGTTTGATAGACAGTTACCTGTAGACCAATCAGATCAAGTTTAGAGATCACTCCCACCTTAAATTGTAACACCCCCAAAACTAATGATATAAATAAGATTTGTTGATTATTGGAGAAAAATAATACCAACTATAGAATACTAGACCCACACTAATCCTGACTGACTGACTTTCAGACTTAGATGTCCATCCAGTATTAATTAAACTGCACTTCGAATCTCAACCTGATACTTCTAAATTATTTTATATTCATCGTCTCCTGATATACTCTGATTCTTCATGTACTTCGAACTGTAGCTAAATATTGATGTTTAAATACCTAGTGATTTGAACTGTATAACTTTCTCCAAAGTTTCCTTATTACGCTTCCCTTCAATAATCACCGATCCCATCCCAACATAACATGGTGGAGAACCGGCTTTAATATATAGTACTTCTTCAAGAGTCTATATATAACAAATTGCAGAGCAAAAAAAAAGCTTACGACTTTGCCAACCATCTACAAACTAAAACACGAACTGGGCAAACTTCATACTTCACAAGTGGACAAATTGACTCTGTGCAGCCTCAACCTACAACAAAATTCGACGGATTCGACAGAACCGGTCCGAAAAAAAAATTGAACCATACAGACGGATAGATCAGACCGACAGAACAGACGGATAGAGCAGACGGAAGATACATACGGTAGGATAAAGAGCATATACTACAAAAACAACGACTTGAAGCCTGAAAGGACAACGATTACCTGATTGCCATCGCTACGAGTGATTATCAACCTGACTCTTCTTTAACTGTATAAATGACTCTGACTCTTTCGCTGAATTGTGCAATTGTTTAATTAATTTTGGAGGATATATTTCAATACTCATTTCAATCCTCTGATAGGTAAGTGAAGCCATTTCTCTTATTGTTCCACTGGTGAAAGAGAGTGTGTGAGAGGTTGAATTTTCGGATTGTTTATTTGCCCAGCGAAAAGTAATTTTAATACGTTTTCTGTTTGTTTTGCCACATTGTGATTTACTAGTACTTTGACTGTCAGGATTACCGTTGATTAGTAGCTTATCAATACTTCATATTTTACGGTTCTATTCTAATAAACAAATTTGATTTTATCACTTATAATAATTACCCTATAAAATTTTAACAACAATAATCATGACTTCAACCAACACCTCCCGACAAACCCTACGACAGACTGGCTTTCTCCCATCCCGTTTCTCGGGTGATAAACTTAATAGGGAGAACTCGACTGCGCACTTCTTGACTTTCGACGACTATCTAGAAGCGCATGACATTGACACTGCCGACCCAGAGCAATTCCAGACAATACTCCGGACGTTTAGACGGACTTTACAAGGGCAGGCGCGACTTTGGATTGACGGACTTCAATTTAATACCTATAGCGACCTTAAGGATGGGTTCATAAAACGATTTAGTCCCGCCAAATCGTCATATAGCCATGTGACGGACTTCAAAAATATGACCATGACAAATGAGGAGAGCGCAGAGGCGTACCTGCAAAGGTTGCGAACAACAGCAGCCTACATCGAATATGGGGAAACTCAGATTAGGCATAAGTTGTTGGATTCTTTACCGTCAGACTGCCGCGCGACCATACTAATGACCGCCCCGACCTGACCTCAGAAGAAATAGCGGCGAAAGCCCAACTATTTTTAGACCTCAATCATAGACAGACTAAGCAGACCAAAGAGTTATCATTTTGTGCTCAAGAGGAAATCGATCAATTAAAGGAGCAGATATACTATTTAAACCTCAAAACAGACAGGGACAATGACAATAGGCCGAAATCCCCCACCCAACGACCCCCGACCCCACGACAACTCAGTGCCAGTCGTAGTGCTAGTCGCAGCGTAAGCCGCGAAAGACGACGTGGCATCAGTCACGATAGACGAGACGACTGGTGCAATGACGTGCAAAACAGACGCTATCGATCAGACGGACGGACAAACCGACCACCAACACGCCCCAGACTTACATGCAACTACTGTTGCATCCCTGGCCATATCTGGCGAGAATGTCGAAAAAAGACTTAGGGACATGACAAACCCACCACCCCCCTCCCTGACTACCATGACTACTATGCCCCTGCATACGGTAGCTATGCCAACCATCAATACTACCCACAACACCAACAACATCCCCAATATCAACAACCCCACAAAAAAAAACAACCACAAACTCAACCACGCCCACAGGATTTTTAAGACGGGAGAGAGCCAATGGCGCTCATTGTTCTTTCTCCCCTACTAAGAATAGGCCTGACAATGACATGACATCTACTTATTTAGGGATTGAAGAAGTTGACTTACAACTAACGGAACGCAACTTTACTAAGGGACGACTACCAGATAGGACAACTGCACTAATTTTTGTTGACAGTGGTGCATTCAAATCCATCATATCCGGACGACTTTTGAAATCCTCCCCCTATCTCTCTCAATTGACACCAACCAAAGTATCCCCAGTTAGATTCAAATTAGGCAACGGACAATTTCTGACATCAGACAAGTCATTAACATTTCGACTAGAAATTCAGGGACACAAATTTGAAATCACAGCACTAATCGACATCAATCTTGTAGGCGTAGACCTAATATTAGGCACTAACACGCTCTCTGATTTGGATGGAACACTCCACTTCAGAAATAACAGGTTCAAAATCAAGTCAAAACACATTTCCTTCGCCCCACCAAATACAGTGATAGTTTCCCCAGGTGAGTCGACATTCCTGACTTTGCAAGGCAAGACCCCACCCCACATTCGGAACCCCGATGTTGTATTAAAGTCTAATAAATATCTATCCCGCTATTGCCCCACGACAAGCATTATTTCCCTGCGTAGAGGACGAGCTCAAGTCCTCGTCACTAACTTGACTGACAGACCTGTAACTTTCTCTAAAGGTAGACCAATAGCTTTCCTAGACACTACAAGACTAATTAATGCCACCCAAGACCTCCCAACGGACTGCTTGAACATGACAATGAATTCGAATAACATTCTGTACACTAGACAACATCATGATCATGATGACTCAGTCAATCAGAATAATCTTAGGAAATACCCTCATCTTGACCCTAATGACACCATTGCTTACATGACAGAAGATGAAATTATCCGTAAACAAATTGACCTTAATAGTAGCGTTTTCACTCCTCCCGAGCAGCAACAAATTAGAAACATACTAAAGGAAAACAGAGATGTTTTATCTTTGTATGGTGAAATTTCTAGCTGCCCTGACTTTGAAGTTGACATTGAACTGAATAATGATGACCCCTTCTTCATAAGACCATACTTCGCTACTGAAGATGGCAAGACTACCATTGAAAAGGAATTGAGCAAACTTGTCAAACTAGGAATACTAGAAATAGGCCACCAACCATACACCTCTCCAGTTCTTTTATCAAAGAAGAACACGTCTGAAAAGAGAGTTATTACAAACTTTAGATTCCTGAATTCACGTATCAAGAGAAGAAATCACCCTTTCCCACTATTTTCGGAAACTCTCAAAAGAATCGGCAATGCTACCACAAAAGTACTAAGTGTAATTGACCTGAAATCCGCATTTCATTGCATCCCCCTCTCAAAATCCGCTCAAAAGTACACAGGCATAGCTTCCTATCATGGAGTAAAGCATTACTACTACAAACGACTAGCCCAAGGACTAAATGTATCCCCTGCCATTTTCCAGGCAAGAATTGATGAAATATTGGCCACCATACCCAATTCTAGGAACATTTGTATGGCCCATCATGACGACATTATCCTTTTCAGCCCTGACAAAGAATCCCACAAGACCCATTTGACCAGTGTATTAGAAGCCCTATCAAGTAATGGACTTAAAGTAAGCCCCCAAAAGTGTAAACTTTTTATGAATGAAGTAGAATAAATGGGACACAGAATCATGATTACTCCTCAGGGAGAAGCATGTTTCAAACCGATGACAGATAGATGCAAAGCGATTGCAAATCTAGCTAGGCCCAAAACTCCAAGACAAGTCAGACGATTTGTTGGAGCAGTTAATTATGTAGCAGGATTTTTCCCCAATACCCAGACCATCCTAAAGCCCCTTCATCAACTTACTAGAAAGAAGAATAAATTCCATTGGACCGATGAACACGAGAATGCCTTTAATAAGATTAAACAACTAATGACTAATCCACCCATCTTACACATGCCCCAATCAACCGGTCGATTTTCGCTTTACAGTGATACATCTCGTACTGCGACAGGTTCATACCTAACCCAGGTTATAAACGGAAAAGAACAGATAATCGGATATTATTCTAAAGTACTCCCAGACGCATGTAAACGTTACAGCGTGACAGAATTGGAATCGTTTGGATTGTTGGTCAACGTCACAGCCTTCAAGCATTTGCTAAAAGGATGTGAATTTGATGCATTCGTTGACCACAGTTCAATAGTTCAAATTCTCAAATCCAAGGAAGCCCCATGTACAAACAGATTAGAGAAATTGATCCTGAAATTATCACAATACTCATTCAAGATAGGATATAAGAAAGGTACTGATTTAGTATTGGCAGACTTTCTTACTAGAGCACCAACCACTGGCGAGTCAGAAATAGATAGAGTAATCCCAATTGCTTATTGATTGTTTGATGAGACCGATTTGATTGACATGAACACCTTAAACCCAGCCCAACAAACCGATCGTGTAGTTACTTGATCCTATGCAAATGGATATCCCCATTCCTGAAATATATCCAAAGAAACCTGATAAGTGTGAACGAACCCCTCCAAATGCCAATCTCCCTACACAAAAGCGAGCCGACAAACCAAACCAAAACAAATCCCCATCTCTACAACCTAGACCTTCTCATTCACAATCCACTCACAGACCCCCAAGACAGGACACACCTCCTGCACGCCCATAACACGATAACCATCCTTCCCATTCACAGAATCATGACCAGACTTGTCCTCATCCCTGACACACCCCACCTGTTCCCAACACAGAGCCAAGACTTGTTGACAGATGTAACGACACAGTTAAAGACCATTATCGCGAAGTACCTAGTGAACTCTTTACCCCCTCGAGACCACTGACATCAGAGGTAAACAACATTAAGGCCAAACACATTCCAAAGCAGCAAGAACTAGACAAGATCACTGAGTTGATAAAGATAAAAATAATTTGGGACTACAATCTACCTGTTGATTTGAGAAAACTGAAAACAGAACAAGAAACCTCACCATTTTCCAAATCTGCCTATGACTATCTTGCCCATGACATATTACCAAGTGATAAGAAAGCAGCAAAAACAGTCAAATTAAAGGCAGAAGAGTACATCATTTGTGATGGTGTACTATTCAGACTTTTCTTTACGAAAGAAGATGACTTCAGACTGCAACTTGCTATACCTGAGACTTTGACTGACACTATCATATCTCAATACCATGACAACCTGCTTAGTAATCACCAAGGGACCCAACGTTCATATTTGACAATAAGGCGCAATTTCTTTATGCCAAATATGTTTGAACGAATTAACAATTACGTTAAAGCATGCCTACGTTGCCAACAATTCCGTGGCAAGCCTGACAAGACTAGACCATTTCATACTAGGGTACCGGACTCGTACAGACCATTTGACCGCATTAGTCTTGACTTTAAAACAATGCCGACCTCATGTACCGGATTTAGACATTTGATGGTTATCTGCGACGAAATTACAAGGTTTGTAATTTGCGCGCCTCTAAAATCGCTTGATGCTGAGACAATTTGCGAGGCACTCATCCAAAAGGTCATTTGCATTTTTGGACCACCATCATGTCTTGTCACTGATGCAGCGGCTTCCCTTACAGGTAAGCTACTTACTGCATTATGTGCAACTTTGAACATTGACCGCAAGGTGATTAGTGTAGAAAATCATGGGAGTCTACACACGGAGATACATATTCAGACCCTTTCAAACTTTCTAAAAGTTAACCTCAATCAATTTGGCACAGATTGGGTGAGATTCATTTCTACAACATGTTATGCATACAACTCTTTCTCTTCCCCTCATCTTGGAAACCACTTCCTAATCTTTCCAATCTATCTTTCAACCCAATGTCTGGTCTTTTTTTTATCTTGATGAGTATGCAGAGCATCTCAAAAAGAAATTTGACCAATTGTCCAACACAATGCTGTCATTACAGAGAAAACAGCAAGAGATACAAAATACAAAGATCTCAAACAAGTTGGATAAGACCTCAATCTACTTCACTGGTCAGCTTGTTTATCTTTACAAGCCGACATCATCTTCTTTGACTGCAAATTCAAAGAAAATTGCAGCAGAATGGGTAGGACCTTTAGTAATTCATGACGTAATTGATAGAACCCATTACATTCTTGCCACAATAAAAAGAGAAATCCTCCGGGACATCTTCAATTACAACAGACTCAAACTCTGCTTCATGAGAGCTTCCAATAATACGAACAATATCACACACATTCAGAAACTGATACCCCTTTCATAAACCCAATAAAACCTATCCTCCAATTAGCCGCCTAAGAGTAATGCGGATAATTCAATAAAAATTGCGTTCACAAACTCCGAAAATTATCCGCATTATTTTTACGAGCGCCCGTCCTGAAAAAGGCGGATAATCGTCATGACAACTGGACACGCCCCCTCCGATGCGGTTGTGTTGGAAAAGGGTGACCTTGTGACCGCACCATGGCAATTATCCGCATTATTTGGAAATACGTTCATAATCTCGAAATCTTGTCCCGATGCCGCTATTATGCGGATAATAGCAGCATCAGAATAATGCGGATAACTCTTGTCCTCCTCTGATTTTACGACCAAATTATGCTGCTATTAGCCGCATAATTGGGTTTTATTGGGTTTATGAAAGGGGTATGAGAGGCATTAGGAATAAATACTACTGACAAGGAACAAGGGTGCATAAACACAATAAAGTTCATCGATGAAAATGATGAAAAATTGCCCGAATTCCATGTTACACCAGTAGAATGTTCCCAGATGACTAACTCAGTTGATACATCAGACTATTTGCATGCCATGACAGAAAATAATGGATTAGCTTCACCCATCCCTCTAACAAAACCAGAACTAGATAGGCAACTTGACCTCCTTATGACTTCCCCCAATAATGGACACATGAAAATACACAGAGGACGATTCAAGGACGGACAACTACAGATCCTGAAGTCATATGATAAAGTATGTGACGATAAACCCACATAAATTAGGTTTTGGTGGAACATTGGAATGTACGAAGACACTGAGACATTGATCAGACAGATACTTGCTAGTATAATTGTTCCTGTGACAGGTACTCCACAGAGATTTTTCAGACAATTGTATTTGATGTGAATAGTAATTGCTTAAAGTTTAATGTTGTATGTGATTGCATAATATTGTTGACAATGTGTTTAATTTAGTTTAGTATAGTATACATATTTTATTGAAGAAATATTCATCATCGCAAGGTTTATTACCAAGATAAGTTTGAATTTATACTTGTCATAATGATGATATCTATCAAGTTTGAAAGAACTTGTTTTTTTTGTTCTTTATAACATGAGTATGGAAATATATTCCCCAACATGATAGGAGGGATAGTAATAATTGAGTTCTATGTTGATTGCTTCATTTGAAGTACATATTAGGCCTTCCTAACATAGAGAAACTGTCATTTCTAGAGCTCACCTGTTAACTTTCCGCTTAATATCATGTTGATCAGATGCTAAGATTTATATAGCATACATTTTTTATTGATATTACTGTTATTACTTGAACTAGTTTAGTGTTTCAGTGATTTCAGAGTGCATAAGTCTGCACGAGTTAATGTATATAGTATCGATATTGATTGATTCTTTGTTTTATAAATTTTGTGAATGTATTCAATGTGTTATATCTATTAGTTGAAGTTAGTTAAGATGTAGAATAAGTTTAATCCTCGTAGTGTAAATAATGAGTATATGAGAGCGAGAGAGAAAGTACAGTGGACAATCGAGATACACTATTCTGGTTTCACTCAATTTTCAAAATGACCTTTGTAATCTATTTATATACATTTTTCCCAAATGAGGAGAGGAGCCTTATTTTACAAAGAATGGGGATGTTATGTAGTATGTATTTAACTTCCTGTTATCCTTTCAGTCATTCACCTTCACTTGTTTACAAACTCCCCCAATGTCATCTTGAGGGCGCTGTTATGCTGAAGCCCACGCCTACAATTTTATCTTTGGTCTTCATTTATTTGTCCTAAAATTCTACTTTTTTATTCTATGATTTACCATAATGGTTGTATCATGTGTGTGAAGTCGACTCTAGTCGCGGATTTGGTGACTGTTTTGGATTGATATTGATAACGACGACATGCATTTTCAAGGTAACTTCTACGTATATTTTCTGGCATACCTAGCAGCCATAGGCTTACTGATTCTCAACATGGATTTGGCCTACCAAGACGGCGGTTCAAACGTTCAGATAACCCATCTATCTCCGGGTTCTACACGTGAACATTTTGAATATCCCGCCATTGATGATAATAGGACCAGTCAACCGAGACTTCTACGTAAACAAGCAAAGGATCGGTTGTCTGAGGATACGTGGAACACGATAAATGAGTTAGGAATTCGTAGGCGTCATCGCGGACGCCGTGCTGGAACTCATATAGTGAAGAGAATGTCAACGATCATTACCCAACGCTTGGATAAGGATAATGATATGCCCCATTTTGGACCCAATTTTGCGAATCTGAAAAGGATTAAACCTGTGAATAAACGAAGAGCAGGCGTAAGTACTTACAACTTCCCTTCCTGTTTGCTTACAAACACTCGTTCTTTAAATAACAAGTTCGATGAATTCTTTGAAATGATCATTGAGTCTGATGTTGACCTTGCCGGAGTAACTGAAACATGGTTCAAAAATAATATGCCTGATGATTCTGTCACCATTCTGAATTATGACCTGTTTCTTTGATCCAGAAATAACCAACGGGGTGGAGGGGTCGCCTTGTATGTGAAAGAGTCCCTCTGTCCGAAAGTTCTAAGAGATGTTGATGTACCTGATGACTTAGAAATAATATGGATTCGAATTCAACCCAAAAGGCTTCCCAGGGCAGTTTCTTCCATCGTTGTTGCCGTCCTTTATTACCCTCCTGGTTGTAATACATCTGACAAACTTATTGATCACATTTATCAAGTGATTGATACAATGTCTTCACGATACCCCGATGTGGGTTTCATAGTAATGGGGGACATGAATGATCTCGACATCTCATCTCTCATCCTAGACCCTAGATTCGTGCAGTGTGTGAATGAACCGACACGGGGCTTAAAGACACTTGACAAAATTATCACAAATATCAGCACTTATTATCAGTTGCCGACTGTAGCATCCCCCATAGGAGCGAGTGACCACTGTGTTGTGAAATGGTCCCCTTTGAGAGTGATCACCAGGAAAAACGGTAATATCACCCAAAGTCGTACCACTAGGCCGATGAAAGAGAGTGACATTCGCGAATTTGGGATGGAGATCCTCAACTGTGACTGGTCACCAGTCTTATCTGCTGTACATGTGAATGACAAATGCAATGCGTTCTACTCTATCCTAAATCCTTTGATTGAGACTTATTTCCCAACACAAACTGTCAAGCTGCACAACCAGGATAAACCCTGGATAACGCCTTCTATAAAGTCATTGATTCAACAACGGCAGGCGGCTTTTGCTTCGGGAGAGATGTGCGAATGGCGTCGCTTGAGGAATCGCATTATCCGTGAAATCAAACATGCAAAATATGACTTCTACAACAATCGTGTTAGGAAGTTGAAGAGCTCCAACCCAGCGTCCTGGTATAAACAAATCAGGGCAATGACGTCAGGCCGGAATGCATCACCACTTCTTCACATTGAAGGGATTTCCTTTACGGACTTCGAGGCAGTTGCCAATAACATCAACAACTTCTTTGTGAACATCGCTAGTGATATTCCGAGATTGGACACGTCTAGTCTGCCGTCATTCTTACCTGCTGATCGACCACTTCCACTGATCCAGCCATGGGAAGTTTATCGAGAGTTAAAAGCTATTAATCAAAGAAAAGCTCCAGGGCCGGATGGCATCTCGGCTAGACTTGTCAAAGAATTCGCCTATGAGCTTAGTTGCCCTCTAACTGATATATTGAATGCTTCGTTCAGCCAGTCATTAGTACCAGAATGCTGGAAGAAAGCCCATGTAGTTCCTTTGCCGAAAACATTTTAACCATCTGTGAATGATCTAAGACCAGTTTCCTTGACAGATCATTTTGCCAAGGTGGCTGAGAAATTCATAGCCAAATGGACTCTTTCCGATATGGAGAAATTCATTGATCCTGCACAATTCGGCAACACGAAGGGAATCTCAACCTCGCACTACTTGATCGATTTACTTCAGATGATCCACAGTAACGCAGAAAAGTCGAAAATGATTACCACGATTGTTACAACTGATTTTAGCAAAGCGTTCGACAGGATTAACCACAACATAGCCATTGCCAAGTTGCTTCAAATGAACGTCCGCCCGTGCGCTATCGCGTGGATAGCGGACTTTCTTAACAACAGGCAACAGAGCGAAAAGTATCGCACATCTTTCTCTGATTGGCTAGAAGTTTCTGCAGGTGCTCCACAAGGGACAAGACTTGGCCCCATTGTTTTCCTTGCAATAATCAACGATGCGTGCAACAGTCCTAATCCCCCATCCTACTGGAAGTATGTAGATGACCTCACATTGTTGGAGAGTAGAAAATCGTCCGCTCCATCTAATATCCAATCAAGTGTGACCGAGTTAGAACAATGGACTCATAATAATAATATGAAACTGAATCCCAAGAAATGTTCAAGTATGACAGTAACGTTCATGCGTAACCCTCCTCTGCCAATCATTTTATTAATTGAGGGTCAAGAAATTACTCAAACAGATTGTATAAAGTTACTAGGGGTTAATATACAGAGTGATCTTAAATGGTCTTCACATGTAAATGAAATGGTAAAGAAGGCAAACGTGAGACTGCACATGCTGCGAAATCTAATCAGGTTTCGACTGCCAATTGACCATTTGGTTAAAATCTATGTTTCTTACATTCGACCGGTGCTCGAATATTGCGCTCCCGTGTGGAGCTCGGGCTTAACTTCTACCCACGTTGTTCAAATTGAACGTATTCAGAAGCGCACGTGTCGCATGATTCTAGGATTTCAGTACACTTCCTACGAGAATGCTCTCCAGCGGTGCCGTTTGCCCACTCTGAGTCACCGCAGGGAATGCCTCTGTCTCAGCTTCGCGCAGAGACTCTTGGGTCCTAGCGCGAGGTCCAGACATTGGCTTCCCCAAACACGCGGTGAATCACACTCTAAGAATCTCAGAAACAATAACAAATTCACCGAAGTGCAATGTAAAACTGTTAGGCATAGAAATAGTCCTTTGCCATATCTAATCCGACTATTGAATGCTCACTGTAATTAATATATTTTCAACCACATGTAGTGAATCAGCTTGCAGTGCATGCGTCTTTCTAATTCTCTCATCCTTTTTACGTTTGCATTCCTTTATTCTTTTTTTTTTTATTTTTTATATCCACTTAATAAGTTTCCATCTTCTCTCTTAAATCGGTTTACATTTCTGTCTGTTCTTCGTTTTTTTTTCTTTCTTTTGGTTTCCTATTTCATTCTTTTCTTTCCCTCTCTTTTTCCAGTTTTCATTAACTTAATTCTTTTAATAATTACTAATGTATTTTTTTCTACTCTCTTTTTTTTTTTCGTTTCTCTCTCTCCTCCATTTACTCATCTCTTTCTTTCTTTCTTTCTTTTTCTTTCTTTCTATCTCTCTTTCATTCTTTCCTTCTTAAGCTCCCTTTCTTTCTTTCTTTCTTTCTTTCTTTCTTTCTTTCTTTCTTTCTTTCTTTCTTTCTTTCTTTCTTTCCTTTCTCTCTCTTCCTAGCTCCATTTCTTTCTTTACCCTTCTCTTCTTCTATATGACGCATTGCTAAGAATTCATATGTTAAGACTGTTTTACGTGCTGTTGTCTTGCCCTTGGTTACAGGATCCATTTCACAGGCCTCTGCAGCTGTACATTAGGTTCATTTACATGACTGGAGTTACGTTGTTTTGTAAATTCTCAAATTTTATATAGGAAGTGCAATCAATTAATAACGTATCCATCTGTTGTACACTCGCAATCTCTCTTTATGACAATCTGTCTTTTTTTTTACTATCTCAATTCACCTCGTTGCTTTCTCCTTCCTCTCTCCCTCTTTCCCTTCATTTCTCTCTCTTTGATTTTCGCTCAATTTCCCTCTCTTTCTAATTCCTATTGTAATTCTCTCTGTCCTTTGCTTTGAGTAAACAACTTAAGATGATGAACCATATTTCATTATAACATTTTTAATCAGGTTATTACGGGAAAGAAAAAAACGAGTCTTGCCATTCAGATGTGAATTTTTAATTAATCTGTACGATTTTTTTTTTTACAACATTTTACAACAAATGCATGTACTATCAGTATCAATTTATTATTTAATTTAACTTATATCGTGATATAAGTGTATTTAAGATGTAGAATTTGTGTAAATTCAGTTGTTCTTTGTTTGATATTGATTGTATTTTTTATGTAAATGATTGTAAAGGGTAATGCAATTCGGCTTTTCAGCCGCTATAGACACCCTTGTTGAATTAAACCGTTTTAAATAAATAAATAAAAAAGAATCCCAAAACCCCCAATACCATTTAACTCCTAAACCATGTAAACCTTGACCATAAAAAGACCAACCCTCAGTGAGGTCAGCTTACTTCAAGGAAGAAGTATGACTCACACTTCCAGCCCCAGTCACTTGCACAGAGCATCACCACACCCCTTATACCAGAGAAAGTTTGATAGACAGTTACCTGTAGACCAATCAGATCAAGTTTAGAGATCACTCCCACCTTAAATTGTTACACCCCCAAAACTAATGATATAAATAAGACTTCTTGATTATTGGAGAAAAAGAATACCAACTATAAAATACTAGACCCACACTAATCCTGACTGACTGACTTTAAGACTTAGATGTCCATCCAGTATTAATTAAACTGCACTTCGAATCTCAACCTGATACTTCTAAATTATTTATATTCATCGTCTCCTGATATACTCTGAATCTTCATGTACTCCGAACTGTAGCTGAATATTGATGATTAAATACCTAGTGATTTGAACTGCATAACTTTCTCCAAAGTTTCCTTATTACGCTTCCCTTCAATAATCACCGATCCCATCCCAACATAACATTAAGAACAATTTGCATTACAAAAATTGAAGCTATTCTCTTTATTTATCTTTTTTGACCAGCTGCACTTTTATCACTAGGGAAATCCAAATGTTTATCAAGAGTAGAATACATCATTGTATTAATAAAATAGTTCAATACCTCAGTACTAGCTGTTAGAAGACATATACAATTCTAAACATAGGGGTGAAACAGAATATTAGCAGCCCCAAATTCAAAGTTTGAAGTGAGAGAGGATTTGACAAAAAATGTCATTTATATCCTTAGCTTGCTTACGAAGGTGAGTATTAAAAGTTGAACAAATGTCATTAAATTGAGAGACAACAAAAGAACTTTCTTTTTTAGGCATATCGTATGAAGTATCAAGAGATGAATCTGTTTGAAATTCATATATTTTTCTTTGAGCTCTTATTTTGGCACAAGAATTATGCCATGACTCAAGCATGTCAGGCACTGAAATAGTACGCACATATAAAAAGGTTCCTTTTTTGTGCTAATGTGTCAACACACAAAATGTCAGAAAATCTATCAAGAATTTTTGATAATAACCATGGTTTTGACCTTAATGCCCTACCATAGAGAAGATCACTCTTGCATGCTTTCTTCACAGAAACATTATAAAAATCAAATGCATCTGATAATAAGAAGCCATTTTTAGCTTTGCATATTTCACTTACAAATATTAAAGTAGTATTTAATAATTTTGAAATGATATATTTTATATCTGTTTCTTCAGAATCTTCTTCATATTACATTGATATCTTCTGAAGTTCATTTTTAGCATCATCCAGTGATTTATTTTATGGAGTAGGGGACTTGGGGAGTGGGGAACGGGAGCATGTGTGGTAGCATGATGATTGTGCTGGGAATGTTGTGTATGGAATAAGGCTCAGGTTCTTAAATGCTGGCTCGTGATATTTAGGGGGAGGAGGGAGCAACACTGGATCTTTTTTTTTACAACTTCCTTTTTTTTTCTCGTTGGTTGTTCCACCTTTGGTTTGACATAAGGCTTTCCATATCGTTCCCCTTTTCTGTATTTTATAAGGGCTTTTTTTCTGAGAGGATTGGTTGTTAAACAGTTGTTTTTTAAGCGGGAACTTCGGGAAGTATTATTCAATTTTTTTATTTTTTTTGGTATTCTAGTAGTTTGCTTGGGTTTGACGTTTTGGTAGTAAACAAATTTAGATATTAAATTTGTGAATTCAGAAGCAAGTGCTGCCTTCCCTTCAAGAATTAAATGAACACCATCAAAATGAAAAAAAACCTATCACTGCACAAAGAGGGGGAAGTGGCATCTACCACAAAGCAATAAAAAAATTGAACACAATTGGTGTAAATTATTATTATAGTATCTCGACTTTGTGTATAAATCTTCTGAAATCCAACGGGGTAAAATGACTCTGAAAATAATATCAGCTGTGGGGAACTTCTCTCGCACAGTGTAATACAGTTTAGCAAATGATTTATTATCGATCTCCCAGATGCTATTCTGAAGATTATTTGTTCCTATGTGTATTAATATGATATGGGAATGAGAACTGTCTTTAAAGTTTGAAATGTGATTACATAAGGATGAGATAGATGCTCCAGGAAAAAAAAATGATATCCCAATACAAATATAAACTAAGTTCTTGAAAGTATGAAAGAGAGGGAAGATGCTCCTGGACACCACTTAAAATGGAATCGCCAAATCCAGTAACTTTTAAGGATGTGCACTAAGGCAGCCTGTAATGTGAACAGAAAAATAGTGTTACATAAGAAAAAAATTTTTACATCGCTATTCAAATCAATTTAAAGTCTTCATGAACGGATTCAAACTGAATGAGATTGAGCTAATGAACATAACAATTACATGATGAAAACATGATCCGGCCTAATGATATAATTTTACACCAAGAGACATCTATTCCACAGAAGAAGGAACAGTTTCAAGGCACAGCTACAGATTTCTGAATGGTATAAAGTTGGGCACATATCCACTTTAATTGATGACTTTGACGATAATATGCTTGCGAATTTGATACCTAGAAGCTCGAGATTGACATGCAAGGAAAACATTTTTGTTCATTTCAACGTAAGTAATGCTAAACGTATTAATTAGTATTATATGCATGTTGCATGTTGTCTTCCGCATTAAACAAAGGCAATTTGAATAATTTTTTCTGATGAAAAGTTTGTTTGTAAAAAATAGCAGAGAGAATTTAAAATATTGGCAAAGTTCTGTGGAAAATCCATTAAAGATTAAGAAAGTTCTTAGAACACATTTTTTTTTTATTTATGAGTCATATACGAGCAGCTGCCCAATATACATTATGTATTATAATGTGCATACATTTCTATTTTTTCAATGGTTCGTGATGATTTTTTTATTTTTACCATATACATGAGAAAGCTGCTAGCAAATGATGTCAAAAAAAAAAGAAGATTACTTTTACTTTTAATTGGTTGGATTTTTCCTGAACCTTGACATATATTTTTTTTCAATAACCTTTTTTAAGGTTCTCCTTTTACTAGCTTAGACTTTGAACTGACTTAAACTCATTTCTAATTTAGATCTAATTCATTTCGCGTACTATTTACTAATAAGCTCTCTAGAACTAGTTTGTGCATGAAGTCAGAAAATATTTTCTAAAAAATAATGTCTGGTCTACTAATAAAAGTAGCACTAGTACTAGGTCCAGTAAAAAAATGCACGTCACCCGAGTTTTGCATTGGAGCGATTTCGCTCCCCCCCAAAAAAAAAAAAAAAAAAAAAAAAAGATGCATAGTATGAGCTCCAGAAAATCTCAATTTTATTGACATGTTTAACTTAAAAGTAAACCCCAAACCTAAAATAAAACTTTTGTTTGCCTGGGGTCTAAACATGAAAATGCAAAGCCAAGCCAAGGCCCAAGTTCTAAAATCATTTCTCAGTTAAAAATATGATGCATGATCATCATCATCACGCTCAACTCAATGACAACAGAACAACATAATTCACTATTACAGCAGAAGGTATCTCTCATAGTCAGAGTCATAGTCTCTCACTCTCTCCACTCTCATTTTAAAAAGTTAAATCAGCTCAGCGCCCCAGAGATCACGTACAGTACAAATACTACAAGTAAATTAGATTTAACGTAATCAAAGCAGTCCAAAATTTTTATGGTCGACCATACCCCATACTTTCTATACCAAAACCATAACACGGAAATACACGTACGGGACTACCCACTAGTTATTTCGTTCACAAATCTCAACGTCGACGTCACAAATTTTCGCGCGGTTTCACTAATTCTACAAAGCAAACGAAGGCTACTTTATTTAAGTCACTTTTCAAAATGATTTTTAAGAGAAAAGAACTAGTGATTCGATCAAAATCCCCGATGGCATCACAAAGCAACATTTCATCTTTTCAGGTAAGAGGTTTCAATATAAAACGGTTTTTATACCAGTCAGGAGCTAGCAAAACGTAAAACTACTTCAAAATACGAGGAAATAATGAACGAAAACGGCATAATATCTTGCTTCAATTTCGATAACAAAAAATCCGGAAATATGATGATCAATATACTAAAATTTAGAGGAAAAATCGTACATTTACATACCTAGTCATTTCGCCATGTCCACTGAATTAGCCTTGATGCAAGGCACCTTTGAAATTGCCCTGTTAAAACCTCGCAATATCTCGCTACATCTCGCCACGGATTTTGTCCCCGGAGTCTGGATTAGTCTACAACTGTAGACCCACATCTGCAGTGTGTGTATCACAGCTGATTCAAGGAGTCTGCATAGCAGACTAGGTCTACTGGAGCTACATATGTGGGTCTACAACTTCTTTGAGCAATGTACACGAAACGTGTACACAGGGCGGAGCTTGCTGAAACCCTCCGTTGCCAGTAGATACCATGATTGTCAGCAGATTTGTGGAAGTAGGGGCAAGAGAGGGATTAGGATCCAGCTGTTAATTCTGACCATTTCTTATCTTGTGCATGTAAACAAATAGGGTATACTTCTCTTTCACTTTTGGGGCTTGCTACATACATAATAGCTCCATTATATACATATATGAATGTACTTGAGTAGTAAGAAGATGGAATGTTTTGCATGATAGGTCCATGATGATACCAAAGTCTGTAATACCTCCATGGGGCATATTTTGAAATATCTTTGTTACAGCAAGGAACGTGTATGTAATTAATATAGTATATGAATGTGTAGAAGATGCCCTGATCACCCCCCCCCCGGGTCTTTTATAAGTGACATGAAATAAACATTGTCTTTTTCTTTCTTTCTCTTCCTTTCTTTCCTCTTTTTCTTTTTTCCTCTTTTCTTTCTTCTTGATTTTTTTTTATTTCTCTTTTCCTCTCTTTTGTTTTCTTTCTTTTTTCTCTCTTCTTCTTTTCCTCTTTATATCTTCCTTTCTTACCTTTCCTCTCTTCCTTTTTATTTATTTCATTCATTCATTGTTTTCTTCCTTTTTTCATTTTTATCTCTTTCTCTCTCTCTCTCTTTCTTTCTTTCGTTCTTTCCCTTCCTCCTCCTTTCTTATTTTTTATTTTATTTTCATTTTTCTTTCATTTGCTCTCCCATTCTTCTTGCTTTCCTCCAATGTCCTGTTTTTTAATGTTATTTATCATCCTACGTGTATCTTTATCATTTCTACAATATAATGGAACAGATTGATTAATGAACCAAACCGTTTTCTAAAGTACAAAATAAGAAATTATATGAAATTTTAGTGTGCAACATTAACCTTATGTACTACTCACGTAAGATATGACTTGTTCTCCTTTCTTACCCTCTTTATTTATTCCCCTTCCTTTCCTTCTTACTTAGTTGTTTTGTTTTCTTTGTTTCTCTTTCTCTTTGTCTCTTTTCTTCTTTTCCCTTCTTTCTTCTTACATCTTAATAAATTAAGTTTTGTTTGCCCTGTCATTAGCATTTAGTTTCACATTTTCTTTATAATTCTATTCTTTCGACTTCAATGTTTTCCTTTATGTTTTGTTTTATCGCTAATATCAAATAAAGATAAATTATATATATATTTCATTTACAGATGAGATTCAGACATCCCCATTGCACATTAAATACAGGGGCCGCGGAAGCGGGGGGTGCCCCCACTTCCAAAGCCGTGTACATAATCGTAAAAATGACCATATGATTGTGATTTTTTGCGTCATCAGCCCCCCACTTTGAAAACCATTCCACGGCCCCTGAAATATACACTGTTCATCATCACACCGCACATCGGGCCCATGCACCCTGGATCTATGGTGGCCCTGAAGGGACATCGCATATAGACCAAATCGCGAATATTCACGACGTCGCCAATTTCGTCGTGAATTTCGTCGTCAATTTGAATATTCACGACGAGATTGGCGACGAAATTCACGACATCGTGAATTTTGTCGCCAATTTCGTCGCGAATTATTCACGACGTCGCCAATTTCGTCACCAATTTGAATATTGACGACGAAATTCACGACGAAATTCGCGACATCGTGAATTTCGTCGCCAATTTCGTCGTGAATATTCAAATTGACGACGAAATTGGCGACGTCGTGAATTTCGTCGTGAATATTCGCGATTTGGTCTATATGCGATGTCCCTTCAGGGCCACCATATGGATCCGCCTATGAAATGACTATATGAAATGCATTTTTTTTAGAAGAAGTAGCATACACTACAGCCAATATAACTGGTAAGCACATATTTAACAGACACAATTCAAATCCAACAAATTAATATTTTGAAACAAAATAATTATCCCTCAAAGCAATGGGGCACATACATGTAAGCAGTTTGCACTAATGAGTAAAGCATCAAGGCATATAGCTCCCGGGCATAACATTATGCAGCTTTCACATCTTTGGCATCGACATTGCATGTGTTGACAAAGTTAATTGTTTTCATATTCAGTTCATTCAGCAGGATTGGCTGATTTAAATCGCGATTTAAATCACTGTGAACATTTTTTTTTCAAATCATTGATGTAAAGGTCATATCCACCCCAGAAAAAGAGTTTAATTGAATAAAAATAGAGAAAAACCGAACAAGAATAACGCTGGAAACTACATCAAAATCGGATGTAAAATAGTTATAACATTTTAAAGTTTCGCTTATTTTTCACAAAACAGGTGGGTGTTTTATAAAGCTGTTCGTAAGTTAAGAGCGACTTTAAGAACGATTGGTGATCCTTTCTTGTGGTAAAATGGTATATACATTGGCGATGGTTTATCGCGTAAGAAGGGTTCACCAGTCGTTCTTAAAGTCGCTCTTAACTTATGAACAGCTTTATGAAACGGCCCCAGTTATATGGACAAGTCAGTGATATGAAAATTAGAGAGTCGATGATGTCACTCACTATTTGCATTTTTACTGTTTGAATTATACAACATTTCAATTTTTCCGAATTTAACAAATAGGACCCCTCTTGTTTGCAGGGACCGTGGAACGGGAACGTGGAAGTGAGGGGGCTGAGCCAAAAGTGGGGGGGGGGGGGCTGACCATGCAAAAAGTCACAATCATGTGGTCATTTTTACGTTTTTGTACACGGTTTTGGAAAAAAAGTGGGGGGGGGGGGCTGAAGCCCCCCCCCCCCGCTTCCGCAGCCCATGGTTTGAACTACAAAATGTTAAAACAATGTAATCCCACATGGTCACGGAGGAATTATTTTTTTTCATAAAAATATTTCATATTTTACATAATAGAATACAAATGAAATAGTGAGTGAGTGATATCATCGCCCTCATTTGCATACCGACAAGGATTTGCATATAACCATGGTTTTGTGAAATTAAGCAAAATTTAAAAATGTCATTACTTTCTTCTTTTAGATCGGATTTTGATGGAATTTTCAGAGTTATGCTTGTCTGATTTTCTCTTACTATTCAAAACAGCTTTTTGTTGGGGTGCATGACTTGTCCTTTAAATCACTTCCATTGAAACATGTACAAATTATTTGGGATTTGATATTGTTTGTGGCAGTTTTACTTTTTAAATTCAAAAGAGAAAGATTTTACCAACTTTATATCATGAGAACAGGAATAAATCCCTCATATCTACTCAGAACAATTGAAATCAAATCAATAAAATCAAGTCAATCTTGCAAAACCAAAGATGAACATGTAGCCTACATTATATGCGACCCCTATACTCAACTTGTATGTATGAGTGGACTTTGTTAATAGTAAAACAAAGTTCTTGTTTCTTTATGTCAAAATTCAAAAGTGTTTTAGAGGACAGTTTTCAAGAAAGTAAAGGAACTCTGAATTTATTAGGCTGAATCTCAACATGATAGATTTTTGCCAGGATGGGTTATCAACCATGGATCCTATACTAGCGTTCAGACATTTTGAGTAGGATTGTGCCTCATTCAGCCAGTTCACTGAAAAAGGTTCAGTAATTAAGTACATGTACAGTACATCTATTTTAAAATATGTATGAATGTTCTTGGCAAAGGGCACTAACATGACTAAATCATAGCAACTATACATTTTAGTGCCCTTTGCCAAATGGATTTATGTTTGTACATTTTTAAGTGAATGTTTTGAATTGAGTACAATAAAAGTAAAAATCGGCAACGTCCCTGCTTACCCAATACACCGATAGTTTAACATTTCTATTCCTTTACATGTCCCTGTATTCAAATAAATAGGCTGACACAGTAATATAAGGGAACCCGTTTTCTTATTTTAGCAAAACTGCTAACAACTGCCAAAATACTAGTATTCCAGTTTATTGTAAAAATAATCATTTAAATCAACTTGCAAGTTTGTCAAAACTTTGCAAGCCAATGCTTTGAAACAGTCAAATAGTTTCAACTATGGCTCAAAGAAGAACTTAAAGGAATTGTCCAGGCTGGAGAAATTAATATACATGTATCAATAAATAGAGTAAAATTCACAGAGTAAAATACTGAAATTTGATCAAAATCGGATAACAAATAACAAAGTTATTGAATTTTAAAGATTTTTTTTCGATTATTCCGGTGAAACATTTCTAGGCATGTCTTCATGAATATCCATTAGTTGGGCTTATGATGGCATATCTCCACTTGTTCTTTTGATTATGATTATATGAAATTAGGTTTATTAAAAAGGAATTTACCAAGAACTTAAACAATTGAATTGGCAGCTAATTAAGTACATTAGTTATTTATTGCAGCAACTTATTTCATCGTAATGGAGACACATTATTTACACATGTATGGAAAAATGGAACAATTATGATTTCATGTTATAAGAAAAAGGAAAGAGGATGTGACATCATCAACCCACCAAATGAAAATTCATGACGATGTAAATATAACTGTTTTCACAAAATACTGATAAACTTTAAAATACAATAACTTTGTTATTTGTCATCCAATTTTGGTGAAATTTTCATAGAAAAAGGAAAGAGGATGTGACATCATCAACCCACCAAATGAACATTCATGACGATGTAAATATAACTGTTTTCACAAAATACTGATAAACTTTAAAATACAATAACTTTGTTATTTGTCATCCAATTTTGGTTAAATTTTCATCATTTTACTCTAATATTTAGATCTGATTATTTTCAGTCAGGTCCATTCCTTTAAGGTTGATACAAACAAAAATAAATGCAGTCGGTCAAAGCTTTGAAAGCCAATGCTTTGAAACAGTCGTTCCAACTGTGGCTCAAAGAACAACTTGGGGTTGAAACAAACAAAAGATAAATGCAGTTTTCTTTAACATGTATGATCTTCAATCCTTGGCCTGAAAATAAAATCTAAAAATATATCTCTTTGGAGAACTCGAATCTCTGAGTCGTGGAATTCTTCCAAATAAACTGATCCTCATTAAATATTAAGAGCTTTGAAAATGAGCACCAACTTTGCAGCATTAGCTGTACCAAGACAGTTCCTTTGAACCAATAAGTAGAAGCTCTCTACATGTACATGTACTTTAGACACAGCAGAAAATGTCAGCTTCTTTATGGCTTTAATATTTTCTATAAATTATATTTTGACTGGATTTGATTATGAAATAGTTAAGAATAATTTTGGTGGTGAAATGCATCATTTTAAAATTGATGTCAGTGTGAAGGGTTATATTTTGGGTGTTTGCACTCTGATTTAAATCAAATAAATCCGATTTAGGTTTATATAAAAAAAATTGCCAACATTTTCATTCAGCAAACTTTTGAGTTTGAAAGTACCTGATTATCACATACATTATGGCCAGGCGCGTAGCCAGGGGGGCGGTGGGGGCGGTCGCCCCCCCCAAAAAAAAAAAATAAATAAAATAAAAAAAAAGTCCCCCCCCCAAAAAAAAAGAAGAGAAAAAAGAAAGGAGAAAAGGAAAAGCGAAGGGAGGAAAGGGAAGAAAGGTAGCTTTGTGGGTTTTTCTTTTTATTCTTTATTTTTTTCTCAAAAGAGAAATTCCTTCACTCTTAATTGCTCTAAATTTATATATATGAATTTTGCTTCCGCGCTGCGCGGTTAAATGACAATATTGCAGTTCTCCTTTGTTTCCCTAACCCTTTCTCTAACCCTGTTTTTCCACGTCAGCTATGTGTTTCTTGCCAGTTAAAGTTAAATGCATACATTAGGGCGTGGAATAAGAGTAATAGGCCGAAGTTTATGAAGTTATCTTTTTTCTCAAATTGATCGCGCAACTTCTGGTCGGGTCGACTCCGGGCGGGTATAATCTTTATATCAATTTCTGCCGTCACCTCCATATAGGCAACTTCTCCCGCTTTTCAGCTCATTGCTAAACAACCATAATTTGGGGGCAAACAGGTTCCTAATTTAAAAAGAGGAAGGTGTAAATCTCGTGTCGTATCAAAAAAAAAAGTACAATATTTTTAAAATCAAATTCTATTAAGATTTCTCTGCACATTCACCTCCTGTCCTGTTTTGCGCCCTCAGTTAGAAATTTTGAATGACACTTAAGTTTCTTTATCATTCAAAATAAAGCGCTTCAGGATTAATCAAAAATTATACATCATCCTTTTTTATATAATTTTAATAAATCACAGAAGTTTCAACTTTTTGCGCACCATTTTCCTTGTAATGAAGTTCAATAACCTTAGAAAATCAATTGAATTAGAGCTGATGGGGTAGAGATATCTGCATTTGATAAAACGTCCGCCCTTTGAAATTTCAGAGTTTCATTGCTCTGCACGGGGAGAAATATCTTCCTCCCGGCATATATCCTTAATTTTGCGAATTAAAGGTATGCACTGTCGCTAAATTGTTTGTGATCAAATCTGATCTTTCCAAGGGAAGCATTCAGTATAATTTCGGGAATACCCTTATCTCGGGACCCTTTTCTTTAGAAAAAACTTGATAAAACGCTTTAGTTTCCGCGCTTCCGCGGGGAAAATATTTATAATTTCCTCCATTTTATCCCTTTTTGTGCGTTCACAATCACTTTTAAAAACAAGGTTCAAAATCACAATATAGTCAACTGAATTGGAGCTTATATAGGTACTAGAGACAAGAGAGACGGCTCCTTTTCATTTTAATTTAAGAAACACCGAAAGCTTCGCGCTTCGCAAGGGACGGGGAAACTCCCCCTCCCTGCACCCACCCCCTAGGGAGCGCGCTTCGTGCGCTCTGTAAGTGTTGGCACGCTCCGCGTGCATTTACCGCCCCCTCCAAAATGAAATCCTGGCTACGCGGTTGATTATGGCTGGCATAAAAGCACTTTTAATACAAAGGTGAACGAATGTTGCTGGGCATGACAACTTACACAAGGCTAATTAAGGCTAATTAATATCAAACTGAGCTAACATAACAGTAAAACAGGTTGAATACAGTAGCATGGAGAAGTGACTACAAATACAAGGTCCAATCAACAAACTATGGTTAGAAGTTAATTCCAAACAGGAACAAAATAAAACGTAGCTATCATGTTCGATTAAAAGTATGATCATGACGAAAAACCTCCATTTAGCAAGAAATTTAATTATCAAAACACATGTTTCTTGACCTCGGTCTGAAGATAACGCGACAGCCCAGCACAGCAGGGGGTCACACGGCACGATGGATTGCAACGTGTCTAAGCAAGGAGATATATCACTCTAACTCCTTGGTCTAAGAGCCTGCTATGGAGTTCCGTGTATACACGCGGTGAAGTGCAACTTTTTTTCTTCTTTCTTCCTTTCTTTCTTTCTTCCTTCCTTTCTTTCTTTCCTTCTTTCTTTCTGTCTGGCTGTTTTTTTTTCTTTCTAGGACTATTTTTATTCATCCACCCCCTTTTTACACCTCTAAAGAACCTGCATTTGCCAATCATATCTGTAGGCCTATTAATGTCCTTTTCTCAAAGTTGAGGTATATACAAAGAACATTAAAATACACAGGCCAGCATTATGAATCATAAAGTTTGGATGGCATTTCAATGTTCTATTTATATCAGAACGTTTTATAATTCACAGGCATTATTAGCAGATGATCTTTTCTTTGAGTGTTGTTCTTTCTCTCCATCATTGTTCTTATTTTGTAGGCCTATATCCTGTGTAGGCCTATACGGTAAACCTCCCTCTGAAATACCTTTCTTGGTTTCAGGTTTTCTTTGAGATTTGTTTCCACCCCCCCCCCCCTCTCTATTTCTCTCTCTCTTGCTCCCGACTGAAAGGACAGGGCGCTAATTTTAATCACCTCACACTCCACCTTCCCAACTCATCAATCGCCTGAACTCGCTCTCCAACGATGAACATTTTGACTCACAAAAAAATTAGCACAGCATATCTACGTTAAATATTTAATGGTGGAAACTAAAAGTGAAACTATCCAAAACAAACAATGGAAACGATGCAGCGCACATGTTCAATTTACCGGAGAACCACATATGGTACAATGGTACTTTTGCGATTAAAAAGATAGTTACAGTCATAGTTTGTATTTAAATTATGAATAAGACTTTGGGGGTAAAAAAAAATAATGATTTCATATTTTTATACATATCAGCCGCATGATTATTCTACTGTGTATGTTGGTATGCCATTACTTCTTTTTTTTTTCGAACGTCAGGACTGTATCAATGCGCGAGTGAACGGCATGCATCCCATATTTTCTTGCTGGACGGAAAAAAACTATAGGCGGTGCTGCACCATCCCGAGTTTGCTCAATCTCGAGATTTTAGCCCGATCAGCCCTCTTCGCGATTAATCTCGAGATTCAAGAAACCCCGTCTGCACCATCCCACGAAGAGCGATTCCTGCTCGAGCGAGGCAACAAGCCCGATATTACGAGCATGCGCACTTTCGGATCTTAGAGTTTCAACGGCCCGCGCTTTTGAATAACTTCCCGCGATATGCAAGCAACGTACACCTTTCACTAGCACTTTCGCCGAATTCAACCGGTGTTATGCAACAATCCTCTCAGCTCAGCGAGTGAAGAAGTGATGTATTCTTCGTTAAATATGATGGCGGAGTAGGAGGCAACGACAGAGAGAGAGGGAGAGAAGGAGGAAAGAAATGCTATTTGCTCACATTTTGCGAAGGAATAAGACAACACTGCTGTCAGTGTTGTTATTGAATATGACCATCGTCGATGAGCGCCTCCCCCTTCGGTCTGGTCTCTCCCAAAATCCATTCACTGGTGGGACACCATCGTTGCTTATGAACGCTATTCGCATGTATAAAGTTGACTTCCGCACGTGTTTATGTTTTGACCAAGGCGGAAGTGGAACGCGAATTGCATTATGGACTGACGTCATGAATAAATTACCCCGAGTCCAATCTCGAGTGCGTCTGCACCGACGAATTAGCGGGATAATTCGTAAAATAGCGCGCTATTTTGCAAATAAACCCGAGTTGACTTGGGATTGCAATCTCGAGATTAATCCTACGAACTAGCGCGATAATTGCGTCTGCACCGCCAACTATCTCGAGATTTTTCAGATCGGGATAATTTGCCGGATCAGAAATAGCGCGCTAATTTGAAAACTCGGGATGGTGCAGACGGCCCTTATGGGATGCATCGTGTGCGCAGCGCTTTAAGGGCAGTCCCTGCATGCAAAGCATAACCTAATTTTTATTCGCTTATTTTCCTTATTTCGAGGTCGATTTTCTTCGTTCGAAATTGAAATAGGACTAATATTGGATGTCTGAATACAATATGCCTTTGAAAACGTGATTAAATATCGAAGACAATAATTTAATTCCGAAGTTCCTTCTTCAGGCAGAGAAGTCTTACGTAATAGCACAGCTGTTGTTTATCATTTCGTCCTTGGCTTTACTGGCCTGTGGAGGTGAAACTGAGACAACGGGGATTACCTGGCCAAGATGGGTTTATCGGGGCTTGGAAATGTTCAAATGAGAAATGAGATTTTCAAACGTATTTTGGGGTATATTACCGCAGTTTGATACCCCAACAGCGGTAGAACAACAAATGGGGCATTTTCGTAATGATAGTTTACAAACTTACAATCGTGAAATTTAAGATTTTCATTTTGTAAACTATCATGTTATTTAAGTTCTGAATTTTATGAGAATGGTGTTTTTGAGTTGGATAATATTTTTGGTTTTAAGTACCATATGATAAATGTTTTAAGGAATACTGGTTTAATTTACAAACTTAAGCTTAGTTTGCTTCATAAAAATCTGATAACTTTATACCATTCCATGATTTTCTCTTATTTAAAATATTGCAATACCAATGTAACCTCATATGAATTGGACTCAATATTCAAAAGAAATGTTTAAGAATAATTACCTATTCTAATAATACATCCGCACCTTTATTTAATAAGCGAGAACTCACAATATTTATCTATAAGTTCAAGAAGAGGTAGTTACCCATGTAGTTTTCAGATCTTTTCCAATGCAATAATCAAGTTCATAACCATAATACCCGTTCATCCAATAAATTTCATTTATAGTCTATCAGGTCTATAGTCACGGAGCTGAGTTATGTAGGTCCCAAACAATGAAATGAGATTCCCAAGTAATAACTAATTAACAGTTTATATATTCCTTTAGAAAACAGTATTCAAATTTTCTAGTAAATGATTATTGATTCTCACACATGATATCAATGCATACTTGTAGCATATCTACCCCCCCCCCAAACTCGTGGGGTTTTTTTCTCCTTTTTCCTACACTATTAACTATAATGATATGAGATTCTGTTTTGTATTAATGTTGTTTTGTTTTTACTATTTTTTGGCTATCCAGCCTCACATGTTTCTTATACCTTCATGGGAAGCCACGCAATTTATTTTTATTATCTAATTACATTATTTGATGTTTCCTTGTATTTTTGTCCTATTTGCGAAATAAAGATTGAATTGAATTGAATATGTTTGATATGATGAAAAGTGTTCGATAATACCATAATACCATAGAGCTATGATAAAACCATGGAGCTATTTCTGTTAATAGCTCTATGATAAAACCATGGACCTATAACCATCCACTACCATGCATACACAATTGGTTTGGGCCATGGAGCGTAGTTTTGGCCATACATGCAGCTGCTCAGTGGAATGTCATATGTAAACACTGTCTGATGGCCTGAGCGAGGGTATTACATAATAACCCTGCTCATGGCTCTGTGGTTGAAGTAGGGGATTATCTATACTCCCCAGGGGTCCTAAAATTTGGTTTACAGACAGATGAAGTTATCCAATGAAAGCTCTCTGAAATTTTGGGTGGGTGGGACTTATTTTGACCGTGGGAACAAGATTTCCAAAGAAGAAGCAGACTCTGAAATGACTCGCTTTGCTCGCCCTTTCAGGCTGGTTTGCTTCGCAAACCAGCTGCAGATCCCACTTCACGAGCCATTCAGAGTCTGCATAGCAGACTAGTCTGGATCGAGAATTTGTATAAATTCGCACCGCTGAGCTCATTATAGCGCAGGCTGCGGCGTGACTGATGGATGCTACCTCGGCATCTTGAAGAATTTTATTGTTCTGACGTCATAAACCACACCAACTTTTAGTTACATTTTTTCTTAATTATGACTTTTATATATTTAGCGGAAAAAACATATCATGTTTGAAATCACATTATATAAAATGCAAAATAAAATCCACACAATATGAATCGCTACGCATTTAAAACGTTTCCAGTGCAATTAAAGGTCATTTAAGGTCATAAAAGTTCAAATTGGGTCACAAATTAATGTAAGTAATGCAGCAAATAACGTTGACTATATCATGTTAGGAATACAAACAAGCTGGGCATTATTTATGTAGGTCTATTTTTGACTGCAGGTTTTGTTGAGGATTTCAATTTCATTTCATTTTCAATTCGTTTGTTTATTCAACCATCAAAAGGATAAAAACAGTACAATATATAGTATTAACAAAGTATCATAAAAAAACAAACAAACAAATAGATGGTTCGAAGACCCCGAAGAAGCGATGCTTATAAATAGGGGTCACCACGATACATTAACACATTACAAATAACAAAATTAAAAAGTAAAAATCTTAGATAAAAAATAAATGAAACACTCCTGCAGCATCAACAAAAAATGGGGTTAAAGGGGGAAGGGGGAGAAAGCACTAATGTAAGATGTGAGATTACACGCATACGATCAATAAACGGTAAATAACATTTTCCTGCATAAAAATCTTAATCTTGATAAGGTGGAACTGTTTTTTTTTGTATATCATTTGGTATTTCATTTCATAGTTTGGGGAAGTAAGTCTTAAATGAATTGAAGCCAATGGATGTTCGAGCATGTGGAGGGCGTAGGCATTTGCTGTGATGAGTATTGTGTGAATGGATTTGAGAATTTAAAACAAAAATGTCGCTGAAGAGAGATGGTACGATTCTGGCCTTAAACTTGCACATAAAAACTAGGAATTTAGTGATATCAGATCTTTTAAAGTTAATACATTTGATTGTAAAAGCAAAGGCTTTGAATGAATATTAAAAGGAGCATTTGAGATAAGTCTTATTGCTTTCATTTCTAAAATTGTCATTTTTTCTAAGTGTGTTATCAATAAATGACCCCATACAGTGTTACAGTCATTTAAGTGAGGAAGTATGATACTGTTATAAAGAGTAATTACAATTGAATGTGGAACAAAATGTCTAGTTTTAGAAATAACTCCAATATATCTTGAAACTTTGGAACAGATCGACTTCAGATGTGGTTTCCAAGAGAGGTGTACATTAAAATTGCTCCTAAAAATTGAAGAAAAAAAATCACTTGTGTTATATTATGTCCACCAAGAAAAATATCTAGAGAATGAGGAGGGTCCCTCCTTCCTCGAATTCGAAAAATGATGTACTTTGTTTTATCTAAATTTAAACAGTTTGTTGGAAACGAACTAATTATTCAATTTTCTTAATTCATTGTTTGCTGATGAGACAAGATTATTATTTTTTATGAGATAATGTGACTGTAGTGTCTTTAGCAAAGAGTGAACAGTTTAGAATTGGGTAGCTATTAATGATATCATTAATATAAACAAGAAACAGGAGGGGACCTAGGAATTCCACAAGAAATGTCTCTGTGTTAAGATTTGACACCATCAATCACCTCATATTGGTTTCTATTAAATAAATAATTAAGAAACCACTGAAGGGGAAATCCTCGAATTCCATAATATTCTATTTTTTACAATATGTGGTGATCAATGGTGTCAAAAGCCTTAGACAGATCCATAAAGACACCAAGGCAAAAATTACCATCATCTATTTCTTTTGAAATTATGTTGAATAAATTTAGGACATCAAGGTCAGTAGAAAAGTCCTTCTTAAATCCAAATTGTTGTGGTATAAAAACATGATTGTTTTAGAAATTTGTACAACCTGGTATATACTATATTTTCTAATAACTTTGAAAAGAATGGTAATAAAGTAATTGGACGGTAGTTGACAATGTCATGACGATCACCCCTTTTAAAGATGGGAACAACTAAAGAAGTCTTAAGCTTATCTCGGACTATTCATTGTGATAAAGATTTATTTAACATAATTATAGCAAAGAGGTTTTACAATGGTATGAATACACTTCTTTATAACACGACCAGCAATAGAGTCAGGACTTGGTGAAGCAGATGTTTTCATGGACGACAGAACGTTGATTATTTCAGTATTAGAAGTGGGATTAAAGAATAAAGAAGAAGGTACAAGGTTTGATAAATAATAAGTGAAATGAGAGACGGGATTAGGAATCTTTTCTTGCGTGGTTTTACCAACATTAGCAAATTACTTGTTAAAAGCTTCACTGATTGATGTTTTACTAAAAATAATTTTCCTGGTTTAAATACATATGAGATGGAAATGAGTCTTTCTTTTTACCGAATATATTATCTATTTCAGACCAGGTTTTTTTTCATATCGCCTTTTGTTTTACTAAATAAGTTTTCATTAAAAAAAATTACACTGACGAACAGTACAATTTTTTTTTTTAATACTCAATATACTTATTTCGACTTTGAGAGTCTCTTTTTTGATATAGCAACAATGAAGTCTATGTTTTTTTTTTTTTATAGATATCATGATACCATGAGTAATCCAAGGTTTATTGTACTTTTATTTTAATTTTTGTTAAAGGAAAACATTTAGAGTATAGGGAAGTGAGTTTATAAATAATAAGTCATATGAGACATTAACATCTGAGTTACTATAAATTGGAGACCGTTGATTGATAAAAGCTTTGTCTGAGATGTCAAACAATTTTCTTCAGTTATAATACGTGACTTACAATAATGCAAATGAATTGGAATAGACTTGGTGTCAGTATTATGAAAAATTGGAAAGTGATTCAAAAGATCAGAATAAATTATACTGCACTTATTGTTCATATCAATACAGTCGGTAAAATATTATCTATTAACGTAGCAGCGTGCCTTGTCACACGTGTAGGTTTGTTTATAGATGGAAAAAGAGTATTTAAGAATTTATTTGTCTTGTTATCAATATCATAATTGATTAAGTTAATATTGAAATCACCTAATAAATAAATGTCTTTTTTTAGTAGTTAATGTCATTAAGAATATTTGAAAGTGTTTCGTTGAATAAAGTTATATCAGTATTGGGTACTCTGTAAATGCAACCAACCGCAAAATATATTTTTTTTGGGTTGGTTAATTTCTACAAAAACAGTAACACATTGATCTTTACTTAATGATATCATATTGCACAAGTTATAATCTATGCCATCTCTTATATATAATGCTACTCCTCCTCCATTTCTACCAACTCTATCAGTGTGAACAAGGGAATATCCATCAATATTGTACATATCAATTGAAATATTATCTGGAAACCATGTTTCAGAAATCCTGACAACGGTAAATTTGTAATCTAGAGATTTCAAAAGAAGCTGTAAGTCGTCAAAATTACGAACAAGACTTTTGGAATTAACATGTAATATAAAAAAAGTTGTAACAAGTCGAATGATACTTTGGGATAAATTCATCAGAATATATATATTTACCGTGAACATTGTTTGCATTGTTTACATTAAATGGAGATTGAGAGCTACTTATATAATTATTGTCATTCTCAGATTCATTCAAAGTAAAAGGAATAATAGCCAAGGCTTGAAAATTTTCCTCATCTATATGAAAGAAAGTAAAAATTGAGAAAACAAATTCTTCATTGCTTACATAATTGTTAAAAAGGAATAATATAGTATTGCAGGAATCACAAAATGCATTTTTATGAAGAGGTTGAAGTTTGAAAGAGTTACTGCAGGTGAATAAATTACTTATGTGCAGATCAAGAATCTGACGAAGCTCGGCTACTTTGGCGGTTCCATGACAATTGCTCCGCCGACATTTGCTCCGCCGACAATTGCTACGCAAAATACGACAACTGCTCCGCCGAAAATTGCTCCGGACAGTTGCTCCGCCGACAGTTGCTCCGTCGACACTTGCTCCGCCGATATGTGCTCCGTCGACACTTGCTCCGCCGATATTTGCTCCGCCGATATTTGCTCCGCCGACATCTGCTCCGCCGACATCTGCTCCGCCGAAAATTGCTCCGCCGACAATTGCTCCGCCGATAATTGCTCCGCCGACATCTGCTCCGATTATACGACAATTGCTCCGCCGATATTTGCTCCGCCGAAAATTGCTCCGATTATACGACAATTGCTCCGCGACAATTGCTCCGCCGATATTTGCTCCGCCGAAAATTGCTCCGATTATACGACAATTGCTCCGCGACAATTGCTCCGCCGATATTTGCTCCGCCGACATCTGCTCCGATTATACGACAATTGCTCCGCCGATAATTGCTCCGCCGACATCTGCTCCGCCGTAAATTGCTCCGATAATGCGACAATTATTTTTTTTTTTTATTCGTACTTTCATACGCATAACAATTTTAGCACAGGCGGAAGACGTCAATTTACCATGGAGCATAGCTCCATGAATTAAAAAAGTAAACTTAAACTATGCTTGCATGATATATTAAATGTCATACACAGGGGCCGCGGAACGGTTTTCAAAGTGAGGGCTGAGTCAAAAGTGGGGGCTGTCCATGCTAAAAATCACAATCATATGGTCATTCTTACGTTTTTTGTACACGGCTTTGGAAAATTGGGGGGCTAAAGCCCCCCGGCTCCGCGGCCCCTGATACATGCATATAGAAAGAAATAGAAAAAAAGGGGTAAGCACAAAGGAGGGATATATATTCTTAATGCTTATTCATGGTGGGGGGGGGGGAGCATTTGTGTAAGTTTTATTACGTGCCTGGCGATTGAAATGAAAAAAAAACGCGTTTTCATGTAATTATTATAACCATATAGCTCCATGTTATAACAGTAGAAACAAATTAGACATACCCCATTCTTAGCGTCAAAATCGCTCAGACTGGCGAAATATGCTCCGAAGTGGAGACATTTGCTCCAGGTGAAATTCAACGGTATACCCCACCTTATTTTGTCGAAAACCTGTACTGTAGTCACGCAAAATGTTTACTGTCGGCAAATTTTGTGCCATACAAACATGACCAAGACATTCAGTAAGTAAAAATTAATATTCAAGAAAATACCAACTTGTGAAAGGTTACATGTCGTGTCACCTTCTCGGCACACCCCTCCACTCTGGTTTCCATATCCTCTCGTACACACAGTGCTCTCAGTCTGGTCTCCACATCCACATCATGTCATACACATCGTAGGTTCTTAGATTATGATAATACTGTATATAATAGTGAGTTGTTTTTTTGTTTTATGTTGATCATGATTGTTTTCTTCACTGATAGAAAAAGGATAATTAAATTTTTTTAAATAATCCAAAAATAAAATCCATATGTTCTGTTTTATATAGTTATTAGTCAAGGTTACTTTAGTTCGCATTAGTTCTCATTGTTTATACGTTCTAATTCTTATGCATTATACCGATTGATATTGTACTTTAAATTTGACTATTGGTATTGTTACTTTGATTTTGTTGTGCTTTGTGAATGGAAAATGAATAAATCTTAATCTAAATCTAAATGTGGTCCGCCAATAGTCGAATTATATTCATTATGATGTTATAATGTAAGTAACAATTTGTTGTTGATGGGGGATATAATTTTACACGTAGTTTCAAAAAATAAAAAAAATCAATCAAACAAGATTTTCTTCTATAAATGATATACCTTCATGTGTATATGGCCGCCTATGTATTTTCCAAGAATGAACTATATGAGAAGAAAACGTGTGTTCATGTACTTATTATCATTATCATTGTACCACCATTATCATCATCAGCATCATTATCAGCATCTTCATTATCACCATCATTATCATTGTCGTCGTCGTTTTGCTTATGCGGAAATCAAACAAAAATGATTGTGAAAAGGGTTATGGAGGGAAAGAGAGAGAGAGAGAGAGAAAGAGGGGGAGTGAGTGTGAGCTTGAGGAAAAAAGGAGGTGTATGACTTATTATTTCTGAATATCGCGATTTCTGTTTATTCATGGGATTGAAATAGAAGGATAAACTTAACAAGTTCTTGTCATTATAATTTTTTATTTGATTTACTGATCACAACATGAGATAAATGAAATCATGAAGACTGTACGTTCTCGACAGTTTTATTAACGTTTTCCAACCAAAACTACACTTTAATGACTGCAAACACCTTCATTTTCACACACTCGCAACTATGGACACAGTATACATGTAATTGAGAGTAGTGTCATTTTCAAAACCTTTCTTAGCTGCAAGGAATACTGAATCTCATTTCCACAATGTGCATCTGAATGCACAATGCCTGTGTTTCTAACATGTACCCAAATTACCCAATTTAAAGAACACATGTTAAGATCTAATGAATCAGCAAAATAATCCACATTCTATCATGATCAGCAGGCATAACAGCCTATATACTCTCCAATACTTCAATTACAGTTTGTCGAAAGAAATAACACAAAGAAAAAGAAATATATAGAATTGTAACTCTGGTAAATATATCCAAAATATTAAATTAACGCATCGTGCTCTCATTTCTTTTACGAGATATCCCCCCCGAGATATGCTTCATGTTTACAATTAAAAAAAGGCGTATAAATGTCCCCTTTCCATGTCAATAACAGCTCGTACTTTGTGCTCGCATTATAAATTCAGTGAGATGCGTATTGGGTTTCATGAATTTGTAACTATATTATTGCTGGTATATATATTATTGTCTTTTAAAAATAACATTATTTGTTTAGACGTAATGAGAGAGATACATACATATATTCATTTATTATAATATATTTATATTGTCGCTTTGCACAGAATAGAACAAAAATACAACCGAAGTCTAGTTTTATAGTAACTCACCAGTAGCGTAATGAGCCAACAACAAAAAATGGAGGGGGCGAGACAAGGATGACATTTATTTTCCTTTCCTTTATTCTTTTTTTTTTCATTGGTAGGGAGAATGGGGGGATCCGTGATCCCTAGCACGCCCGGCTCCCCCATCTGTACGCCAGTGATGATCATACTTTCGTTTGAAACAAATTGAAGGAAAAAAAGTGCAAGGGTAGATAAGGCCGAAGACGTAAATAAAAATTATTGATACAAATATTAATAATTATAATACTGATAAATATACAATAAATCAAGCGGTCACCAATAAAAATAAACAACGTGAAAGAACAAAACGAGAAAGAGAGAGAGAGAGAGCCCGCGCGAATGTATGGTGTATAAGTTGCTGGAAAGCAGAAGAGATACTGTGTCCAGCACCCCCCCCCCCCAAATTCTCTCCCCGCTCAAGACCGGAGTGAAACCAATAATAATAATATATGAACAAAAATCCAGATTCACAATTTCAATGGGGAGTGTGTCATTCCCCTTCTCCGTTACAATTTGTCAAGTGGCAGCGGCAGGGAGAACAATTTGTTTTGTTTTTTAAGCAGAAAGCTGTGATGATAGGGGGAGAATAAAATAAATAAAATATTAACGAATAACAAGAACAAAACAACGACAAAACAATTTGTATCAGGATGAATTTCTTATCATTTAACATAGACCAACTTGGAGAAATAAGATGTTCATGCAATTGTCGTATAATCGGAGCAGATGTCGGCGGAGCAAATATCGGCGGAGCAATTGTCGCGGAGCAATTGTCGCGGAGCAATTGTCGAATAATCGGAGCAGATGTCGGCGGAGCAGATATCGGCGGAGCAATTATCGGCGGAGCAATTGTCGGCGGAGCAATTTTCGGCGGAGCAGATGTCGGCGGAGCACATGTCGGCGGAGCAAATATCGGCGGAGCAAGTGTCGACGGAGCACATATCGGCGGAGCAAGTGTCGACGGAGCAACTGTCGGCGGAGCAATTGTCGGCGGAGCAAGTGTCTTATTTTACGTAGCAATTGTCGGCGGAGCAGATGTCGGCGGAGCAATTGTCGGGTCACCACTTTGGCAACCTTAGCCAACGTCATTTTCTGACGTTATAAACAACGCCATCATTTTACATAGGTCAACCTGTTAATTATGACTTATCTAGTGTTTAAAACAAACATATCATGTTTGGTATCAAATTAAAGCTTATGGAAAATGGAATGTTCATAAAGGTTACAAAAAATGAAGCCCAAGTCAAGGTTACATTAAGGTCATGCACACGCATGAAAGGTTGATGATCGCTTGAGTTTCACAGAACGTTTAATTTATCATTTCGTATCAAATCATTCCATGGGTATCCAAATAATCTACATCAATTTAGCATTTTACACCATGTCCTGTTATATTTCTCTCAAACCCTCTGCACCATACTTATTCGACCGTATACTCATGTGATTCCCTTTCACCAACAATTTCAACTACATGCCTCTGCCAGATCTGTGTTACTTTGATTCACACTTGCAGTATGAACTATGAAATACGTGATTCGACGGCCGACCAACAAGTGCATTAATCGTTAAAAGTTATAGAACAGGGTGACGCTGACCTGTATCGGAAAGGAATTTATTTTTAATTCCTTAGGAACAACCACTGTGTCATGAACAATTACAGGTAGGCCCAATGCCCTGTTCCATATACTATCAGCTATCTTCTGAAGATGTAATGGCAGTAGATGCATGCAGGGGCGTCGATACATTTTTCAGATTGGGGGGCAAAATCACGAATCATCGTTTCAAAGGCGCTTGATCACACAAAACAAACAAACCCATCCATCCACACACACACACACCGGCCTATACACCCTTACACACATACACACACACACACACACACACACACACACACACACACACATATATATATATATATATATATATATATATATATATATGTATGTAAAAATACTTGTATATGACTCATGAGAAAGAGACACATATCTCACCAACAAAGTGATCAACAAATTAATGCGAGTGCGAAGCGCGAGCTTAAATTTTTGCAGTATACTGACCTGAAAACCGGAAAAAGGTACCTGTTTAGGTTTGTTTGTAGTAACTCGTGAGGAGGATACATATCTCACTACACAGATAATGCGAGTACTGAGAGGGAGCTGAAATTTCTTTATATTCTGACCTGAAAGCTTGATATTTTAATTTTTTGGTACAATGATTAAGATGGGTATCTAAAACAACAATAGATGCGGGCGCGAAGCGCGAGCTGAAAATTTTGATATTTCGATCTGAAAAAATTGAGTTTAATGGACGTTCTATTAAAGAACAAGATATATATCCATCAAAATATTATTGCAAATCGAAGCGGGAGTTCTTTTGAGGCTTAGAATTGAAAACAGGACATTCTATTCACCTATTTAATCAGGAAAAGTTATGGGTTTTTGCTACCGAAATGATGCGAGCGCAAAGCGCGAGTTGAAAATTTTTATATTCCAATCTAAAAAACGGACATTTTGAGCACGATTTTAAATAAAGAACGAGTTGTGTATTTTAATCGCGCTTGCTGATTTATGTGTAACATTACAATCTTATTAATTTTTGCACGTGCAGAATTTATGGGGGGGGGGCAAAACCATATGTTCCCCCCCCAATATTTTCATTGATGGGGCGATCGCCCCCCCCCCTGCCTGTATATATGTATAAATTTTCTCTGACGACACTATAATTTATGTTGTACCAGTGTACTAATTTTGAGTTTACAAGTCTTTTGCATACTGATGAAAAAGTAATTGGCAATAAAGGTATTGTATTTAAGTTTGGAGAAAAAAAATGCTAGCTTTGCACAGATAATTCCCTAGCAGGTTGTGATACCATGTTGTGCCAATTTGGCATGGGAAAGTTTTCCACTGTAAACTTGCTGCCCGAATAAGATCCGAATGTATACATATGTATAGTCTTCATATTTCTTAACTAATATGACAAATTTAATGGTCTCCCTAAAATTACTTAGTACTACTTCACATTATTTAGCAAGAAGGCAGATGATTCAAAGATCATGAACCTACCCAAGCTGACAAGTCAGCAAAAGAGCATGATTATTAAAGGTGTTATTCAGGATCTTGATCTGAAAAGCAACAGACCAGGATGACTCTCCTGCAACTTGCCTCTCATATATGGATAGGAAGTATAAGTTAGGAGGACACTCCTGTACCTATTTATAGCACAATAGTTACTCCCAAGGAATAAATATCAGAACTTATTCCATGTGAATTTCAATCGGGGCCACCATGCTCTAGGATAATCATTTACCACTTATCGTGTATCGTATGTCATTCTAAATACAAGAAAAAGAACATGCAGTTGAGACTAAAGAGGGGGAAATCATCTGGGAGATGAATGAGAGAACAAAATGTAGTGGAGTTAGGATGATGTAAAATGTCAAATTTGTCTTATTAGATACTTGTCTAAAATGTGATTTTGTGTTGAAGAAGTCGTTTTTTTTAGGTTTCACCAACATGACTGATCTTAAAACGGAAATTGTGTGTAATACATTATTTCACTGTGTATAATTATGTCCTTAATTGAAATCCAAAAAAAAAAACCTGTGCAGTTTTATGTCATGTAGGAAAATGTGTTATATTATACCAAGCTTATGTTACATATTTTGATTAGTCTTGTTACATTGCCTGGCATCATTTGACCTACAATTAACAACACTGAACTTTAGGTGATCCGGTCATGTATTTAATCTCTTGTAACTTTTATAATTGCAATTTACTTGCATCAAGCTTAAAAAGTTATTTACCAAACACATAAGGTTTATTATAAACTCCTCAAAAAAAGTTTGGAAATCTGACTTTGATCGATAATCCCTCCTTAGCCATAGTAAATATCAATGTAAAATTAATATTAATGAATAGATCATTTAATTTTCTTTAAAATGATACCCTACATGATATGATTATGGTTCACATGGAGGCACAGTGCTTTGAAATGTGGAGCAAGGTCAAAATTCAAAAGTTGAAAAAGGACACAATATTGAAAGTCACTGTTCTTTTTTCCGTGGTGATGAGTGAGTTTCTCAGCGGTTTCTTTTGACTTTGATCGATAATCCCTCCTCAGCTTTAGTGAATACCAATGTGTTATTAACATCAATGAATAAATCATTTATTTTTTTCTTTAGAATGATACCCTTCATGATATGATAATGGTTCACATGGAGGTGCATAACCTTGAAATGTGGGGCAATGTCAAAATTCAAAAGTTGCAAAATGACACAATAATGAAAGTCACTGTTCCTTTTGTTTCCGTGGTGATGTGTGAGTTTCTTCGCGGTTTCATTTAATTGTTTTCATGCACGAATCAAACACACCTCTGCACAAGCAAACAAATAACAAACAAACAAACATGCATGGGTATTTTAAACCACGACTCAGACCATGTTATCTAACAGAACCACCACGACATAAACCACAACAAACAAACAAAATGCAGAAGCAGGGTTTGAATGGATTTTCATCTCTATTGAAACAGACAAAAGAAATCATGTTCTGTATTGACCCTTCATGACTATTTCTGCTCATTTTGCAGCTTTTCAACTCAGACCTTATCCAACACGTTTGAATCGTACTCTTTTCGTGATGGCATGATCATAACAAACATGGTATCGTTTTAAAGAGAATTAAATGATCTTTTGAATGTTATCAAATATGCAATGTGTCAAATTGGAAGTTGTGAGAAATTAATGGCAAAACTCAGATATCCAAATTTTGCTCGTTTTCCAGCTTTTCAATTCAGACCTCATCCAACACTTTTGAATCTTGCTCTTTTCGCGATGACATGACCATAACAGTTATGGTAGCATTTTGAAGGGAATTAAATTATCTTTTAATTGATGTCAAATATGCATTGTGTAAAATTGGGAACAATTAGTGGACAAACTCAGATTTCCAAACTTTTTGAGGGGTTTATAAAGTGTCACTTTCCGTCATAATTACTTATGCGAAAAGTGGGCGTGGTTCGTGACGTCAGAAATAGACATTACTAAAGGGTGAGGAGTTAGAACTCGTTACATCATATATACATGCACACACCCTCAACCAAACATGAGTTATTCCACATTATATGTTGCATTACTTACATTTGTGGCCCAGTTTGACCTTTTATAACCTTAAAATGGCCTTTATAGTATCCCTAAATTAGACCCCAAAATAGCCAATCTGGAATAAAACTATTGGAAATGGTTTTTCGACTGATTTGAGAAGGTATGGGTGTCAACATTTACCAAACAAAAAGTTATGAGGAATACGGGTTGAGGAAAGTGGTTTTTTTTCAAGGTCAAATGTCAATCACCTTTTCATATATACTGTATAATGGTATCTCTGAGATGGAAATGCGCAGGTTAGTGATAATGGTGTCAAAATGCACACATTCTTACCAGAATATCAAATCAAATAAAATTAATTACCTAGAATGCACATTCACTGATAAAATTCAAGGTCAAACCCTTTCAAAGGTCAATGACCTTTTTTTATATACCATACCGTATAATGTATCTCTGAGATGATAAGGTACAGGCTGGTGATCATGGTGTCAAAATGTTCAGATTCTTACAAGAGGTGAAATCAAATGAATTTAAGTACCTAGAATGGGCATTCACCAATAAAATTCAAGGTCAAAGCTTTTCAAAGGTCAATTACTTTTTTACATTATATACCATACTGTATAATGGTATATTTGAGATGTAAAGACACAGGTTGATGATCATGGTGTCAAAATGCACAGATTCTTACCAGAAGATTAACTCAAATAAAATTAGAAAGTCAAAAAGGGGCCTAAGCTTTCGATCCTAGCAGAATCTTCGTCGGAGGCAAAATGACAAAAATAAAATTAAGTATCTAGAATGCACATTCACCCATAAAATTTAAGGCCAAAGGTCAATGACCTTTTATACATTATATACCATATTATATAATGGTATCTATGAGATAAAGGGCGCAGGTTGGTGTTCTTGATGTCACAATACACATATTTTTACAGGAAGATTAAACAGCACCAAAGTAAATATAAAGAATAAACTTTCACCCTTAAAATCCAAGATCAGATGAATTATATATATAATCTATATGATATAAAAATAACCCAGAATTTATCCTTTGTGTTCATATTCTATTTTTGAATAATGTAAATAAAGATGGCTAATTTGTAATGAAAACTTGGAGGTTTCATAATTTCAGTCTGAAATAATGAAGGTCATGGAGAATGTATTTTGGGGTGAGAGGTCAATGAACCCTTTCCTAAATATCAGTGGAAATTAAGTAAAAAAAAAATTTGTCCAGAACAACTGATTGTTACTATGCACAAATTGGGCATATCATAAAGAAATTCAAAAGGAGATAATAGCTTACAAGTACACATCCATCGACCTAACAATACTCCTACAGCACCACTTCAAGTTCTTGAGAAACAAGACGTGCAACATATCAGTAATAATATAGATCCTGGTCTGATATACCTTGACAGAACGTTAGGCTTTCAATAAATGGACCAGATGAAAGTCCTGAAAATGTCAGAAGGTTTTCAAGAGTTTAATTACATTTTGCTGAAGTTGAGACACTTAAAGGTATATTGTGACATTTGTTTATTTCAAAAATTTGTTTTAGGTTTCACTCTCCGCTTTTCACAATATTCATAAACAAGTTCTGAGTCCATACAATGTATTGCATTGGCCAGAAAGAACTGTTTTCATTCTAAAAAAATATATAAAGAAGAGAAGTTTTGCCGAGTGAGCTTTTATTTGATGCATATTTTTAGAATTGACATAAAAATAAAGAGCGCCACCTTGAGACCAAATGACATCAATACCTCCTCATGAATATTCATATCTATTGCCTTCGCGCGAGTCTCATGTGCCGATCTGTGTGTATACCGGCTATGTACAGACGGTATACCGATTGAACGGCGGACTCTACTTATGAGACTTTTTCATTCATTTCCCGTAGAAGCATGTACATTCATGCAGTCCCTCGAATGCAAATACAGTACAAATAACTTGGAAACAACGACGGAACTTCTGGAAATTACCATCATAATAATTGTGATGTTATGCACGTTGTTTTTCAAATCGCGGAGAATGACATATGGATATCTGGCCGAAAGACGGCCTTCATTCCCTTTCTTTGCTTTCATCTTTGCTTCGTTCATCTGTATTTTTCTTTATTTCTCCAGGGTATGGAGGGAGGGAGAATTATGGTTGCTTGTGAAAGGAATATTCTTGTTTTTTTTATATTGCTTATTACTATTTTTTTATTATATATTATACATATGTATTATTGTTTTGTTTCCGATTCACTAAATTGTTATCAATTTCTTCAGGTTCTGTATTTTGATTTGTTCATTATTATCACGTGTTGTGATAAAATAAGATATAGTACATTTTTTTTAAGGAAAAGGAAATCACTTTGTATTGAACTAGCTTGGCCGCCATTTCCTCTATTTTGCTTTGTGCGTTATATAGGCCTATAAGATGTTCTTTCTCTATTCCACTAATTATTTGTCAATATACTGCCTCAATGTATTTATCAATAAAAAAATGACAAATACAGCGTGGCTTAGTGTTTTTCCCATTTTTTTTTACAATATTCTGGGGCGGATCCAGCTTTCATTATAATGGGGCAGGGGGTAAACAATATTTTCATCCACATTTTCCCCGATCGATCGGCAGCTCAAAGCTAATTTTTTTGTTGGTATCTATAGTCGTAACAGTACTATAGCCCTACGAAAAATGCGAGCGCGAGGTATGTTCGGAAATCGTGTCCTGAAAATTGATCTGAGAAATATTATGATAATTAACAAGATGCACACTGACAGATCCAGCACGGGCCGGCTGTGCCCCTCCCCCCTTCAGAGGCACAATCAATACTTTTAATGTAAAAAAATTACCACATGTGTGCCCCCTTTTAAGAGGACCATTTTTCGCTAGTCAAATATTCCTAGGGAAAATGTGCCCCCCTTGGAAAATCCTAGATCTACCTCTGAAGATGTAGAAATAATAAAACAAAATGATCATAACGGTAGGGCCTTTATAGTGCACCGCGAAGCCACTTCAGTTTCGTATTCCAGCCCAGCGGGCCATGCTAATATTATTACCCCGGCTTTACAGCGTGGCTACCTTGGCACGCGGCTAGGCGCCCTAGCATTTGAATTAGTAAAGGCCTATTTAGTTCCCTTGTTTTACTATAAGGCATTCAACAATGTTTGTGTGTTTTGTATTACATTGATAAGTTGATATTTCTTTATGTCTCATACTGTTTTTATATGAATTGTAACTGTTACTATATTTTTATATACAAGGACCAAGATGAAAAAAAAGTAATTAATGATTACTAAAAACTCTGATCGTTTGAACCTGTTTAACTATGATTGAATTAATAAAATTAATAAATGGATTGGTTAGATAAATATATATTCCATCGAACAGGCAATGCGAACACAATTAAAGCGCGGGCTAACTTAAAGTGACATGATTCCCCCTTCCCTAGTCTGAATTCCCCTCGCCATATTTTATTCATTCTTCCTCCTCTTATATTTTGTCCCCTCCCCCTCTGCTTTCGTTTCTATTGCCTTGTTTCCCTTTCTTTTCCCCTACGTTGCGCCGCCAATATGGGGGGGGGGGGGCGTACCGTCGCGTCGGCCTCCTGGATCCGCCTAGGATACCGGTACGTTGGTCTGTATGTTATAAGCAATTGGTAATTATGGAACATCAATCCCCCAAGTTGCTCTTTGTAATTTTATTTTCAACTTGTAATGGTAGTATATACTGAACAAGTATCACGTGTGACTTTGTCCCCCTTTGGGTAATCTAAATTGATGATAACGTCTCCTGGGTGCTAGCTCTCCCTCCACCCCTATATAATGCCTTCGACCATGCCTTCGTAGTGAACGGACGCGTCTCTTGGAGCTCTTGCCCGCGAAATTCAAACCTACTTTGAGAAATGCATTTGTAATCTACTTTGAGAAATACATTTATAATCTACATTTTGGTGGCACATTAATTTATCGTTATGAGTAAACGTTTATCGCCGAAGAAATCTACTTATAATCTACGAAAAACTAACGAACCTAAAGTCAAACGTAAAGGAAAGAACCAACCTAAACCTTCAGTATCAGGTATGGCTACCTATAACGCCGCTGATCTTGCTGATACCGAGTTACGTGAAATACCTACGACCGGACCTACGGCAAGTGACTCTGCCTAAACGTTTGACTTGAGCGACGTTACTGATGCCATGGATGCGGGCTCAGATCGAGTGCTTACTAGCATGGCCGAAATGAATTCATCTTTGTCGGGTAAGCTGGATAGCGTTTTGAGCCAAATAGTTACCATCAAGTGTGATTTAGCAGAAACTAAGAAGTCGATTTCTGAAGTTGACAAGAAAGTGAATTTCGTCACCGACAAAGTGTCTGCCCTGGAAAAGAATGAAATTCCACTCCTAAAGGATAAAATAAAAAAAGCAGGAGGAGGAGATTGAGACAAGGCTTACGCTAATTGAGATACATTATCGGAAGCAGAATCTTCTCGTTTATGGTATTCCCGACAGGCTAAATGAAAACATACTTTTTACTGTCCAGGAAATCTTGTGCCACTTCCTAAGGATCGCCCCAGACGATGCCCGAAAGATACCCCTAGTAAACGCCCATCGTTTGCCCAAGCCTCGTAACGGAAACGTTAAGCAACTGGTCGGCCAACCACAGCAAGAGCCCGGACCTAGCCCGGTCATCATCCGTTTTTCGTCGATGTTTGACAGAGATCGCCTACTTCGCGCCTTTGAATCTCAACCGCGCCAGATAGGCGCCGAGTCCAACCCATCAAACCCAGCTCAGCAGGCGACAAGTGTGCCGATGTTCTCTCGAGTCACCATCCGCAGTGACCTTCCCCCTAAGTTGAAGAAGGAACGGGGACTTGCCGCAGAAGCATATCGACTCCGGCGGCAAGATAAAGTTTCGCGCGAATTCGTCTTGTCGGATCCAAGGTTATTCTCCAAACCGGCACAGGCTTCCCCAGTGGATCACAACCTACCGCTTGGGCTACCTGGACAGGATAAGGCAAGTTATCTTTCACGCTCTTTCTACCCTAATCGATCCTTAATAAAGTACATTAAATAAGCATCGAAAAGTAGTTGATTTTGAAATGCGGCAGTAATAATGAAGTGATTTACTCAAGCATCGAAAAGGAGTTGATTTTGAAATGCGACAGAAATAATAAACTTATTGATACACGCATCGTTTAAGGAGCTGATTTTGAAATGCGGCAGAAATAATAAACTGATTTATACAAGCATCGAATAGGAGTTGATTTCGAAATGCCGCAGAAATTAGCCAATATCATCAATATTCGTCCAAATCGATAAAAAAGGATTAATAAACAATTTAAAAAAATCAATAACACTTCGCCTTCATTTTTGTTTTAGGAACGAAATGGACCTTTGAATGTGGCCAGCATTTTGTTATACTGAACCCTTTTCAATTTTTGACGATGTCGTTTGTTGTAGAACATGTTCATTGTGAGGATGTGGGCCTAGTGCCGAAATTTCTCAATTACATGTATCTAAATTTGTTTTGTTATGATGTAATCGTTCATATTCGTTATTAAAAAGAAATATACTCTGTTTTTTTATTGGTATTTGCAAGACGAAAGTTCTGTACATCAATTATCAATTCACTTTTTCTCGTGCAAAATGTGCCTATAGATGCAAACGACAACAACAACAACCAAAACAGCTCTACTTTGCATCGACGACCAAATTATGTAACCGCCATGGCTATCGTACATTGCATATTCGAATGCCATTTCTCTTTTTTTTTGTTCTTTCGTGTATTTCTCAGTTAGTCATGCTATTGGTTAAACTTAAGTGACTGTTATTGCGATACCTTGGCAATAATTTTGACTCCTAACTCAATTGAATGTTGTTGTAAATCTGCATTTATTACACGGCCTGTACGATATGTATTTTTAATAGGCTCTTTTGCCCATTAAACTGAAAATATTCATCCTTTCAAGTAGACCTGTCATTTTGATATGTGTGTAAAATCGCACATTTTCATGTTTATCTCTGACGACATTAGTTGGTCTGCCTTTTTAATGGTTGGAAAACCTAATAACTATCAAATTCATTATGATGAATGAAAACCCATAAAGTATTTAAAAATGTTATTTGCTGTATGCAAATTTGAAAGTTAGCGTTCATGTCTACATGTTTGACGCTTAGCAAAACGTGATTTAAAAAAAATTACGTTTCATTCTAGTCACTACACCTCACATTTACCTTGAGGTATAGGATTACTGAATTACGGTGAACCATGATTAACACTCTTTAATTCAATCTTTTTATGTGTTTGAATAATAATTTGTCCATCAATAACCATGAAAACACGAACAAGAGAATTATGGATGCGTTTAGTATTGATGATATTCAGCTTTACTTTTCATAGTTTCTCCCTTTATTCTAAATAGAAATAACATGGATGTATTGACATGAATATGCCTGATTTCTCATCTGCACAATTGATTTTCCTACGGGCAATTTCCACGCTCAAATAATGTGCATGCCCTATACAGTTGGGTTGTATGGACATCGCTTGTTAAAGCATCTTTAATCTGATTGTCCATCTCATTACATACTCTGAGAAATGCCCCCCCCCCCCATTTGTTTTGTACTTTTCAATGCATACCTTAAAACATCCATCATCATCACAAAAAATCCAGTGCAAAATTATCGTCTGTACACATGCCAATTTTTTTTTTAAAGTATACCATCTATTATTATGCACATCATTATGCGTACATCTGAGTGTATGTGTTTACATTGTGTGTGCATCATGTGACACGACTAAATCTCATTCTTTTGATGAGATTTAGGGGCAATTCTTTAACTTAGATGTGAACGCTAACCCTGGATGGTATGGGCTTCGCTCTGTTCTGGTTGGGCGTTGCCCCCATTATCCTGCGCTGAATGGGTTAGTATACATATTTGCATGCCCTTACCCTGTTCATATTTAAATTTTATCATATTCTCTTTCTTAACCATGCATGTATACAAATAGTAATGTGAATGCCTTTTCTGGGTGAAATAGCGTTACTCGCTTTGGTTGGGCGATGCACCTAAACCATGGTTAATGCTTTGTTACACGTTTGTCGGAAATTTTCAATGTTTTAAAGAGTTTTTTCAACCCAGCTTTTAAGTAAACAAACACCTAGTACAATTGCAAGACTTACGAATGTATTTTCTTTACTGCATGCCTTTACCTTGTTCATTTTCTCAAATACAATGACGACATTATCAGGGCATGCATTAACGATAATTGTAGTTCAGTTTTGAAAACCAGACTCTGATTGGTATGGGAATCGTTCGGTATTGGTTGGACGATGCTCATTAATCATGATGCTTTATATGCTTTAATTGCATGTTTTCTGATTCTTGTTATTGTTTAGCAATTTCCCGTGCGTTTAAAAGTATTTTAACATTAAAGCGCTATCGACAAGCTCTATATAATCTATTTGAAAGACTTTACAATGTCTTTTATTCAACTTCTTCTAAACATGTTTTGAAGGATTTTAAAATGTGAACATCTGGTCTTGACTGGTATGGTAATTTTTCGGTTTTGGTTGGGCGATAATATGTTTTAATTGCATATTTTTGGTTGGCACGGGCATTGCTCGGCTTTGGTCCGACAATACTCCTATTATCTAATGCTCAGGCTTTGATTTCCTTTCAAACTGTTTGAATATCTTGTTTGAATGTCATTTACCCCGTTCGTAATCAAAATAACAACAATACTGAATTTTTAGGAGAGTTGTATAATGTGAACACTTTACTCTGTTTGGTATTGAGATCTTTCTGTTGGCATATATAGTACTCATACATGTAATGACCCAGGCAGGCTTTTTCGGAAATACTTTAATGCAAATTTCCCACGTGTTTTAAAGAATTTCAACTCTGTAGTCTCATTGTCCATCACCAAACGATATTATCTTGTCTCCATGACTTTACAGCAATGACTGCTTCTTCTAAGTACATTGAGGGTATATGTTTATACGTAAATACCTGACCCTGATTGGTATGGATATCGTTTGGTTTTGGGTGGCGAAATAATAACTCACAAGTATTTTATAATGCGTTAATGCAGGTTTTCGGTTGGGCGATAATATGTTTTAATTGCATATTTTTGGTTGGCATGGGCATTGCTCGGCTTTGGTCCGACAATACTCTTATTACCTAATGCTCAGGCTTTGATGTCCGTTTCAAACTGTTTGAAAATCTTGTTTGAATGCCATTTACCCCGTTCGTAATCAAAATAACAACAATACTGAATTTTTAGGAGAGTTCTAATGTGAACACTTTACTCTGGTTGGTATTGAGATCGTTATGTTGGCATATAGTACTCATACATGTAATGACCCAGGCAGGCTTTTTTTTTAAAATACTTTAATGCAAATTGTCCACGTGTTTTAAAGAATTTCAACTCTGTAGTCTCATTGTCCATCACCAAATGATATTGTCTTGTCTCCATGACTTTACAACAATGACTGCTTCTTCTAAGTACATTGAGGGTATCTGTTTATACATACCTGACCCTGATTGGTATGGATATCGTTTGGTTTTGGGTGGCGAAATAATAACTCACAAGTATTTTATAATACTTTCTCAACATTGAATGATCCATCGCCAAACTAAACGAATATAATACCTTATTCACATGACTTTACTTTGTTCATATTAATAATGACATCATTATCGCTTTTACTAAGCATGAAGAGATGTAATATGTTTAAACATGAACCTTGTTGACCCTTGTTGGTATGATTTTGGGCATTGCCTCGATTGGGTGATACTCCTGTTATCCAGTGCATGATGCTTTGATATATGTTTTCACTTGTATGCATTTATTCTTTGCATTCCTTTACGTTGTTCATATTTATAGCATAATTACGCCTTTTTATATATGAGCATGCATTTATGTTATTTGTTTAATATCAATGTGAAATTGAAAACCAGACCCTAGTTGGCATGGGCATTGTACGGTTCCTTGGTTGAGCGATTCACTTTTTATTTTAAAGCACTCAATGCTATGTATGTTGCATGAATTTGTTATCCATACATTTACCATGTTTGAATCCTAAATAATAACAATGACTGTTTTTTCTCAGAATGTATGGAGGTAAATTGCTTAATATGTACACCTGATTCCAGTTGGTATAGGCATTGCTCGGTTCGGGTGACTATAGTCAACCAAGGCCGAGCAATGTCCATAGGAACACTAAAACTAGTGATCCTATCATCAATCTCGCGCTCTTTACTTTATTGCTTGTTTTTGGAAATGTTTTAGTGTTCCATGTACTTCCCGTGGGGATAAAATTGCAACTTACGAATTGTTTCGCTTTTATGCATTTACAGCGATTCTTCTTTGTTATGTATTTATTGCTCTGATCTATATGTATATATATATATTTTTTTTTAAAGTAATTTCCTTGTTTGCATGTCTTTACCAAAATTAGCAACAGTTGTCTATTTTAAATTGTACGTTACAAAAATTATGGTCACCTCTTTTCATGTTTTGTTTATGTTTTGTTTATATGTCCACAATATGGATTTTGCTTATGCTTTTTCTTGTGATTTACCCACCTGTATGGAGTATCGTTATTTTTAATCACTTGCATTTCTTATTACATTGATTTATCTTAGGGCATCTCTCCAGTAATTATCAATGATGTATTTTTACTGTCTTTGCTCTCTGACGCGTTCGTCCGCTCTGCCTACGAAGATTTTTTTTTTTTTGGAATAATATTTTATTTTCTTCCTCTTTCAAATCAATAAGTTTACAATCACAATTCATATAAATAGAAATTCTTTGCATGTATACAATCAAACAATCAAACAAATAAATATATCAATATCAATGAGATTACAAATATTTTTAAAATAATTACAAATGAAATCAAACTGCCAAATTTCTCTTCTATAACAATGTGAAAGCAGAGGGAAAAAACCAATATCAATCGACAAAATTCCAAATGTCGCAAAACAAGTTATTCACAAACTAAGTATCTCATATAAAAAAAATTAAAATAAGAGCATATAAATTCATATCAAAATTATCTCAAATCAATATAACTGTACATTTTCTTCAAAAACGTTAAGTTTTAACCCGGAAAAAATATATATATGTATATTTCTTTTTTATATGAAAACTCTTATAACTTTTTCCCCCAAAAAAGTACATAATATATAATAAAACTACCTCAATATTTATATCATATATACGGTATATTTATATCATAAATATTTTTTTTGTTTTGAATTATATTTTATTTTCTTCCTCTTTCAAATCAATAAATTTACAATCACAATTCATATAAATAAAGATTATTTGCATGTATACAATCAATAAACAATCAAACAAATAATTATATCAATATCAATGAGATTACAAATATTTTTTTTAATGATTACAAATGAAATTAAACTGCCAAATTTCTCTTCTACAACAATGTGAAAGCAGAGGGGAAAAAGCCCATATCAATCGACAAAATAAAAAAAAACATACTTTGTAAAAGATGACTTGTCCCTGAATAGAATAGAAATAATCTCTTTTGCACATATTAATTGTACAAGAAATAAAATAAGGATAAAAGATTATTTAAAAGATTAATTAGAGGAAGGTTATTATCCTAACACGTCACTACACACTCACCTTACCCCCATATCCCCTCCCCCCTCATCTCCCTCCCCAGACACTCACACAAGCTCACTTCAACTCACCACCACCCACAGCTCCCCCCCCCCTCTTCCCCGTCACAAAACTCACACATCCATCTACACACGTACACCCACACACGATGCTCCTGCTCTGGTACAACTATCTGTATTTGAACAAATAAACAAAACAAAACAGAAACAAAGATGAAGCAACCAACGAAGATTTCTGCTAGATCATGTAAATGCTGCCCTCTCTCGAACCTTTATGAATTATTTATTTGTTTTTACATGTATGTGTTTTTGTTTCGCTGTATGACTGTTACTTATTTGTTCCCACACAGGACCTTTTATCTTAATTACTCTTCTTTTATCAACTCAATGCCGGAAGTAGTAGTGAATGTTGAGACGCTAACTGTACTTCCGTGGATACTTTAATTGATATGCCGTTTTATTATTTGAGTAATGATGACCTCTCCATTAATTTAAATACACCTAATAATTCAGATGGCAACCCTCATGTTAATTTGGCGTACAACCACTTTGTAGCAAACAACATCAATGCATCATCAGAACTTCTTGATTTTCACACTGATCATGACTTAATTCGCAATCCTTCATCAGAATACATCACTGAACTTCAATTCAAAAACACTACTAGACAATTCTCCAAAGATATTTTTCTTTATTACATTTAAACATAAGAAGCATTAATAAACACTTCGAAGAGTTCCAACTGCTATTAGACAATAATTCATCTAGCCATTCATTTTCCATTATTGGACTTACAGAAACTTGGTTAACTGATGAATCCAATATTCCATTTACATTAGATCAATATGATTTCGTTTTCAATAATAGAAAAGATAGACATGGCGGTGGTGTTGCGTTATATGTTTCCACAATTACGAATACAAAATTTATAACGAAATCACTATTATGATTGAATATGTAGAGTCACTTTTTATCGAAATCAATGTCCCAAATTCCAAAAATATAATCATATAGGTGTTATATAAAGACCACCAAATTCTAACCATAATGATTTTTTACTTTACCTTTCTAACTTAGTTAGATATCCATTGTTGGTGAACAAAGATGTTTTTATATTAGGAGATTCTAATATCGATATATTGAAGCATGACAGCAACAATACTGCCAATCAATTTCTTGAAACATTTTTGACTTCTTCATATTTGCCATTAATATCAAAACCCACTCGCGTTGCAGATTGCTCAGCAACACTTATTGATAACATATTTTTTAACATTATGCCGACTCCTGATTCTGAAATAATATTATCTGATTTGACAGAACACTTTCCCATTATGTCACATTTTACCCTTAAGCTCTCATGTATTAATCCATCCAAGCCATCAAGGCGGAGACCTACTCCAGAGAATCTTGCAAGACTGGGAGTTTCGTTAGAGTCTGTTGACTGGTCACCTATTTATAACAATAATGATGCAAACATATGCTTCAATAACTTTCTGATTTTTTTTATTAGTGAATTAGATAAGCATATTCCAAAAGTAAGAGATAGACAAACTAACTACAAAAAATCACCAAGACTTCCTTGGATATCTAAAGCACTTTTGCGTTCAATCAACAGAAAAAATAATTTATATTATAATTCAAAATTTAAAGGTACTCTTCAGGTAAAAACTAAATACACCACATATAAGAATACTTTAACTCAGACAATACGTTTGGCAAAGAAAAGATTTTTCACTGATCAAATAATTCTGTATAAGCACGACATTCAAAATACATGGAAAGTTCTTAAACAAGCCATGAATTTATCCAGTAATAAGTCCGATATAACTGAAATTAGGTCTAACGGTGATATTATTGGAGATCCTGAAAATATAGCTAATATTTTTAATGATTGTTTTTCATCTATAGGAACTAACCTAGCTAGAGACATCCCCCCTTCAACAAGACATTTTCATGATAATTTAGGTACACCTAATTCTAGTTCAATATTTTTCACTCCCGTACACTGTTAGAAAAATTTCTGTTTTTTAACGGAAAAAGTCCGGCAGCAAAATTTCCGGACTTTTTTTTTTTTCCTTAAATTTACAGAAAGTGGTAATTTATGGAAAAGTTCTGTAAAATATACAAGATTCCGTAAATTACAATTCTTGAAAATACGGACTTTATTTACGGAAACTTTACAGAATATTTACATAAATTAACATGATTCCGTATAAATAATTAACGGAAAAAAAAAATTTGTCCGGAAATTTTGCTGCCGGAATTTTTTTTTTTTGTCCGTAATTTTACGGATTCCTTTTCCGTAAAATTACCGTACTTTTACAAAATTCCCATGTAAAATACGGATTTTATTTACGGAAATTTTACAGAAAATTTACGTGAATTAACATGATTCCGTATAAATAATTAACGGAAAAAAAAATTGTCCGGAAATTTTGCTGCCGGAATTTTTATTTTTTTCCGTAATTTTACGGATTCCTTTTCCGTAAAATTACCGTACTTTTACAAATTCCCATGTAAAATACGGATATTATTTACGGAAATTTTACAGAAAATTTACGTGAATTAACATGATTTCGTATAAATAATTAACGGGAAAAAAAAATTTGTCCGAAAATTTTGCTGCCGGAATTTTTTTTTAATCCGTAATTTTACGGATTCCTTTTCCATAAAATTACCGTACTTTTACAAAATTCCCATGTAAATTTACACATTTCCGTAAAAAAACAAGTTTACAGAATTCTTAAATTTTTTACAGATATTTTTTAATCAGTAGATACCTTACAATAGGAACGCTGATTTGCTATTTAAACATGTACTCCCAAACACATGGTAGATTGTATGAATGCATTCATTTAAGGCCTGACCAAAAATTGTGTTGCCCTTTTCTGACCTGGACAAATTGGGCCAGCTTTTTTCAATAATTTTTTTCATACTAAGCTTACTATTTCTAGAATAAAACATGGCAACAGTGATTGTGTCTCGCCCACTCATGAAAATAACCAGAAATATCGTGATTTGCGAGGGCACACAACATAATTGTATTGAAACTTCATTGTGAAATGACTGGGATGGAATAACACTTGTCATAAGAGCCTTGCACATAAACTTTAATGTTGACCTGTAAATTCAATTCAATTCAAAATGGTTTATTAAAAATGCTTTCTTTGCGGCAAAAGCCGAATTGCGAAAATTTACATTTCAAACAAAATCATCAATAACAAGGTAAAAAAACTTATAGTACTACGAACAAATTTCAATATAGACATATGTAACAAAGTATATCATAAATAAATTTAAATCGATACTCACTGATCAATAAAAAAAATAGAAAAATATTCAAAATACATGTAAATATGAGTGGATAGAGGAAATGAATTGGAAAGCAGAAAGGAATAGAAATAGTGGAAGAGAGAAGAGAGGCAGAGAGAGAGAGAGAGAAGAGAAGAAATTGATGGTGGAAGGGAAACAGAGAGAAAAGGGCGAAGAAGCAATTCAATTCAATTCAATTCATTTATTTTCTCTTTCAATCTTTTTACATTTACAATGATAGTTCAATATACATATTTACAAAATATAACATTTAAATCATTTTTTTATAATACAATAATACCATGAAATCGAAAGGGAAGGAGACCAACTAAAAAGCAGAGCTTGTAGGGTGAAGGCCCCCTTTTATAAGTAAATTTTATGAATAAAAAATAAGATAAAATTAAGAAATAAACAATATATATAAAATGAATAAAAAATAAACAAATAAAAATAAATAAATAATAATAAAAATAAATGATTCAGTATACACTGTATACAGAAATCATAAAACGATTAAACATATATACAAAGAGAAATTAATAAACACATTTACATACTAAGTTCTGAATTACATTACTTTGGGAAAAAACGATAATCTAATATGCTGCAATAATACATATTTTGGCAATTTTTGTGACTTCAATTCAAATATTAAGTTAACGACTAGATATCAGTGAATAATTGCTCATATGAAAGAAAAATACTTTGATTAACAAAGTAAAATGAAATGAAATGAAATGAAACTTGAGTTCGCCAACATAAAGATAACTCAACATTAGAATTAGTATGTAATCTGCATTTTATAAAAAAACAATCTTTTAATGATATCACATTTTAAGAGTCCAATGAATGATGAGTTCTTTAATTCTCAGCCATTCGTAGTTTGATATTATTATACATGTAACGATAGGGGAAGATATATACAAAAAAAAACTACTCCTTGTAATCAATTTTTTTAGAGTTAAAGGTAAATGCTAGTTTTGGTAACGATATCAAAATGAGTTCGTACAGAATCCAATGAAATGACCACCAAAGTGTCTGTTTGTATAAATAAAACATATGTGCCAAAGGATTCTGGAAGAAATTGTGTAATTGCTGAGAAATCAGCAAATAGGCACAGGATTCGGGTAGAGCGTCGGGCCCGACATTCGAAGCAATAATTATACACTGTCCCACGTGCGCTTATCTGTGTTGGGGATCTTCAGCCTGAACATTTTTCAGCGTAGATTTCAAGATTTCACAAAGTTCAGTTTATGTAACTGTACCAGATCTAGATCCTCGATGATATACTGACAATTAAGCCTTGTTTTACAGACTTTCTCATGAAATCAGTGTTTACTGCAACTACCGGAATTTCTCTTTAAGGTGCCGAATCAACGAGGGCAAGGGGCTATTTCTATATCGTGAAGTTCGACATCGCATCTCTACTGTTCCGGCCAAGCTTCTAGTCTGATATTGACAAGTCCTATTTTGAGGTAGAAGGTGATACAGTTTAGACGTGGGGATTTGCATAGACTTCGCAAACGCAAGACAAGAGTTTGATCCATCTATCTTCAAGAGACATCAGTTCTGACTGGCGTAAAGCATGGTCATATGAAGAATATGCTGCTCCAAAAATGATTCTAAGGGCACGTTTCTGAATACGTTCGATGACTTGTACTTGTTGTTTTGTTAGTGCTCCTGACCATACAGGTACAGCATATTCAACAACTGGGCCCCGTTGCATAAAACTTTTGCCGGAGTTTTTTACGGCAAAAAATCAGGAAACTACGGCAAAAAAAAAATTGCCGGAGTTTTCCATTGCATAAAACTTTGCCGGAGTTTTTTACGGCAAAACTTAAAAAAAACTCCGGCAAATCAAGTGGGTTTTTGCCGTAGCTCCTGTACCAACGGCAAAGTCCTAAAAACTCCGGCAAAACTATTTCAAGGCAGCTGCTCAGGATCTGTCCCAAGTACCATATACAGTATTCACCTGTCTACGGCTTCAAGAATAATTAGAAGGGTGACATAAGCCTTGTATAGGCTACGCAATAAGGTAATTACAGAAAATTTCATATAATGTAGTAAAAATAGGGCCTAGGAAGATCTAGATTCTAAGTGAAGTGGGGGGAATAATAGTTGGTGGTTTCATTTTTTTTAATTTATCAACCCTGTGACAGCTCAATAATAAAAATCTTCTAAGATAGAATCTAGTTCTAGTTTAAGTAAATCTATATGATTATAGTGTTTTTGAAAAGTTATGCTGTGAATAGAGCGATGCAGTTGGACTAAACACTTTAAATTACTCAAAACATAAGGCTTTAAAGTTGAACTTGAACTTAGGCAGTCTGCTCTTTTTCTTTGCTACCGTGAATATCGCCAGAGCCTCCGGCTGGCGAGTTGGCCGCTGGTTCAACCTATATATGCGATATGCAACGATGTGTTGTTGGAGTACCTCCTAAGCCGCCTCAATTTTTGCTGTTTTTTACCATTTAACCATCTTTGTAAATCCAAATATGTACAAGTTCTACGAGACATACCAAGAAATACTACCCTAAATCAACTGAAATACTCAGAAGTATGAGCTAACTTTATTTTAACGATTGAACAGACTTGTACTGCAAGTTCAATTTTACGAGGAAAACTTGAATAGCAGTCGATACGGCCTAGTCCCACACTTGCAAAAATAAGTTGGAACTTCAAAGTAAGATTAGGACGCGCTCATTGGACATCTTAATTTCTCACCTTTGCCAGTCTCATTTTTCTTTAACAGGTCATAAAAACTGGGTGATGATTGAGAAGGAGGGGCATGCCGGAGGAGGTCTATCTTTCACTCAAAACAGACCTAACTTATATTTTTCTTTCCCGTCGCTCGGCTTGCTCCAGTCCAAGACAGACGACGATCGAGCACGTAAACAAATGAAAAGGGGAAATGAAATATCCGACTTTTTATATTTATCAAAACTTACACTATATAATACAGTGACCCGAAATTTGTGTGGATTCCTTTTTAATTTCACACTTGTGTCTACATGTATATGATAGAAGGCTGGGAACAAAATGTAATAAAGTAAGAAAAACTAGCCATCATCGAAAGTTCCTGAACGGGGACAACTGAGAGATGTTTTATTTTTTCTTTGTGGTTGCTTTATAAAACCCAGGAATAAAACTCAATTAATGATAACCTCCATGATGGGATGAAACTGTCCCCGAACATCTAACATACAATAAGAGAGAGAGAAAGAGAGATAGCAAGAGGGGAATTATTCTGGAAGAGGGGGGGGGGGGGTAAACAGCCTAGGTCTACACATTGTATTTACATTGGATGAAAGTATGTATATCCAAATTATTTGACAAGGAACAAATAATTAACTTCATGCAATTCAATCACACCACCCCCTCCTCAATGCCATTATTCAAAACATTATAATATTGTTAGAAAAAGTGGAGGAAAACATTTTGTATCACATTTGTCCATAATATTTCAAAAAGGTTCTTTTTTGTTGTTGTTGCTTTCTTGGCAATGTTAAAAATATTTCCAAAATATCAAAATTAGCAATTTCATAAAACATAGATCCATAGTGTTGAAGGTTTGGCAATTATATGGGTGGGGGGGGGGGGCGAACAAGACTTGATGTTTTTCTTGGTAATATTTTATGTAACAATCAAGAATATTTTCCTTTATGGGCCAAGAGGGATGGTGCAATTGTATTTTTATAGTCGGACGCCAACCTAAGGGTTAAATCATTTTATTTCTACTGTCAATTAAAATATCAGTCACACAAATCAGACATCTCTTTCTTAATAATTCTCCTTTCTTTCTTTTTCTTCCTCTTCTCTCTCCCTTTCTCCTTTTTAAACAATTTAATTCTGAATTATATATTTAAAATAATTTAATTTGCAATTGAGAATGGGGAACACTTATCACTTATTAAGAAGTTTTCTTCTCTCAATTAAATTACGGTCACACAACTCGGATGTCTCTTTCTTAATACTTTCTTTTTTCTATCTTTTCTCTCGCAATTTATCCTCTTTTAAACAATTTATTTCTCATAGAATTATACATTTAAAACAATTTTATTTGCAAGCGAGAATAGGGAAAAACTTATCACTTATTAAGAACAGTTTTCTTTTTTCAATTAAATTACAGTCACGCAACTCAGACGTCTCTTTCTTAATACTTTCTTTCTTTTTCTATCTCTTCTCTCGCAATTTATCCTCTTTTAAACAATTCATTTCTCATTGAATTATACATTTCAAATAATTTTATTCGCAATCACTTATTAAGAACAGTCAGAGTGACAGTCAAAAGAACTTGTTATGAACCATTATAATACTTTTAATTTAATTGAAAATAAATTTTATCAAGTAATATTTTAATTTCAATGCTAACAGTATCCCATACCCTTATATGCGTATTGAAAGATGTGATTGAATGTTGACAAGGTCCCTTTTCTTTTAAATCAACATAACAGTACCCTTGGAAAATGTTTTGCAGATGGCGTAAGATTGGAACTATGGCTAATGACACCAGTGTGAGATCCACAAACAATGCTGACAGATCATATAACAGACTTGCAATATGAACATGTATAAATAAACTTTAAAACTGTTCTTGCACAGGGATTCCCATCAAGATTTCAGAACCTAAATTTTTATGTTGCATTGCAAGGCATTTGTTCAAATTCTACCGCAGTATTGAATGAATAACATTATCTTCTATCTACTGAGATGAGAATAAAGTTCAAGTTTAACTTTCTCAATCCTGAAGAATGTAGTCTTTGTCACTTTTTGTTCAAAATTATGAGGCAATGACATCAACAACTTATGCCTAGGTCACATTCGACGGTGGCATTATGGCGAGTCGAAATCAACCATTTTACTCATCCTTGTACCAGCTTCATGTAGGTGGTTCGTATAGTAATACATAAAACAACTGATTTTGACTTGCCGTAAGGCCACCAAATGTGACCAAGGTATAACTCATTTTCATATTACTTGCTAAAATATATGCTTTTGGAAATTTCCAAAGTTCAAGGTGATTTACTTCATTTTCTAAAAACAATATTCAACAGGTTTCCAGTTTTAAAAAAATGGAGAGGAAGTTGCATTGTTCAATGTTACTACTGATTTCCATTAACAAACTGCTGCAAACAATTGTGGATAATTACAAAAATCAACATGGATGATTTTAAATGTTTGCAGCATAGCTTGCTGCATTCTGAGCGTCTCCTGCTGAACTTGCTGCAGATCCATGCTCCTGGTACTTGGTGTGCTGGTCATAACAGGAAGAGCACCTTCTCTTCTCTTATGCTGGATGTCATCTTGGTGTCCTAAAAATCAACTAGACCCCATCTACCCTGGATGTCAATGGTGCCCCGGGAACAGCTTGAGGTTCCGCCTCAACCTCCTTTTCCTCCTCTGGCTTCCCCATGTCCAGAAGCAGGCTGCCTTATGTGAAAGCTGCACATCAAGAAAATAATTTTTGACTTAACTTTAATTACATCTTCAAACCATTCCACATTGATTTTTTTTTTATTGACTTACTATGATTCCACATTTTTATTTCATTTTGGAAATCTTAAATCATTTACCAACTCTGAACGAAAATCCCTCAATCTGGCAATAGTAGTTGAAGCTACTTACTATTCCTTGCAGAAATTTTCATGAGGAAAGAAAAACTATCCCCGTTAAAATTCAGATTTAATTAATTCAAAATGAATGATAGGAATTCTATGGGTTAGGGATAATTATTCTAGCTTTTAAAAAATCAGAATTTTTCATTGTAAACCAGTTTACCTATTTCTATAGGGAGAACCATCTTGTACAAATTTCAATCGAAATTATGCTCCTTTCTCGAGAAAATGAATGAAAGAATATAGCAAAATTAATACAATGATCCTTAGGTATATATATTTTCAACTTTGTTATGCCTTTGTGTGATAAATGTAAAACTAACCAGTTGCTCAGATGCCCCAGTCTCTGTCTCCTGGCCATGGACCCTATGCTTGGCCTTGTCCCTCATGGCTGCCAGCACAATCTCCATATTTGGCTTCACTTTACCACCTAAAGATTTAACAAAGTGCAGTAATGCCACAATTATAAATGTTCTCCATGCAAACAGGGATCACAGCAGAAGGATCTTAAAAAAAAACTATGAAGGGTGATTTTGACTCGCCTCACCCCAGGCGCAGATCCAGGAATTTCCAAAAGGAGGGGCACTTTTGTCCAGAAAATGTTGACAACCCCAAAAAAACTGGTCATCACTTGCATATATACACAGTACTTTCAACAATTTTTTGGGGGGTGTACCCCCCCCCCAGATCTGTGCCTACCCCCCCCCCCCCCACAAACACAGGGGATCTAGGCCAAAGAAGAATTTGTCAATAACAAATTTTGAAGTCACTACAAACAGAACTGTTTAGTTATGAAGTTTTCCACAAATGCAACAATTTAATTACTGAATGACTGAAATAGACAAAGAATAATACTTGTTTTTTAATTAGTATTTAGCCGTGACACCAATCCATCCTTAACCCGTCGAGGATCATGGGGGTACATTTGTAAGTTTCGAAATTTATGCATCCGCCATTGCAACATCAAAAGATAAAAATATTAAACACACAAATTTGCCAACGATCTCTGGTGAATTTTTACATTTGACCTAACCTGATCATTGTCACTCCCAAATATATATTTGCCAAGTTGAAGTTGAACCATCAAAGGGTTCTTTATTTATCACAGGAACGATGTATATTCAGGTGAACAAGGCATGCCACCTTTGACCTTGATACCCTCAAAATAATTAAAGTATAATCAATCCTACATGCATTCTTGGACAAAGTTTGAAATCAAACAGTTCTTTACTTATCAGAATAATTTAAGAAAGACAGGATGGCCAGACAACCCCAAAACCTGTCCTCGGACCCACCTCCGATGGGTGGATGTAAAAAAATTCTAGATATTTTGGATTAGTTGCATGACAATTACAACAAAATAAAATTTAAGAGATAGTGATCTTTAATTCTTCTTGATGCATATAAAATATATTCTTAACTCTTATAAATAAAAATACATACCAGTCTTTGTCTGATTCCTAGCATAATCATTCACTCTTTTGTTAGATCACTCCAAGACCGCCTCAGGTTTGAGGCAGTCCGACCTGGGCAGCCAATAGTATCTCCACACAGGCTCTCTGTCTGGTTTCTGCAAACCTTTATTTAAAATGCAAACACAAACAAATCATAAAATAGGTATATGCTATATATTAATTGAAAAGACACTCTGCACTTTGTCAAGAATGTCTAAATTTATTTGACAAAAATCTCATTTCATGGCATATAATTAATATTATTTATCTACTTTGTAAGTTATCAAAATTTAAAATTGCAATCTATTAATGTAACTAGAGTTCAAATCAGGAATTTATAAGAAAGATGTGTTGTACTCTTTCAGTTTTATTCCATGAAAATCTAAATCAAAACTTGTAATTGTAAGAAAATAAGATTTCATCATTTCCAATGGACATATCAAAGAAAAAAAAATCAAAATCAATAATAATTTTCAAAGAATTGCAAGAGGTAATTAAATGAACTTAACTATTATTGATTCAGGGCTACACAATCACCAGCATAGCCAGGTGAGATTAGGTACATTTTCTAATTTTTTTTTTTTGGGGGAGGGGGGTTGTATAAATTTAATAATCAACATGAGGATTCTTACTCATTTCAAATATGCCTGAAACAAATTTTTTTCTTTCTATTCAAGAAGACGAAACCTTTTTTAAAAATTGTATTTTATAACTACTTTATGTTCGACATTATCAGGCAGTAATGACTTCTTCTTCATGAATATTCTTTTCACTTTGAGAAACTTTGCATCGAGATTACCAACATAAAATATAAGCCTGTCTATAAATACTTAAAATGGTAGCAATTAGAATTTTGGCTAATTTGAAATTAAGCTGTATATCTTACCCTTTTACATGGTGATTGCTAACCAACAGCCTTGTGTGGTTTCTTCTCAAAAAGTCACACATGCACTTGAGTTGCTCCAGTGTATATACCTCAACTATTTAAGCTGTTAGATATTGAATGAGAAAATTATTAATCCTATTAGAGAGTCACAAATTAAGACTAGATAAAGTCACACAAATATTTGCATTGAGATTACTTTCAGTATAAATTATCAAATGAATATATACTAATATGTTTGTGCCGGTGAATTAAACCATTACTAGGATAGGACATTTTGATGGTTGATTCCAATTGTTGGACTTATTACAGTGATTCAAACTTAACAGAAAAAAATTAGCTCAGTACAAACTGGAAAAAAATATTTGGATTGATCATTGAAATTCCCTTTCAGATGATAAATAACCTAAAGGGATTTGTTCATTTCTTCAACATAATTTAGATATGCAAATTTATATGAACTTAGAATATCCAAATTCCAAAACTGCAATTTTTTAATCATTTTTTATTTTCTATCTTAAACAAATAATCAATGATGTTATATGCAATTGAGACCAAAATCAAAATTCTAGCCCCTTAAAAAACATAGTAATGCATGTTAAATACTAACAATACAACAATCCCATAGTCTCCATTCAGCCCCAAAATAACATTATATATATGATTTGTTTCTCTGCAAGAATTTTTTTATGAAGGATTTTCAAGATTTTTACTTTAGTGGTCATCAGATCATTAATTTCAATGAATTCAATTAATTGAAATAAATTGCAGTGTTGGATTATAACAAGCTTTAAATTGAGACCAATTTTTAATCTCTAGCCACTGTATAGATTCACGTTCACTGGCGTACATTTTTTTTGGGGGGGAGAGACTATGGACCCTCTAAAATTTTCAAAAACAAAATAAAGGGGATAACAAAAATTTAGATTTTTTTTTTTTTTTTTTTTTTTTTTTATTTAAAAAAAATGTTAAAATTTTTGATTGCTCAGTTTTTATTAAAAAGATTTGCCCCCTACGCCATTGTCAGTGTCAGGCCCCCTCTAAATTTTTGGCACATTACGCCAAGTACTGTTCATGATCATGATGTCGCAAAATCATGTGGGGTCACCTATAGCAGATCCAGGGAAAGGGGGTCAATTGGTACGACTGCCTCCCTCCCCCCCCCCCTATTTTATTTCAAATTTTTAAGGGAGAAATTAAAGCCACCATTCAGAGTTGTCAAAATTTTTGGATCGCAGCACTGCACTGTAGGCCCTAGTGCCAATTCGCGCCCTGTACTGTAGTACTGTACTAAGTAAAGACACAGGCTCTAGATCTGCACCTGGTACAAGAGAGTCTATGCGCCAACCCACTTGTTCACTGCAACCATCCTGCCTGTGGAGAATCTACAGGTAGGACTATGGCATGCCAATGCTGTACACAGCACACACTTTAAAAAATGATTAAAATATCACTTTTGTGACCAAAATTACTAATTTCCATACAGTTGCAATTTATTTTTCATTAGTAACTTGGGAATAATTTTTGTATTCACTAGAGCGCTCAAAAACTTGAATTTTGGGCATATTTTTGTGTACGCCCTCTATTGATAGAAAATAATATGGCAAGAAAATTTTCATTTTTTAATCTCTATTTTTAATTAAGAAAAAATAATTTAAAGAATCAAATTTACTTAAGGGCCAAGTTGTATGACGAATAACTGTGATGGAAACTGTCAGTGTAAAAAAATCAAGCATTTTTCCCAAAGAAAAAGAGAAAATAAGCCAAACATTGCCATCCTTATTTTGCCACACATGGAGATATAACTGAGAACAAGGTTATATCATAACCTTGTTCATTGAATGAGTGCGCCAACCATTAATCTAGCTCTACAGCTACGCACCTTTTTTAAGGGCCTACGTAATATAATAATAGAACATGTACCTCACTCAGCCTCAGGGGCTTCACGGTGGAGACCTCAAACTGACTGACTGAAGTCTCAACAGTGACGGTGGTCCAAAGTTTGCAACTTTGGCTTTGCATTCAATTCAATTCTAACATGAAAAATTGATTTGAACATGAAATTTTTATTTAATGATACTAATCATAATGTAGAATGTGTGATCATAGCAAGAGAAATACGATAAATCGATAAATAAGCTTTCCAAACGTGTCGATGCAGTTGGTGGTTTCAGCTGTTGGCGCACCAAGTGCGACCAGCGCGGTCACATCACCATGCCGAAGCTCCGGCGGCAATAGACATGGCCGAGACGCAGACCCCGCAGGCGCTTGCGACACAAAAATGGAACGATTCAAACGTGTTAAAAAATCGTGAATCTCACTTTCACGGTGCGAGCACGGATTCAAAACAATACACAGATATTTTTGCAACTAATTAATCGACCTATAATGATAAAAATAGCAAATATCAATTAATATCAACACATTTCATTTAAAAAATATCAAGCTTACCGTTCTATGGAGTCTCCATGATTTTTTCAGCAGCCGCAGATACCGATCGCGATATCGGCTGATATCGGGGTTCATCCTCGTTCAAGTTTATTCAGTCTTAAAAAACTCTGGCAACTTAAAAAACTCTGGCAAAAGTTTGCCAGAGTTTTTTTGCCATGAAATTTTGACCGAATTTGAAACTCTGGCAAAAAACTAAGGTTTTTGCCATATAAAAACTATGGCAAAAATAAGTCTGGCAAAAGTTTTATGCAACGGGGCCCTGGTCTCACGAAACTAGTATATACAACTATAAGGTCCTGAAATTACAGACTATGATATTTCAAAGTGCGAAGAACATATAAACGACTACTTGCGCGCTTGACCATATATCCAACATGTGTAGACCATTTCAAATCCGACTGGATTGCTACGATGCAGTGACACATCATGGAGTGAGAGCACCGTCGGGTTTGGTACATTTCTACAAAAACTTATGTCCATTGTGGAACACTTTGACCATACCATGTGACCTCCGACTGCAGCATAACATGCAGGTCGCCTAAGTACATCTACCATCCAAGTTTGGTTGAAAAGTGACTTACGGTTGCGGAGTTATAGTCAAAAAAGATATTACTGATATTGCATCTAATTTGAATAATAAAAAAAGTCCTGGTTATGATGATGTCAATAACTTTATTTTAAAAGGTATAATATCTGAAATTGTCGATCCTTTGACATATATTTTTAACCTTTCTCTAACCTCCGGTCAAGTCCCTGATCGCATAAAAATTGCCAAGGTCATTCCATTGTACAAAAAGGGTGACAAGTTAAGTATCAGTAACTATCGCCCAATTTCTTTATTATCATCCTTGTCCAAAATTTTAGAAAAAAGTGGTTTATAGCAAAACAATTGATTTTTTTTAAATCTCGCAATATTTTTTCTAACTTTCAGTTTGGATTTAGAGAAAAACATAACACAGAACATGCATTATTGAATTTCGTTGATAGAGTGGCCCACGCTTTGGATAATTGCTCACATCTAGTCGGCATTTTTCTGGACTTCTCCAAGGCCTTCGACACCATTAACCATGATATCTTATTACATAAACTTTCTCATTATGGGGTGCGCGGGAAGGCCTTGGAGTGGTTCAGAAGCTACTTGTCCGACAGACGTCAATTTGTATCTTTGAATTGTCATGCATCCAACATACAATACATTAATTGTGGAGTCCCGCAAGGCAGTTTGTTAGGCCCTTTATTATTTATCATTTATATCAATGACTTTTGTAAATCATCTGATGTCCTTTCGTTCATTCTTTTTGCAGACGATTCGAATATATTTTATTCCCATAAAAATCCATATACCTTAGTAAATACTGTTAATAATGAACTTTTAAAAGTCACACAATGGATAAGATCCAACAAATTGTCTCTTAATCTACTTAAAACTAAATATATGCTATTTAGCCATTCTATTGATACACTTCCCATGGACATTGTTTTTTATTCGTTTGTTGTTGTTAAATGTCTACCTGTAATTTTTTTTTAGAATACCTAAACAATTGCAACCATGACTTAAACATCTTGCATGAATTTCTGTCGCTTGATAATTTAGAATTTTCTCCTTGTAAGAAATATTTTACACCTGATGAGTTTAACACATACATTGAGAGTAAAGCAAAATCAGCATATCCATTTTCATGTATATCCACTTGAATTCAAGAAGTCTACTCAATAATTTTGATAATATCATTTTATTTTTAAACAGTGTGAAACTTAAACCTACAGTAATTTGTATCACTGAAACCTGGTTCCGGGAGCACACTATACACCCTTTGTGTAATATAGATGGATATAGTTTTGAAGGCGTTAGCCATTTATCAAGGAGAGGGGGAGGAGTTGGAATTTTTGTAAATAATAGTGTGCAATATATAAGACGCTCCGACTTAGAACATAATGATAGTTGTATCAAAAGTGTGTTTGTGGAATTCGTTAATGATAATTCTGGTATTATTGTTGGTTCAATCTATAGGCCCCCAGATCAGTCAATTTATGATTTTTTTAGAGAGATGCTCAAATGTTTTAAGTATTGTAAATAATGAAAATAAAATAGTTTATTTATTAGGTGATTACAATATCAATTTATTAAATGTGGGTAAAGTGCAATATGTTGATAATTTCATTAATCTATTGTTATCACATCATATGTATCCATTGATTGACCATCCTACCAGAATCACGGATGAAACAATCTCTTTAATTGATAATATAATCACCAATGATATACACGCAGACAAAGATGAATCGGGAATACTAATAACTGACATCAGTGATCATTTACCTGTATACTCTATTAGCTGGAATGATAGTAAAGCACAGCAAAATTTAGATAAACCGCTTCGAATAATCAATGACAATAGTATTAACTGTTTCTTAAGATCCATTCCAATGGTCAATTGGTCTTGCCATAATAACAATCCAAATGCAAATTACGTGCAATTTCTAGAGAAGTTTTTAAATGTATATAACTTATGCTTCCCCTTGGAATATTTGAAGAAAAAACCTAGAAAGAATAAACCATGGATTAATTTTGATATTCGAAAGTTGTCAAAGAAAAAATGTCGTTTATATCGACTTTATCTAAAAAATCCATCACCATATCGTAAAGAAGTGTACAGAAAATGTAGAAATAAAGTCAGTAATATGATTAAACAAGCTAAAAAACATTATTTCTTGGAAAGTTTAGCAAATTCCAAAGGAAATATGAAAAAAAATTTGGAATACTGTTAATTGTGCAATTGGTCGTGCAAATAAAAAGTGCAATATTGATTTTCTGAAATGTAATAATCAAGTATTATATGATACCTCTGCTATTTGTAATGTATTCAATGAATATTTTATCAATATAGTAACTGAAATGAATTTTCCTGTTGATCAGGGCAATAATTTGAATTTGAATTTTTGTAGATATTTAGATAGAAATCCAAGATCTTGTTTTTTCAAACCAATCACTTGTGTCAAACATAAAAAGTGATTGCAGTCCTGGGTATGATGATATAAGTATTAAGGTTATAAAGAAATCAATACATATTTTATGTCAACCCCTTTGTGCAATATTCAATCAATGTTTAGATCTCGGTATATTTCCTGATGAATTAAAAATTGCTCGTGTTGTTCCTGTATATAAAAATGGTCCGAGTGAAAATGTTTCAAATTACAGACCCATATCAGTCTAGCCAATTTTTTCAAAGATTTTAGAAAAGTGTATATATAATAGATTATTTGATTTTATAAACAAGTGCAATATATTATGTCTACATCAATACGGTTTTCGTGTTGGTCATTCAACTTCTTCGGCTCTTATTGATTTTGTCCATACTGTTACCAACGCTCTTGATAATAAGAAATATTTGATAGCAATGTTTTTAGATTTGAAGAAGGCTTTCGATATAGTTGATCACGCTATTTTATTGAACAAACTAGAATTGTATGGCATAAGAGGTAATGTACTTAAATTATTTAAAAGTTATTTATCCAACAGAAAACAATATGTTGAAATATCCAAATGCAAATCACAGCTTAAGATTATCTCATGTGGGGTTCCTCAGGGTTCTATTTTGGGACCGCTCTTGTTTCTCCTCTTTATTAATGATCTTAGTAAAGTATCCAACTTATTACATTGTATTATGTTTGCTGACGACACTAGTCTGTTTTTATCTCATACAAACTATCATGTTTTACACAATTTATTCAATTCTGAACTTGAATTAATATCTGAGTGGTTTTATGCAAACAAAATGATAGTTAATCTTGCCAAAACCAATTATATGATTTTTAGTAATTTATTTTTACCAGATAGTCTTTCGATTAGAATGTGCAATACAGATATTAAGTGTGTAACGTCAGTAAAATTCTTAGGAGTAACAATAGATAATACGTTTACATGAAAAAATCATATTGATAATCTATGCAATAAGCTTGCCCAAAATATAGGAATAATGTATAGATTAAGATCATTTCCCAAGGAGATTTTAAAACTAATGTATTATGCCATTGTATATCCATACCTCAATTATGGTATTCTAGCCTGGGGAAGTGCAAGTAGCATTCACATTGATAAATTATATATTTTACAAAAACGTGCAATAAGAATTATGTCTCATGCTCCTTACCTTGCCCATACGAATCCTCTATTTGTTGAATTGAATGTATCAAAATTTTATGATATTCATGCATTTCAAATTCTTATATTTATGTATTTATGTAACAATAACCTCTTGCCAGATTATATCATAACATTCTTAAAGTTCAATAGTGATTTCCATGTATACAACACAAGAAATGCAAAGGATTTCCATTTAACTAAGCCAAGACTCTCATCTTTTAAAAACTCAATTTTATTTCAAGGACCACAACTCTGGAATTCTATTTCTGTAGACATCAAGCAATCAGTTTCATTAAATGTTTTTAAGTCAAAATCAAGGCAATTTATTTTAAATAGTAATTCATGAAGTTTGTTTGCATAAATTTCATTCAGGCATTATAGGCACCCCCCCCCCCTTCGTTGTAGTTAAGTGATTTTTTTCTATCTTTGTTATTGAAGTCTTTGTATAATTATTATGTTATAGCGTCAACTAATCACAAGGCTTGTTCCTTTCTTGCTGTCCCTCTCATATTCAATACAATGTTTATTTCTATTTGTTGTTGTTGTTTTTTCTATTTTGTGAATATGATACTTTGTATATGTATGTTTTTGTATGGATTTTTATGAGCAAATAAATTGAAATTGAAAATTGAAATTGAGATGACACTAATTTAGAAAGTGTCACATTTATTAAATTTCTCGGTGTTACCGTTGATAATAAGCTTTCCTGGAAATACCATAAAGATTGTATATGTAAGATTATTTCGCGAAATATTGGCATTATCAATAAACTGAAATATCATTTTTCGTCGTCATCACTTTTAATGCTATATTCTTCCCTGATCTTACCTTACTTGAATTATGGGATACTTGCCTGGGGGAGCACCCACCAAACCACTTTAGATAGACTGTTATTACTGCAAAAGAAGTCCCTTCGTGTTATTCATAATTCAGCTTTTCGTTCACACACTGACCCACTATTTTGTTATAGCCAATTGCTGAAGATAAGCGACCTATACTTATTTCATTTAGGACAACTTATGTTTAAATTTGACAAAAATACACTTCCACGTGTATTTGATTCTATGTTTCCTCTTAATCGGTCTTTTCATAATTACCCTACTAGGCAATCTAACAAATTTCATTTACCCCGTTTTAGAACTTTATTGGCAAAGAGTACATTTATGTTCGGTGGCCCTAGATTTTGGAACTCCCTCGACAATAACATAAAAAACAGCCCTTCCATACATTCTTTTAAAATAAAAATAAAAAACTTCTTACTTAAATTCTACCTAGGTCTTCATAACTAATTTCTGCTCGTTATCATCTCCTCTCAGACTTCAAGTTATTTTTGTTAGTCTTTATCATTTTGTTTTATCCTCTCTTTCGGTTGCAATTCGTCCTGATTCTATATATGTTTATTTCTCCTTTTGTCATCCTGTTTTTTTTTAATCGTTTTATTTCATTCTTTTTTCGTTTTGTCTTGTTCTGTGGGTTATCCTGTTCTTTTTAATCTTTTCAGTAAATCTCCGTAGGCAAATATCAACCATTGCGTCTCTCTCTCTTTCTCTCTCTCTCCTCTTTTCTCTTCCTTGAGGGGGTTCACATTTATACAAGCTATGCTTTTGAGTGAATCTCCCATTTCCACAGATACCTTTCTTCTATAAACTATATATCATAATTTTGTCTACAATAATGTTTTGTATCGTAAATATTTGTTATGATGTATGAAAAATGATTTGTACCAATATTTATGTAATTTCTGTTGAAAATAAATCTGAATCTGAATCTGAATCTGAAACCCCATTCCTCCATGGTCCTCTGGGCTTGGAGAATAAAATTACGTACTCATCATGGAGATATAATTATATACTGTAAATACATATTCGAGGAAATACAGCTAGACGGAACTTTTGGGGGAAGGGGTCTTCCATTTATGTGTTATTCCGAAGTTCCGATGATGGTTCAGCGAATATGCTTCATGCAAAATCTCGTTTTGGCATGACTTCTCAGCGCTGGCCATGTCAACGGACACGCAAACATGTGAGGGATCGAAATGGTAAAAAATATATATTGCAAAGAAAACCATCGTTATAAATTTAGTCAAACCAACACTTTTTGTTAATACCAGTTTGAACTTAGATATGAATTATAACCCTATGCTATATCACCAGGGGCGGCGGAACCGGGGTTAGGTATTTTTCCTACTGGGATTTTCTTGGGGGGGGGAGGGCAAGTGCCGCTGCTCCCCCCAAGAAAATCCAAGTAGGAAAAATGCCTTTTTAAATGGAAAGTGCCCTTCTTTCAAAGTGATGTATGTCCCTTTTCAAAATGAAATACCTTTTTTGAAGTCAAACAATACATTTTAGGTTGGAAATCAGAATTTTTTTTTACTCGAGCTTCGCACCCGCATCATTTATTATTGTGTAAGGCACTCATTCTGTTTTTGTTACAAATTGTGCTTACAATGTTCAATTTTCAGGTTGGAATGTCACAAATGAAAACACATTATGTTCTTTGTTTCAAACCGCTTAGAAATATCCAGTTTTCAGATTAAAATATCACAAATTTTCGACCGCCCCCCCCCCCCTCCCAGGTAGGCAAAAAGGGCGCCAAAATAGGGAGAAAGGGAAGGGAAAGAAATAGGGAGGAAAAAGGGATGGAATGAAGAAGAGAAATAGAAAGGGGACAAGAAAGAGAGGAGGGGAAAAGGAGAGGGAAAGGGGAGCGCCGAATTAATGTTCGACCTAGGGGGGGGGGGGGGCGCCGAATTGATAATCGACCTAGGAGCACCGAATTTAAGTCTAACATAGAAAGGGTAGACGTACTGTATATATATATATATATATATATATATATATATATATAACCTTCTTATTCATGTCCTGGTGGTTTAAAAAAAAAGTGACTTTATTATTATATAAGAAACGCCCTTTGCCTCAATGGTGACTCCAAAATGACGAATTTTCTAATAATTAGCCCCTGACGAGGGTAGGCGTCGACGTGCCAGCCCTTCTTTATTTAAAAAGCCTACACTTTCATCCCCAAACCCAGGGGAGTTAAAATTAAAAAAAGTGGTTTTACTTTATAGCAGAAATACCTTTTTTGCATTAATGGGGCTAAACATTGCCAATTTTGGCCAGGGGTGACTTCAGCAGCCCCTGAATTGAGTAGCTTCGATGGGCCAGCACGTTTTGTGCATGTAGCTGATAGAAGAAAGCCTATTCTTTCATCTTTAAGTTGCTTCAAGAAAATTAAATTAGCTTCATTATATAGCTGGAATGCTATTTTGCCCGAAGGAGGGGGTAAAAAACTGCGAATTATTTAATAACCTGATAAATTGGGAAAATAGGCAAAAGGGTGGGGGAGATTCGGCAGCCTCTGACGGGGGTAGGCTTCTGTGTGCGAGCACGTCTTCAAATAAAGTTGATGGAGAAAATCCTAGCTTTTTGTCTCCCAGGAGTGACAAAACAATAAAAGTGACTTTTCTGCAAAGCAGAAATGTTGTTTATCATGTTTGTCTCAATGGGGCACAATATGAAATAGGGGTTGGGTAACTTCAGCTGCCCCCTGAGAGGGTGGGCTTGAATGTGACGGCACTTCGTTATAATGTAACAGATAGAGAAAATAACCACATTTCGCGTCCAAGGGGTTTTAAGACAATTAAAGTGGTTTGCTATTTAGGAGAAACATCTCAATGTGTGCTCCAAATTCGCAGATTTTCTAATAAAAAGGTAAAATACGGAAAAGGGTTGGGTAATTTTGGGAGCCCTTGACGGGGGAAGGCTTTGCTGTACCAGCACTTCTTTATATGTAACTGATATAATAAATGCTACTCTTTTGTCTCCAAGTGGATTAAGGCAATGACATCGGTCGATATATAGCAGAAGCACCTTTTTGCCTCAATAGGGGCTTCAAATTGTCAGATTTTCCTATAAATTGTTAAAATGCGAAATGGGGGCTGTGTGACTTCAGCCGCCCCCTGAGGGGGTAGGCCTCGATGTGCCAGCACTTCGTTATATGAAGCAGATATAAAAAATACTACTTTTTTATCCAAGTGGTGTTAAGACAATGAAAGTGGTTTGCTATATAGGAGAAACATCTTTTTGCCTCAGTGTGGGCTCCAAATTCGCAGATTTTCTAATAAAAAGGTAATCTAAGAGAAAAGGGGTGGGTAATTTCAAGGACCCCTGACGGGGGTAGGCTTTGCTGTACCAGCACTTCTTTATATGTAACTGATAGAGGAAAGGCAACTCTTTTGTCTCCATGTGGTTTTAAGACAATGAAAATAAATTTCTTTTTAGCAGAAACACCCTTTAGCCTCAGTGGGGGCTCCAAATTTGCAGATTTTTCCATAAATTTGCAAAACTTAATAAGGAAAAAAGGGATGGTGTCTTCGGCAACCCACTGACGGGGGTGGCTTCAATTTTCCAGCAATTCGTTATGTGTAGCAGATAAAATAATTTCTACTCATTTGTCTCCAAGTGGTTTTAAACAATAAAAGTGGCTTCATTACATAGTAGAATCACTTTGTTCATCAATGTGGCTCCAAGAAATGGGCAAAATACGAAAAAGGGACTGGGTGACTTGGGGCAGCCCCCTGAGAGGGTAGGCTTTGCTGTGCCCTCACTTCTTTAAATGTAGCTGATAGAGAAAAGCCTACTCTTCCGTCTCTAAGTGATTTCAAGAAAATAAAAGGCAAGATATTTTAATAGTCAAGCTTCGGATAAGGGTGGGGTACCTTCGACAGGCTCTTGCGGTTATAAGGTGCCCGAATGTAATTGCTTGCGACATGCAGAGCAATGCCTCTCCTAACTTTTCCAAGAGGTTTCATTAACATAAAAGTTGCTTTAATATGTAAAAAACGCCTTTTGCCCTCATACCCATATATGTATACACTTTTCTAACGCGACGCAAATTTTATGCATTTATGCGTGCTAGTCACACCAACAAAGGCGAGGCAAGACCGATTGAGTATATTGTACTCTTTTAAAAGGCAAGCCAGCGAGCGCTCTGTAGTCGGTATCACTAGTGTGACTAGACGGAGGTTGCTTTTTTGGTGTCATTTTATCGCAATGTCGGGGAATACATTTGGGGGTATTTTCCCTATATCTAAGCAAGTTTAGACATTAATACTGTCATGAAGTATATCAATGTTCTCGTTAATATATCCTCTTTCATGTAGAATGCTGATATTTTGCATTAATTGTTGATATTAAAGGTAAATGCTAGTTTTGGTAACGATATCAAAATGAGTTCGTACAGAATCCAATGAAATGACCACCGAAGTGTCTGTTTGTATAAATAAAACGCATGTGCCAAAGGATTCTGGAAGAAATTGTGTAATTGCTGAAAAATCAGCAAATAAGCACAGGATTCGGGTAGAGCGTCGGGCCCGACGCTCAAAGCAATAATTATGCACTGTCCCACGTGCGCTTATCTGTGTTGGGGAAGTTCAGTCTGAACATTTTTCAGCGTAGATTTCCAGATTTCACAAAGTTCAATTTATGTAACTGTACCAGATCTAGATCCTCGATGATATACTGACAATTAAGCCTGGTTTTACAGACTTTCTAATGAAATCAGTGTTTACTGCAACTACTGGAATTTATCTTTAATGACAACACAGAAAGATATCAATGCACATGCAAATTTTTGCCTTAAAACATGGAAATTTTGGCATAAATTCTTATATTTATCAAAAAATATTAACCGGACTGTCCAAAAAACGATAGCAATTGATTTATACTATATAAATCATTGTGAAATGCGTATTATATTTTACATTTGTTTGTGCGAAAATATGAAAATAATTGATTTTCATGAAAAATCCAAGATGGCCGACAAAAATAGGGTCCTCTGGGCCTTCCATACAGGATATGACCCGGCAGCAACATATTTTCTTGACCACTTATATCATGCCAACATGTTTGGACCATCAAACCTTATGTACCCGATCAGCTGAATAAACTCACCCAGCCCCCGGACTATAAGAGTGTCGAGAGAGAAAAGCACGGCCAAAAAAAAAAAATAAAAACTCGACTTGCACAAGAATCTTTTTAAGGATACCGCAGTCGATCGGGATTTTCACACATATACGATCAGTCCCTGATCCCTGTGTTTTTCCATTAAATTTTCTTGTTTTTGCTCTTTGCTAATTTTCCAGGTTCTTTAAATTTTTGTTATTTATCAGGCAGGATTCCCTCTTTTTATAGTCCAAAAAGAGAAACGGAAGAGAGGGAGGAGAAGGGAGGAAAATTTGGATTTTTTTTTTCTTATTCTTTTTTCCCTTTCTTACCCTTTGCTAATTATCCGAGTTATTTAATTTGGTGATTTGTCAGGGGGGACAGAAAGAAGATAAGGATGAAGAGAAAAGTTTTGTTGTTTATTTATTTGGTTTGTTTGGTTTTTTCAATTTTTTTATTTATTTTTATTTTTTGGAACTTTCATCCCATACTTTAGTTTAGTTGTCCGGAAACCTGAAGTTTTATCAGGCCACAAATCCAGTTTACTTTTTTTTTCTCTGTTGCACTTTACTGTAGAAGAAGAAAACCAAACGTGCTACAAGAAACAGAACGCATAAAAAGGAAGAAAATGGAAAAAGAAATGATAAAAAAGGGAAAACAGGGGAAAGACAATAGCAGAAAAAAAAGAAAAAAAAAAGAAAAATTATTATTTTAAAAGGACAAAAATACAATATGTCTATATACGAAGAAAAGAAAAGAAAAAAAATGCAGGAGAAAAATGAAACAAAAAAGAGAAAAAAGAAAAGAATCGAAGAGGAAGAAAAAATTATTAGTTAAACAAAGAGAAAAAGAATAGAAGAAAAAGAAAAAGAAAAAAAGAAAAAGAGAGAGAAGAAAAAAAGAAAGGAATGGAAAAGAAAAAAAAATAATAAGCTTTTGAAAATGAACAAAAGCTGTGGCAAAAATAGTCCATCCTGACTGGTTGCCAACCAAGGAAAGAAGACGAAGAAGACGAAGAAGAAGAAGAAGAGGGAGAAGAGGAAATAGACCTTAGAAGTTCGTGTTTGTGACCAATAACTTCAGTTCAGTACCGGTACCGTACCAAATCGAGTGTGTGGTGAGAGAAGTACGTGTTAGAGTAAATGGGAGATAACGATGTGAGATGTACACAAAATCAATAGAAATCAGGTCAAATATGTGGAATGTGATTATGTTAGAACAGTAGTCAAAATTTGCTTGTTTGGTATGTTAAAACAGTAGTCGAGTAGATTTTTTTAAAGGCACTTGCTGGCTTAAAACGAAACTCGAATTTCAATTTCATTTTATTTTCCCAGCGTGTTTGTCCCATTGATGATACCGTTAGAAAAAAAATCGCACCGATTAAAAAAAAATCGTCAAAATTTCAAAACCCGAGTGATTACGAACTCGCCCGCGACACGAGTGTTTATAATAAGCCATCATAACAAGCCCAAACATCCAACCAATGCAAGCACATCTTTCCAAACAAAAACTAGTTCATTTTCAACTTCCGTCATGTACATCATAACCTAAAACAAATTAAATATGTATCATAATGCGCATTAACAGATGCCAATGCATATCAATTGTAATTTCAAGCCCACTACAGACAACATTTGAAAGTTGCACGAAAGTATTAATAGCTTGGTTGGAGAAGAGGGATCCACTAAAATAACTACTTGGAGAGCGTGAATCCCTATGATCACATTAACCCACCAACCAGTAAATAGCAAGCCCATCCATCCAACTAATGCAAGCCCAACCAACCGAATTAAAACAAGTTCATTTTGAACTTTCGTCATGTACATCATAAAAAAATTACTTTACAAATCAAATATGCATCAAATGCATGAACACAAATACACATCAATTACAATTATAAATCAACTGCAGACAAATTAAAATTTGTGCAACTGTATGAACAAGAACTTGTTTGGAAATGAGGTGATCCACTAAGAGCCTTTCTTGTAGAGCATGGATCCCTATGATAATAACTAACCAACCATATCAACCCAACCAATCAACCAGCACAAGCCCATCCAACCAATGCAAGCCGATCCGACCAACCAGCCAATCAAGCCCATCTAGTCAACGAATACAAGTCTATGCAACCAATGCCATTCTATCAAAGCACATGCCCAGCCAACCAACCAAAATAATTGCACGTTATTTATCAACAGTATAACCAACCAAAAACTAAGGTTATTTCAATCAACTGTTACCGGCACAACTTACACTTAAACAGGTTCATTGAGCAATCCCGAACCATGTCTTAAAAATTTCGCTATTAACACATTTAGATTGATTAGCACAATCGCCTTTGACTGATTATTTGAGTATTAAGGCGTTTTGTCAAAAGTCTGTAAGCGTTTTTTCCTTTATTTTCTACGGCGAGCGTGCCATTGTCCATTTTTTTTCCTACGGGTCAGTGCTCTTGCCATTCAAGTCGTTAGCGTGCCCTATTGCGGGAGCGTCCGCTCTTTTCTTTTGACATCCCCCGGTTGGCTCTCTCTTTTTTTTATATATTTTATTTTCTTCCTCTTTCAAATCAATAAGTTTACAATTCACATAAATAAAGATTATTTGCATGTATACAGTAAATAAACAATCAAAAAAATAAATATATCAATATCAATGAGATTACAAATATTTTATAAATGATTACAAATGAAGTTAAACTGCCAAATTTCAATCGACAAAAAAAAATACTTTGTAAAAGATGACTTCTTCCCTGAATAGAATAGAAATAATCTCATTTGAACATATTAATTGTACAAGAATAAAAAAAGATAAAAGATTATTTTAAAGGTTAATTACAGGAAGGTTATTATCCTAAAACGTCCCTACACACTCACCTTACCCCTATACCCCTCCCCTCTCCCCAGACACTCACACAAGCTCACTTCAAACTCAACACCACCCACAGCTCCCCCCCCCCCCCTCTTCCCCGTCACAAAACTCACACATCCATCTACACACGTACACCCACACAAGATGCATCTTGCTCTGGTACAATTATCTGTATTTGAACAACAACAAAAAACAGAAACAAAATGAAGCAACCAATACATCCATAGTATTAAGAAAGGTATGCATTGATTTGTTTCCCTTTCCTTAAGGGCACCCCCAGCTTCCCCTTTTTAAACGCTATTTGATATTCCGTATCTCTATACTCTTTAACCAAATGTGTCACTTTCTGTACGGTTGGCAATATTCTCTGTTTTCGTGAACTGAAAATAATTTTCCTAATTAAGAATATAATACAGTTTATTAAAGTTACTCTTGTAGTATTTCCAGATATCCCCATGAAAATTGTTTTCCAAACGTTACTGCCAAGTTCATTCAGTTGAAATATTTTACTCATCTCTTCCCATTATCGCTTAACTTCAATAAAAATAATGTTTGGAAGACTCAACTTCTTTTTTACAAAAGGAACACAAATTATCTGTCTCAAAACCAAATTAAAAAAGTTCCCTTTTCGTGTACACAGCCCCTTGTACTTGTTTGTATTGAAATTATCTCAGTTTCAGAAATACTTCTTTCAGTTCCCCCATTCCCAAATCATATTCGGATTGCCCATCTGTAACATGAAATACATAATCAATTTGAAAATTATCAATGAAGTGGTCATATATTCGTCTAGATTTTATATCACATAGTTTCTGAAAATGCCCACATATCATCAATTGAATTTCAAAGTTGTCTGTATTTATTTACATAAAATCACCTTGTATCCACTCTTCTGTTATTACTGAAAATATTTTTTGAATTTTTAGCAAGTTTTCAGATGAAAATTTCAGATTATACCAGTATGAAACTGGTCTTAATTGACCTCCAACTATTATATCCGAGACCTCAACTATACCTTTCTGAAATAATTCAATATAAAAAAAGGTCTTATCATTGAGGCATATACGCTTGTTATTAAAAATAATGGGATTATTTTCCCTCCAAAATGTCTACACTTATCCAATTCGTGCCATGCCTTCAGCATATCTATGTAAAATAATGGTATACCTTTCAAATTCATTTTACTAGTATCATAATCACACAGAAATATGATTCGACCACCTAAAGAGCTAAACAAATATTCGAAGGTTGATTTCCAGCCCGAAATTTTCCCTCCGTCCAGCAAAGTTTAATCCACATTATTCGTTGGGTCTTAACAAAGACCTCAAAATTTGGAGCTCTCAGTCCTCCAACAGAATAGTCTTGATATAGAACCTTAGGTTTTATTCTATCTCTTCCTCCCCAAACAAAATTAAAAGAACTTTTTCTATTTCCTTAAAAACGTATTTTGGGACTGTCATCAGGGAAGAAACATAATTTAATTTTGAAAATGCATACATTTTCAAAAGTTTTATTTTACCATACATCGTAAGATCTCTTTGCTTCCACCAACCGATAAGTCTTTTAATTTTACTCCAGATTTCATTATAGTTCAATTCATCTTTGACTTTACAATCCCGTGCGAAATATACCCCTAAGATTTTAATATGTTGTAACCAATATCCAAGAAGTGGTAAACCAGGTCTATCTCTTTCTTCTCCCTACCATAAAACAAGTTTGTTTTATCCATATTAATCTTTAATCCACTTAAATTTTCAAAATCTAAGAATATTTTTTTTACTCTATGGATCGAATTCATTTCTTTTAAAAACAATGAAATGTCATCTGCATACAGAACTTGTTTTATTTCCCGTTTCCCAAATCCAATCCCTTTAATATTAACATATCTCATAATATAATGAGCTAATAATTCAATCGCTATGATAAATAAATATGGAGAGAGTGGACCCCCTGCCTTACTATTCTATTAACTTCAATCAAAATATCCCGTAGAATACCCCCCCCCCCCGTTAAATACGCAACTACTAACATTATTATAAAGAGTTTTGACCCAGGAACACAGATTTTTTACCAAACCTGAAATGTTCTAAAGTTTTGAATAAAAACTTTTGAGAGATACAATCGAATGCCTTTTCAAAATCCACTGCAATTAAAAAGCCTAAGGATTGATACAAAGACTGAAAAAACATATCATCAATTAACCGAACTGCTTCCCCAATATTACGATTTTTGACATATTTAAACCCACTTGATCACAATGAATAATTTCTCCCAATACCTCTTTCACCCTTGTCGCTAACACTTTTGACAAAATGTCATAATCTCCATTCAAAAGAGTTATCGGCCTATAGTTTTTCATGTGCAAAGGATTTTTACCTTCTTTTTCAATTAGAGTAATTACCCCCTGTCTCTGTGAATTTGACAACATTTTAACTTCAAAACTCTCATTGAAAGCTTCAACTATGATTTTCCCTAAAAGTGGCCAAAATGTAAAGTAGAACTCTGCGGTAAAACCATCATTGCCAGGCGATTTATTCCATTTCATTCCCTTTAAAGCCTGAAAACATTCTTCATGTGTTATTGGATATTCACAAAACTCTCTATTTTCTTTACTCAATTTGGATAAATCATTAAGAAACATATTTTCAATATCATTACTAGTTTTAAAATGTTTACATGCATATAAATTTCTATGAAACTCCCGAATGATTTTTATAATACCTTTGCAATCTCGCACCGTTTCCAGATTTTCATTATAAATCTCCTTAATCGTACTTCTCCTTTTATTTGATTTAAGTAATTGTTCAAAGAACTGTGAATTTCTTTCTCCTTCAGACCATTGGGCTCTTGAACGGACCTTTAGACCTTGACGAGAATAGTCGAAAAGTGTATCTAGTTCTTCTTTTTTTTAATTCAATTTCGTTTTGGATGTCAATATGAAAAGTAATCGTTAAGCGATATTCTAAATCTTTAATTTCTTTTTGTAATTTTTCAATGTGATTTTTTCTGAGTTTTGCTCTTTTACGGAAAAATGCCATTGTTCTTTTAACTTCATTTGGATAAATTCTCAAAATCTAATCTTGCTTGTTATTTGGTCCCGCCATATTCTTTCTATTTCAGAAATCTTCATCTGTACCCCGTCTACAAAATCTTTATCAGAGCATAAACTACTGTTAAACTTCCAGTACGATCTCCCTTATGCAAAACTTTCGACTAAATTTTTTAACTCGACCTGAACTCCAGCATGGTCAGGAGTGATAAAGGGTAAAATGTCTGAACTCTCCAATAAGATGTTTTTGCATGACCGCCCTCTATGTTCACGATATCGGCGTTTTAGACAAATCTAGTCACTGATCTGAATATAATTGTGTCCTTGTATCGGTGTGTCTAGTCCAGTGGCGTATATATTTTCCAAAGTTACGCTTTCACAATTTCTTTTGATAATTTTTCGTTTCAGGTTTCAGTAGTGACAAAGTTCAATTAGATTTAGATTTGTATTTCTTTAATAGAACAATTAAGCTTTAGCACGAGCATGATGTTTTATTTTGAAGAATATACCGTAAAGATATTGACTTTCTAAAAGTAGATGTTCAGGCGCGGGTAAGATTTTTTTTTCATCACACTGAGTCCACACAGTCAGCATTGTCGGGTGAAAAGGAAGAATATGGATTTGCCCTTAACACCTTTGTAAACGAAATGCAAAACCCTTCGCAAAAGATGCAATATAAATCATACCTGGGTCCCAAAATGGTGGCATTTAAATTTATACATTGAAACGCTACTGTGACAAAAAAACAATAAATACATAAAATGCAAGCGTTTTTTTAAGGAAAAAAAAAAGATGTAAACTAAGGGCATCGTTGATATTCAAATTTGAGCTAAACATAGGCCTATATCTAATTTAGCCATAGTGCACAACAATGTTAATATTATTATACATGTACATATGGTCAAACATTAACATGTTAGAAACCTATATATTCATACATAAAACAGGTGCCGTGCAAAACAAACGAATAAAATATCATTAATTTGAACTTTTAAAAATTAAATTGGATGCTCAAGCAGTCATATCGGTCATTGTTGATTAAATGCACAATTCTTGAATTTCATTGCCCGAAAATCAGAACAAAAAGTACATTGTAAGACCATTACAAACATCTTTGCCTCCGTACGAAATCAAAAGCACTTTAACAAATTAGTATTGCAATGATCAAATTTGTCTTGACCATGAATTGAGTTGAATGTTTATAAACGAATTATAGCGTCTTCTAATGAATCCCATTCTAAACTTTGAATGACCGATGTCTCCGGGGAAAAAAAATATCGCGTGAATTAAAATGCAAATTAACACATTCAAGTGACTCCGACATGATATTGGACAGGAAAACTTATAATATCTTTTTACCTGGGATCCGTCTTTATTCTTTCCCCTGTGATATACAGTGCGTCCCAAAAAAAACTATACACTTTTGAAATGGCTGCCAAATAAAAAGTATATCACTTTGGGGGGAAAGACTTATATATATGGAAAGCCGATAAAGTCATCTTTCAAATGACACCAAAATGTTGGAAAACTATTCATGCTTGAGTGAGCACTACCCGCTTAAACAAAGGGTATGAAAATTAGGGTGGGCAGGAATTAGCCTTTCAGTTTCTTTCAGTTTTTGAGAGGCGAGTCCCTTGGAACTTGCAAACTTGAGGGTGTTCTGATGAATTGATGGTCATTCATTATCAATTTAAATTGTTAGAGCAAATTTCATGAATTATCAAATTGAAATTCCATGCATGAGTGAGCATGAATTGCAATCTTTAGTGAAGCATTTTAACTTTACAATGTGGGTCTCAGCAGTGTGTTCATTGGAGTCAGGAGAATAGGGGTAAGAAATGACTTCAGTGGGTGAAGTAAGCTGATGGGAAAAGGGTCAACAGAACGTTTAGCCTCCCTCCTACAGGTCCGTCCCTCCCCCTCCTGTTGAGATTGAGACTGATTGCTATTACATGTACGCATTTAGTGCAAAGCGGACTGTCAATTTGATAATAAATTCTGAAAATTAGATCATCAACTTTTATCTATCAATCATTCAATCAACAATCTGTTAGTAAATAAACTCAATCAATGTCATCAATCAAATATTCACCTTTTTCAATAAATTATCAATCAAACATTCAGCTTTTTTAATAAATGATTTCATAAATTATCATAATTAGTCAAGTTCTTAATAAATCATTCAATGGAAAAGAAAGACCCATCAACCATCAGTCACTTGGCATTTTAAGTTTTAAATACCAACCAAGAGAAAGAAAGGGGTGGAGGGCGGGGGTGAGTACATGACATGTAATTTGTAAGAGAACACAAAGAAGAATGCCCCTTTAACCCAGTCTTACCCTATCTCATCCCCTTGCATGTAACAGGTACCATCACATTACTCTGACTCTCACAAGCACACTTGCTAAGATCCACATAATAAACGAAAAATGCTACACTAAAATTACAATTCCTGTTTACTCATGCATTACATTTCAATTTAGTAACTTGTAAAATTTGCTTAAGAAACCAAAACTGATCTCCATTTATCAGTAATTTAGCATAACACCCTTAACTTTGCAAGTTCCAAAGGACTCACCTCTAAAAAAAATGGAATTAAGGCTAATTCCTGCTCACCCTAGCAAAGGCTAGTCTCTCGGGAGGGGTGAAAGGGGTAGAGAGAGAGGGGGGGGGGGGGGTTAAGTGTTCTGTTGACCCATATCCCGTCAACCTACTTCCCCTACCTAAGTCCTATCCCTATTCTGACTTCCATGAACACATTGCTGAGATCCACTTAAAAAGTGAAAAATTGTATTTCATGTTCACTCATACATTAAATTTCAATTTAATAATTCTTAAAATTTGCTCTAAAAACCTAAATTGATAATGCTTGATCATTGATTTATCAAAACATCCTCAACTTTGCAAGTTCCAAGGGACTCGCATCTAAAAAACTGAAAGAAATTGGAAGGCTAATTCCTGCCCACCCTAATTTTCATACCCTTTGTTTTAGTGGGCAGTGCTCGCTCAAGCATGAAAAGTTTTCCAACTTTTTGGTGTCATTTAAAAGTTGACTTTATAGGCTTCCATGTATGTAAGTGTTTTCCCCCAAAGTGATATATTTTTTATTTGGCAGCCATTTCAAAAGTGTATAGTTTTTTTTGGGACGCACTGTAGAGTACTATGTGACCAAGTGTTCTTGATTACCATCAAGGAGCGAAAGAACTGAAGGGGTCTAGGGCTGAAGCCCCCACACTCCTTTTCCCCCAAGTAGCGTACAGAACGTAAAAAGTACCATGATATGCATGGTGACCCCCCCCCCCTCTTCAAAACCGCTCCGCGGCCTCTGCAATTTTTTTTTTGAGGGGGGAGGCTTAATTATTTCTTTCAATTTACCAGTTCTACTCACAATAGTTAATGTTGTCAACTTATATTTAATGGCTCTTTTTCTTCATCCAACTTCATTTCTTTCTTGGAATTTTTCTAAATCTTTTCTCTATTTATTTTGGTTCTAACCTTCACGTTTGACTTATACAGTACGTGCATATTGCCGTTGATTTCTTCTTCCTATCAAATATCTGAATTTATCTGCAATGTGTTTGTGTCAAATTATATTTACAGTGTCTAAGGTAAACATAATACGAAAGACTCTTTGACCTAGTTTCCCTTCCCAATTTGTAGCTGTATTCTGTATAGCTTGCAAATTTAGATACTTTTACACACAAAAAAAAATCAATAAACGTACAGAAAATGGTACACTCTTAAAAATGCATGGTCGGATTTTGCGTGGTTTTACGTGGTCAAAATGATTTAACCACGTTTCGTGGTTGTTTGATCGACGAAACAGGTTTTTTGCTCAGAACCACTACTAGAATTAACCACGATAATTAGTTATACCGACCACGCAGAACGTGGTCAGATGAAAGATAATAGTTTGACCAAGTTTCGTGGTCACGGTTTGATCGATGATAATTATACTAGTCATAAAAATTGGATTATTTTTTGTCAGCATCAAGTAGAACTAACCACGATGATTATATTGCGACCATGTGTACGCAGAACGTTTCAAATGGAAAATAATCGTTCACGCTTAATGGTTATTTTGGGTGACCCTGCCAGTGGCGAAAATGACCACGTAGCGTGGTTACATATTTGACCTAAACGTGGTCAAATTGTAACCACACTTTGTGGTTATTTTGGATAGAGCGAAGGTTTCGGACTCCGGTGACCCTGGTTCGATTCCCAAGTGGTGCGCTAGTGCCCTTTGGTAAGGCATTTGTAGCAACTTCACCTTTTCTTCAAATTATACAGAACTTCATTTTTTATAAAGTCCATTCACCTTTGTCAACCACGTGTTTTCACATATTTGTAAGCGTACGAACATTTCCTGTATTGTAATACTTTTTGACATGTACGCGCATTCCAAAGCTCCATGCCTTGTAGACATCTCAACAGCCAATCAAGTTTAGTTTACAATCCATCAACGAATGACAGCTTTTGTTTATGGTCAACAAACTTTTATTCAACCAATCATTTCAGTTCAAGGCGTGGCTTATCTCGGAGCTTTTTCTGTGGAAACGTGTTTTTACTTCACTTCTTCTTGTGATCTCGAGGAGTCAACTTCGTGGTCACGCGTTTGCCGAAGAAAGTCGCTAAACCTCGTGGTTTTACAATTAAACCCTTCTTGGATTTTATATACCCATAACTGGATTTATACACTTGGATATTTATATATTGGAGTTATATAGTTCTGCATTTTTGAGTTCATCTTTTTATCTGTGGACATACCTGTGGATTATTTTATTCGCATTTTCCGTGTGCCATAGAGGAGCTTCAAATTCATTGTTTTTTTCGCGGACAAGATAACGCGACAAGTTTTCTTTTAATTGTGTTGGGATAGTGCAACAACTTTGGACTTCACTTTCGCAGTGATTACTAATATCTTCCGCGTTTCGGTCATCAACTAGAGCTCTAGTCGCGATTCGTTGTACGCCCTCAACGGACTAAATCGCTTAGCTCTTATTTATAAACAACCGAAATCGCTAGCTTCCATATTATCTTTGAAGCTCAATTCATGGAGTCCGTATCAGAACTAGTCAGACAGTTGGTGAGTAAAGTAGAGAACCTTAAATAACAATTGTAGTTAGGAATTCACATAACATCCTGTCCATTACTACTAAACATTTATCCTCATACCAGGTTCCTCGGAGAGGACTGTAAGCCGTCGGTCCCCTGGTTGCTTGCTCACAGGCATTCGTGTATTCTTAGCAGTCAGGTAAAAACCTCGATATAACATTATACATAACATGTAACATAACGCCACACCGTATGGTTAGCCAAAAATACCATATAGTGTGGTTATATATTTAACCCAGTCGTGGTCAAATTTTAGCCACGCTTAATGGTCTTTTTCGGTGACCCCGCACAGTGGGGTTAGACAAAAAGACCACGTAGCAGTTACATATTTGACCCAAACGTGGTCAAATTGTAACCACACCATTTGTCGTTTTACATAACCCCGTTTGGGTCATTTTTAATGACCCCGCATTTTTCATTATTTTAGTGTTTGACCACGTATCATATTGTTTGATCGACGATACTAAGGTTGATTGATCAGATCAGCAGCGACTTCGTATATTTTTTGTCATTCCGACCGCAGAACGCGTGGTCATCAGACGGGCTAATAATAAATTTGATCCACGTACGATAGCCTGCTAGTAGGGCACGTTGATCGCCTAGCTCTCGGGTTGATATACCGTGGCATATAACTAACAACGGGTTCAAATCGATATTATGGTTAGCAAAAAAAAATGGATATTGAAATCGCATATTTCAAAAAATATTACGACCAAATGTGAGATGATTAAAAATATAAATTAAGAAAGAAAAAAAAAGTAACTACATTTCCTACATCGGCGCGCTCGAGTTTTTAGGTAATTAGTATTGGCGCGTACGCGTAGCCGCGTTTACCGCCAATTTAACAGCATGCTGCGGCGCGGCCGGCTTGCTGCTTGACATTTCTGGAATGTGCACGTCGGCAAAGGCCATGGAAGCACGGTTGACTGAATGGGGCTGGGAGGAGTACATTTTAAAGTTCAAAGGTAATAATAAGATCTTAAACTTGATGTTTATAATTTGATAAGTAGGCCTATATTATGTTTTTAAAAATATATATATGAGATTGCATTGATATATGCGGATTCCGATTGATCGCATGGTTGAGCCTGCATGGCCCTGCCCCTGGGCCTGGCTGGATAAATGTAGTTCACTTAGCGCGTTATGGGCGCTAGTGTTTGTGAGTGTGACAGTTAGTACTGTACGTAAACGTCGTAGGCCTAACCTTACTTAGTTAGGTTAGGAATTATGAAGATTTCTAGGGCTAGTTATTATTATTATTATCATTATCATTTACAAAATATTTGGCGTTTAAAATACAAATTTTAAGGCTGAATGCAGAAGAAATTGTAAATAAATAGTAATATAACTTTAATCTAGACTACATTCATGGTTTCCGCAGCTCGGCCAAAATTGTCAGCAGGTTTTCCTAAAATTGAGTAAAAAAAGTGGACGCAGTTTTTCAAGCAGATGCAGTTTCGATTTGTGTTTAAAATGTGATCCCATTTCAAAATAGGGTCTTAATTTGGTATTTTAGTTAAACATTTTTGAGCCACTTTATTGAGATCGAATGAAAATTGTAAAGACTAAACTTGACTAAAAAATGATGCGACATCTTCCCAGAAGGAAAAACCAGTAAGACCAGTAATTTTTTTTACTGGTTTCCAGTAGAATTTTACTGTTTTCCAGTATATTTTTACTGGGCCAGTTGATTTTTAACTGGACCAGTAAAAATCAACTGGAGACCAGTTCCAACAATTGCATTCCAGTTGAAGCAATTAGTAATACCAGTTAAATTGTTTTTCATCAAACTGGTGTTTCTGGTCCAATAAATGGTTTCCAGTAGATTTTTACTTGTTTCCAGTATATGTTTACTGGACCAGTTGATTTTTAACTGGACCAGTAAAAATCAACTGGAGACCAGTTCAAACAAGTGCATTCCAGTTGAAGCAAAGTAGTTATACCAGTTAAATTGTTTTTCATCAAACTTGTGTTACTGGTCCAATAAATAATGACTTTATTTCAAGTAAGATCATTAGACGAATTATTGGAAATGAATCTTGCAATTCAGAGAAAGTTATTATCGTTATCATTATCATCATTCTTCTTATAATTATGATCATTGTTGTTATCATTCTCATAACTGTTATTATTGTTATTGATATTGTAATTATTATTATTAATATTATCATAATTATCAAGTATTAACATTATCATTAAAATAATTATTTTCTTTAATTATGATTAAGAGCAAAGCAAGATATATTCCTCTGATAAAGTCAACTGGTCTAAAGTAATTCATTGTTTAAAATTGAACTGGTCAACACCAGTAATACCAGTAATTCTGATGATGCTGATTACGTGGTTTACCTCATTTGCATATTCCCTATTTTTAAAAAAAAATCAGGATTTAGAATGGAATATCCTTGCAATGGCACTCATTGTTGTTTGAAAACTTTCCAAATAAGTGTGTGAACTAATTCACAATGAAAATTTGTAATTTCATATATCACATTTAAAATAACAGCAGAAAGATTAATTTACTAACCATCTTTTCCATCACATTTCACTGACCATGGTATATAACAAACCAAATGCATGTTATTAATTGATCCAGTAAGACCAGTACGAGGACCAGTTCGACCAGTTCGAGGACCAGTAAAAAATACCAGTAAAGACCAGCTTGAATTGGATACCAGTATGAAGACCAGTGAGACCAGTAACAACCACCAGAAACAAGACCAGTATAAAATTCCAGCAATTCAAGACCAGTTTAACTTTTAACTGGACCAGTAAAATTTAAACTGGACCAGTATGACCAGTTAGACCAGTAAACCGATGCTCCAATTTCCAGAGTTACCAGTTAAAATTCTACTGGTCTAACTGGTCCGGTGGAACTGGTTTTTCCTTCTGGGTTGGCTTTTAAGAAGGTATTTAAGCAGGTTCTATTTGATTATGTCAGATTTTATGAGAAAATAAAATCAGATTACACTTAGAGATCTAGACTAGATAAAAATCTATCATCTAGACCTATGGATCATAGATCTAAATTTGAATTTCCAAATACCATTCCCCGGAGCCCTATATGCAGAATCACACACAGTTCATGCTCAGAGTGTGTGCACTCGTGCATGTTTTGTGCTTTATATGCCCCCGCGCCGCGGACGAAGTCCGGAGGGGGCATTAAGCGTTGCCCCTGTCCGTCTGTGTCTTTCCGTCCGTCCCCCACTTGGTTTCCGCGCAATAACTTGAAAAATATTTTATGGATTAATTGTTTTTGGTGTGTAGGTAGATGACACCAAAATACAAGCTAAGTTTGAATTAGGAGGCCGCAGGTCAAAGGTCACAGCTCATTAAATATGCTAGTTGGTTTCCGAGCAATAACTTGAAAATTATGTAATGGATTAAAAAAAATGGTGTGTAGGTAGATGACACCAAAATACAAGCTAAGTTTGAATTCGGAGGCCGCAGGTCAAAGGTCACACCTCAGTAAATATGCGAGTTGGTTTCCGCGCAATAACTTGAAATATAAATCATGGATTTAAAAACTGTTTGTTTTGTAGGTAAATGAAACTAAAATACAGGATAACTTCAAATTAGGAGGCCGCAGGTCAAAGGTCACAGCTCATTAAATATGCTAGTTGGTTTCCGAGCAATAACTTGAAAATTATGTAATGGATTAAAAAAAATGGTGTGTAGGTCGATGACACCAAAATACAGGCCAAGTTCAAATTCAGAGGCCGCAGGTCAAAGGTCACACCTCATTAAATATGCGAGTTGGTTTCCGCGCAATAACTTGAAAAATAAATCATGGATTTAAAAACTGTTTGTTTTGTAGGTAAATGAAACTAAAATACAGGATAACTTCAAATTAGGAGGCCGCAGGTCAAAGGTCACAGCTCATTAAATATGCTAGTTGGTTTCCGAGCAATATCTTGAAAAATATATCATGGATCATATTGAATGAATTTCTGATCGCGTTAACCGGGGACATCTGTGTCCTTTGGACACATCAAATTTCTAGATTTTTTTGTAGGTCTACATGGAAGATGTTATTTGACAATTTTGATAAATTGTTTTGATTAAATCAATCAGTTCATTTCATCCAGTACTTTCTGAGATAGAAATTTCCTGCAGACACCCTAGCCTACTACATTATGCTATTTATTCTTAGACGTTTGTTTGATTTTTATTGAAGACAAGCATCTATCTTACTCTTAGTACGTAGGTGATCGATATAAATATTTTTTCTTGTGTGTACTTAAACGATTACGTAGCATTTGAAAGCTGAACAGAAATATAAGAAATGAACCCCAAAACAATACAAAAGTTGTGCTGAAAATCGATAAATTTCGATGTGGCGAGTGATTACTAACAAGGCAAAGCACACAGGTATCCTAAGTAGACTAGGCCTATAGACTATAGTCTAGCTCTATTCTTGTCTCTAGTCTAACTCTGTATTTTTTACTCTGTTAATTCATGTAGTCATGTAAGTAGATTAAAATTTAAATAAAATGTGTAGAATATGTCGTCTGCAGGTTTTCCCAAAATTCAGGCAAAAAAGTGGACCGATAAGTTTTTAAAGCTAGCAGATGCAATTTTCAGTTTGTGCTTAAAATGTGTTCCCATTGACATTTCAAAATTCGTAGCATATGAAAGGAAATTTTTAGTTGCACATTTTGATGCTAAGGATATTTTGTTGTATGAGCCACTTTATTGAGAAAGAATGAACATTGAAATGTTTGATACACTATCGGCCAGTTCTGGACCTAAAAAAAAAAATCCAACATGATTTCAGTATTTAAGAAGGTTCTAAATTTGATTCTGTCAGAATATCACACTCTATATCTAAATTTAAATATCAAAATACCTTTCCCAATAGAGCCCTATGGCATGCAGAACCACAAACATAGTTTATGCTCAAGGTGTGTGCACTTGTGCATTTCAGCTGCAGTGTTTTTGGGCCATTTTTTGTTCTCTACTTATACACGTCTATGGAAGATATTAATTAATTTGATGATTATTCAAAAACGGTTTCATGGATTGACCCATTATCATCTCCCACTATTTATTGCAGAGAGGTTTAAACAGCAAATTATTTCAAAAGAAATTGAATTTTATGAATGAATTGGTAAATAGACCCAAACATATTATTATATTTGATCACTGCTTGAAGCGGAAATAAATTTACCGGATTGTAACCACTGGTCAGACAGTCAGTCCGCAAGCCCTGAAAAAGTAGCTTCTTTTATCCAAGTGATATTCATGACAAGAGGGTTTTTGCATAGTTAATGAGCTTGGTGCGAACCAAAACACCTCTTTTTATTCGGCCATTGCTGCTTTAAATATTGACCAAATTTCATGTTTTTGGTATCTTTGTAAAGAAGAAGAATTATTCTTTTAGGTCATGTGTTTGGATTTTTAAAATAATGTTGTAATATAGGAAAAACTTTTGATCTAAAACATGAAACAGAATGTTTTTTTTCATGCAACAAAAGTTGTTGTTTTCACACTTAATTTCTGTTTAGGCACAAATGATTTTTAAATCATGATAAAGCTGAAGATCTAAGCTTTAATATGATATAATTTTTATAAGAAGATGTATTTTAGATGGGTCAGCAGCTAGCTTTTCATAGGCCAAGTACATTTTGCAGCTCAAAAACAAAAATACTGCGCTCTGATTGGTCATAGACCACACACCCACGCAAATTCCAATGTTCCCCACACTGGGCCTCTGCAAGGTCACACTCACCATGTGGTAATCTCTTCAAATTACCCGCGCCTGTTTGTTTTGAAAACAGTATTCAGCCAATCAGAACTCTGGATTTTATGTTACTCAGAAATTTCAGAAATCTCGTCTTGCATCTTGATGGAAATAACTGGCTGCTGACCCATCTAAAAGATGCCACATATCAAGAGTGAGATTGTAAGAAAGTATAGAGTTTGAGCTTTCTGATGATATAAATAATGTTGGTGCCTAAAACACAAAATGTTGCACAATTTGTAAGTGAAAACAGCTAGAGGAAGAAAATTCTGTTTGATGCATCTTTTCAGGTAAAAAATTCACTTATTTATCAAAATATTTCATTCAAAAGAAATGACCAATATAAAAGGGTAACATTTACTTTTGCCCATGGTACAAAAATAATCAATATTACTCAAGGAGAAAGTGGTTAAATTCTTTGAGAAAGAAAGTCTCTCAATTCACGAGATTTTGCAGGGACATGAATTCAGCCACGAGAGGACTTGGATAAATCTTGCTCATTTGCTCATTAACACGCGGGCTTGCGGACTGACTGCAGAGCAGAAAGAAATTTACCGGTTTGTGATCACTGTTCAAAGTGGAAAGAAATTTACCGGATAAGCGGAAAGAAATTTACCGGATTTTGATCGCTAGTCAAAGCGGAAAGAAATTTACCAGTTTGTGATCACTGGTTAAAGCAGAAAGAAATTTACCAAATTGTGACCACTGGGCAAAGCGGAAAGAAATTTACCAGATTTTGATCACAGGCCAAAGTGGAAAGAAATTTACCGGATTTTGATCACTGGTCAAAGCAGAGAGAAATTTACCGGTTTGTGATCACTGGTCAAAGCGGAAGAAATTTACCTGATTGTGATCACTGGTCAAAGCGGAGAGAAATTTACCGGTTTGTGATCACTAATCAAAGCGGAAAGAAATTTACCAGTTTGTGATCACTGGTTAAAGCAGAAAGAAATTTACCGGTTTTGTGATCACTCGTCAAAGCGAAAAGAAATTTACCAAATTGTGACCACTGGGCAAAGCGGAAAGAAATTTACCAGATTTTGATCACAGGCCAAAGTGGAAAGAAATTTACCGGATTTTGATCACTGGTCAAAGCGGAAAGAAATTTACCGGTTTGTGATCACTGTTCAAAGTGGAAAAAAATTTACCGGATTTTGATCGCTGGTCAAAGCGGAAAGAAATATACCAGTTTGTGATCACTGGTCAAAGCGGAAAGAATTTCACCGGTTTTGTGATCACTGGTCAAAGCGAAAAGAAATTTACCGGTTTTGTGATCACTGGTCAAAGCGTAAAGATATTTACCAAATTGTGACCACTGGGCAAAGCGGAGAAAAATTTACCAGATTTTGATCACAGGCCAAAGTGGAAAGAAATTTACCGGATTTTGATCACTGGTCAAAGCAGAGAGAAATTTACCGGTTTGTGATCACTGGTCAAAGCAGAAAGAAATTTACCAGATTTCGCTCGCTGGTCAAAGCGGAAAAAAAATTACCGGATTGTGACCACTCAAAGCGGAAAGAAATTTACCGGTTTGTGATCACTGGTCAAAGCGGAAAGAAATTTACCGGTTTGTGATCACTGGTCAAAGGAGAAAGAAATTTACCGGTTTGTGATCACTGGTCAGAGCTTAAAGAAATTTACCTGATTTTGATCACCAGTAAAAGCGGAATGAAATTTACCGATTGTGATCACAGGTCAAAGCAGAAAGAAAATTACCAAATTGTGACCACTGGGCAAAGCGGAAAGAAATTTACCGGATTGTGACCACTCAAAGCGGAAAGAAATTTACCGGTTTGTGATCACTGGTCAAAGCGGAAAGAAATTTACCGGTTTGTGATCACTGGTCAAAGCAGAAAGAAATTTACCGGTTTGTGATCACTGGTCAGAGCTTAAAGAAATTTACCTGATTTTGATCACCAGTAAAAGCGGAATGAAATTTACCGATTGTGATCACAGGTCAAAGCAGAAACAAATTTACCAAATTGTGACCACTGGGCAAAGCGGAAAGAAATTTACCAGATTTTGATCACAGGCCAAAGCGGAGAGAAATTTACCGGTTTGTGATCACTGTTCAAAGTGGAAAAAAAATTACCGGATTGTGATCACTGGTTAAAGCGGAAAGAAATTTACCGGTTTTGTGATCACTGGTCAAAGCGGAAAGAAATTTACCAAATTGTGACCACTGGGCAAAGCGGAAAGAAATTTACCAGATTTTGATCACAGGCCAAAGTGTAAAGAAATTTACCGGATTTTGATCTCTGGTCAAAGCAGAGAGAAATTTACCGGTTTGTGATCACTGGTCAGAGCTTAAAGAAATTTACCTGATTTTGATCATCAGTAAAAGCGGAATGAAATTTACCGATTGTGATCACAGGTCAAAGCAGAAAGAAATTTACCAAATTGTGACCACTGAGCAAAGCAGAAAGAAATTTACCAGATTTTGGTCACAGGCCAAAGCGGAAAGAAATTTACCGGTTTGTGATCACTGTTAAAAGCGGAAAAAAATTTACCGGATTGTGATCACTGGTTAAAGCGGAAAGAAATTTACCGGATTTTGATCGCTGGTCAAAGCGGAAATAAATTTACCAGTTTGTAATCACTGGTCAAAGCAGAAAGAAATTTACCGGTTTTGTGATCACTGGTCAAAGCGGAAAGAAATTTACCGATTGTGATCACAGGCCAAAGCAGAAAGAAATTTACCAAATTGTGATCACTGGGCATAGCGGAAAGAAATTTACCAGATTTTGATCACAGGCCAAAGCGGAAAGAAATTTACCAGATTTTGAACACTGGTCAAAGCGGAAAAAAATTTACCGGATTGTGATCACTGGTCAAAGCGGAGAGAAATTTACCAGTTTGTGATCACTGGTCAAAGCGGAAAGAAATTTACCGGTTTGTGATCACTGGTCAAAGCGGAAAATTTTTTACCTGATTGTTATCACTGGTCAAAGCGGAGACATTATGTCAAACCCCCGTTTGAGAATTTACCGCAGTTCAGATTGCAAACTGCGGTATTTCACCCCATTTTGCATTTGAAAATCTAAAACATAATTTCCAAGCCCAGGGGGCCGTTTCATAAAGCTGTTAGTAAGTTAAGAGCGACTTAAAGAGCGACTGGTGATTATCGCCAGTGGTGTGTACCATTTACCGCAAGATCACCAGTCGCTCTTAACTTACGAACAGCTTTATGAAACACCCGCCCGATCAACGCACTGAACTAGAAATACGTGGAAGTCGTGTTCAACCAAGCAAAACATCGCCGGCGAACTCGATAAGTCACGTGACCGCCGCCATTTTGCTAGGTCAATTGTTCGAGAACGCGCCGTAGAAGGCAATTGAAAGTATGTGCAAGATGCAATATGTTTTCTCTATAAATATAAATTAATACTGATGTACTTAGTGTGGCAAAGTGTATTTTAATGTCATTAAGCCAATCATGTACAAACATATCTATGCACAATGTGCTGGGACCTGGTTATTCATGCAGTTAAAAAAAAGGGTTTAAATCAGGGTCACCAGATTTCACAAAATGAGTTACGGGACAATCAATAAAAAAAAGATCATCAAAGAAGGCTACACAGTGTTATACTTGTGAAAAAAAATATAAAGGATGGTGAACGAAAGAATGAAGGAGAGAAAGAAAAGACAAAAGAAAATAAATGAAATGAGAAAGAAGAAAGAAAAAATGAAGGGGAAAAATGAAAGAAAGTTAGAATAATTAAAAGGACGATGAAAGAAAGAATGAAAGAGAAAAAGGGTTTCCGTCATTCTTTGAATTCATCGAATATAGAAAGAAAGAAAAAGAAAGAAAAAGGAGGAGGAAACAAAGAATGAAATCTCTGCTTAAAACACATTTATTTGCTTATTGAATTTGTTTTCCTCATATGATTTTTTTTGGTTTAAATATTTACGTTAGTTCTCTTTCGTAAGTTAGTTTTTTGTTAGGGTTTAGCTTAGGCCTGGTGTTTTTAGAGCCCTTGTGAACCTGCCGGATTGCCTTCTGGGCAAGTTCCTTAAACTGCGGGTGAACATAGCATTAAGATCAGGCACCAGTCTCCGTAGATAGATATATTTTTAAGTGCTGTTTAATGTAATTTCATTATTAGTATTATTAGTTATTCATTGTAAAGCGCTTTGATAATTATTTTTGGTAAAGCGCTATTTAAGTACATGTTATGTATGTAAGGAAAGAACAATGTTTTCATTCTTTGAAAGAAAGAAACAAAGAGAAAAGAAAACAGGAAGGGGGAAGGAAGGAAGGGAGGGAGGGAAAGAAAGAAAGAAAGAATTAGAAGGAAAAATAAAATAAAGAATGAAAGAGAGGGAGGAAAGATTGGAGGGAGAGAATGAAAAAATAATAATGGAAGGAGAGAAAAAACGAAAAGAAAAAGGTGAGGAAGGGAGAAGGAAGTAAATAAAAGTATAAAAAAGAAAGAATGAACGAAAAAAAAAGGGCAGATAAGAGAAAGAAGGAAAGAAAGAAAATTAACACACAGAAAGGATCAGGAAAGAAAGGTAGGAAATTTTAAAAGATAGTTGGAACAAAAAAAAGCAAGCAGGAAGGATAGAAGGATGAAGGATAAAAATGAAAGAGGAAAAAGTTCAAACTTCAAGCAAACAAAAGCAATCCAATCATCTAACAGAAATGATAATGATATTTGGTGTTTTTTAGATCTTTAAAATTTTGAAAAACTAAGTGGTTTAGAAATGAATAAAATTTCAAAGTGAAACATTGTCAACTTACAAATTAGAGGAAACAGCGCCAGCATCCTACACAACAAGACTCAAAACGAAAGCTAAAACAACTACATGTAGATCCAGTTATGAAAACTAAAAAAAAACTTGTTCCTCCTATTAAATCAGTGATCTGAGAATCTATAAATATGATCATAAAAATTTCCCGCCGATTTTGTGATTATTTTGGTGGAAAAACTGTTTATCATTTGAGATTGTTTGCACCATTGAGAATCTGCTCCGATCCTACATGCATAGAGCCTGCCACACACAGGCAGGAATCCAGCTCGTTTGCAATGTATTGGTTTAGGATAAAAATCACCCGCAGAACTTGCAAAAGTTTAGTTATCGATTAATTGTTGCTCTGCTTCGTCATCTGTTTGGTTATTTGATGAAAATTCGTCACTTTTAAATGTATCAACTACATTTTGTTCAATATTCTAAAAATACGGGACAGGTATCCCGGGAAGGGTTTGTCGGGACGCTGGGACAAAGGAGTAAAATACGGGACGATCCCGGGAAATACGGGACGTCTGGTCACCCTGGAAATATTTGACAAGAGGTAGTGGTCTTTTTTGTGCAATTTTTGACATACATGTGGAATATTTCATACTGACCAGGATATGCATATAACTGGTATGTGAAAATAAGCGAAATTTAGTGCCACAACTTTTTAAATGGAATTACCATTGCTATGCTTTTCTGATTTGTGCTCTAATTAGTAAACTTGTTAGAGTTGACTTGGTTTTGTTTATCCATCACCCATTCCTTTATGTAAAGGTGTATTGATGTATAAGCACATGTCGTGCAACATCCATTCTCTTCCTAAATTCTTCTTAAATTTCATAAGAATTCAAATTCTATTGTGCCCATTTTTATATACACTGTACTTAGTAGATATTTCATGGCTGAGCACACGAAGGTCCAACTTTGAAGGCTCATAAAAAGTAACAACCTTCTTGTCCTCAAACTTCTATTCAATTTTTCACCCTGAATGTGTGATTGAACAGTATGTGAGGGAGGTAAGGGAATATTAACTCAAAATTTATATAGAGAAAGTTGAAATGAGAAAGGCAAAATGGTAAAGATGGAGAGAGTAAAAAGAAACAGACGATCAACAAGAAGAAGATGGAAAGAAGAGGAAGATCAAAGAGAAAGAGGGAGAGAGGGGGAGAAAGGGGGAAATGACAAGGAATGAGAAAGAGGTGAGGAGAGAAAGATGAGACGAGAGGGAGATAAAAGAGGGCTCGATATAAGGGAGATGGGGAAATAAGAGAGATATAAGGGAAATAGATAGAAAGGGAAGGTAAGAGAGAGAGATGAGAAAGAAGAGGAAAATCAGAGAGAAAGAAGCCAAAGAGAAAGGAAAAATAATAAAGAGGGAGATCGAGATGATATAAAGGGGAGAAATAAGAGAGAGATGGGCATGAAAGTAGAAATGGAAGATATAGAAGGGGATGGAGAAAAGGGACGATACGAGAGATGGACAGAAGAGGAAAATCAGAGAAAATGAGATGATATGCATAGTTAAATGAGAAGGGAGGTTTAAAAAAAAAGCTAGAGAAAAGGGACATGATTTCTAATCGTTAAAAGATTCTTTTATAATGCAACCAGCTAGTAGGCTTTTATTGTTCAGACAAATTGTAGGCCTAGGCCCTACTAAGAAAGCATATTTGTTGTGGGGCCTTTCTTTGTCACAGTGTGCGCGGGAAAAAGGTCGAGTTTTTTATGATTTCATGTCTGTATGTACTCTCCTTTAATACAAAAATGTGACTAAATCAACATTTTCAGTTATGAAAGTATTCAATAACATAAAGTTCATGATGTAACAAAGCAAACTAAAACTTTAAAGGACAAGTCCACCCCAACAAAAAGTTGATTTGAATAAAAAAAAGAGAAAAATCCAACAAGCATAATACTGATGTAAAATGAGAAAGTTATGACATTTAAAAGTTTCGCTTAATTTCACAAAACAGTTCTATGCACATCCTGGCTGGTATGCAAATGAGGAGACTATGACGTCATCCACTCACTATTTCTTTTGTATTTTATTATATGAAATATGAAATTTTCAAATTTTCTCCTCATTGTCAAGTGATTAACGATTAATTCCTCCCTGAACAAGTGGAATTAGCACTGTTTAATACTATATGGTTCAGTCAAGTTGGTCCTTATTGTCAAATCAATAAAAAAAATGAAATATTGTATAATTCAAACAATAAAAAACAAAAGAAATAGTGAGTGATGAACATCATCGACTGTCTCATTTGCATGTCACTGAGTTGTGCATATCACTAGCTGTTTTGTGAAAAATAAGTGAAACTTTAAAATGTCATAACTTTCTTATTTTACATCCGATTTTAATGAAATTTTCAGCACTATGCTAGTTTGATTTTTCTCTATTTATTCACATCATCATTTTCCTGGGGTGGACTTGACCTTTAAACAGCACAAGGAACACTTTCTTTGCGTTCCTTTCTCCCATCTGCCTACACGCAGCATTTGTCGACCAGCCAGTATTGACCTAGCAAAATGGCGGCGCGCTCAATCGAGCGTGAAGCCCGATGCTCTTCGTTGCCGCACGGCTTTGTGTACGTTGGGAATAGGGACACGTATTCCACGTATTTCTAGTTCAGTGGATCAACCCCGCTTGCCCAGGTAATCCCCGCTGTCTCAATAGGGCCGTCTGCACCATCCCGAGTTTTCAAATTAGCGCGCTATTTCTGATCCGGCAAATTATCCCGATCTGAAAAATCTCGAGATAGTTTGCGGTGGAGACGCAATTATCGCGCTAGTTCGTAGGATTAATCTCGAGATTGCAATCCCAAGTCAACTCGGGTTTATTTGCAAAATAGCGCGCTATTTTACGAATTATCCCGCTAATTCGTCGGTGCAGACGCACTCGAGATTGGACTCGGGGTAATTTATTCATGACGTCAGTCCACAATGCAACTCGCGTTCCACTTCCGCCTTGGTCAAAACATAAACACGTGCGAAAGTCAACTTTATACATGCGAATAGATATTATCGCGAATAGCGTTCATCAATTGCCTAATCAGCAACGATGGTGTCCCACCAGTGAATGGATTTTGGGAGAGACCAGACCGAAGGGGGAGGAGCTCATCGACGATGGTCATATTCAATAACAACACTGACAGCAGTGTTGTCTTATTCCTTCGCAAAATGTGAGCAAATAGCATTTCTTTCCTCCTTCTCTCCCTCTCTCTCTCTCTGTCGTCGCCTCCTACTCCGCCATCATATTTAACGAAGAATACATCACTTCTTCACTCGCTGAGCTGAGAGGATTGTTGCATAACACCGGTCGAATTCGGCGAAAGTGCTAGTGAAAGGAGTACATTGCTTGCATATCGCGGGAAGTTATTCAAAAGCGCGGGCCGTTGAAACTCCAAGATCCGAAAGTGCGCATGCTCGTAATATCGGTCTTGTTGCCTCGCTCGAGCAGGAATCGCTCTTCTTGCGATGGTGGAGACGGGGTTTCTTGAATCTCGAGATTAATCGCGAAGTGGGCCGATCGGGCTAAAATGTCGAGATTGAGCAAACTCGGGATGGTGCAGCACCGCCTAATTTCACCTCCACAGGCCAGATTATGAGAGTTGAGCCGAGGACGAAATGATAAACAACAGCTGTGCTATTACGTAAGACTTCTCTGCCTGTAGTAGGACCTACTGAATGAAATTATTGTATTCGATATTTTATCACGTTTTCAAAGGCATATTGTATTCAGAAATTCAATGTTAGTCCATTACTAATTTCGAACGAAAAAAAATCGACCTCGAAATAAGGAAAGTAAGCGAATAGAAATGACGGCTTGCTTACCGGGTCCGCACTCAGCGCTGCGCATGCATCCCATCGTGTGTGGCCCCCTGCTGTGACTGTATGCCGGGCTGTTGTGTTATCTTCGGACCGAGGTCAAGAAACAGGTGTTTTGATACTTACATTGCATGCTTGGGGCAGTAGGGTTTGTCGTACTTGGAGAAGAGAATTTATTGCAAGGGAAACTGGGGTATAGTGTTCTCAAATGGAGGTTTTTCGTCATGGAAATTTACCGTTTTGTGATCACTGGTCAAAGCGGAAAGAAATTTACCGGTTGGTGATCACTGGTCAAAGAGGAAATAAATTTACCGATTTTCAGTGTAGTAAAATAACACGAAATAGTCATTACGGTGTAGCGTTAATTTTGGTGAAAGTTACGTAATCTTCGCACACCGAAGTCGCAGAGCGGCAGCATGGTCGAGTAATTTTTGTAGCCTGTTATTAGTCGTTTCGCGTGTATTTGACACAGAAGCTTGCACCGTGCGATGATGCACACAGCACCCGCGCTCTTGACCGAAGAACCGACCCAACATGCTCAATGAACTTACACACAAACTAAGGCCTATACCTCAGGTATCTTTCCTTGCATGCACACACCAGTTAGTAGCTTCATGCACACACCAAACCCCATCTCCCTGGTATACACATGATACATGTAATGATAAACATGATAAGAGAGAATTGAGAGGAATGAGGGAAATTGTTCTCTGATCATCGTGATCATTGTGAATGTAGGCCTACAAAACATGCATGCTAACTGACTACGGGATCAACCAGCCATTCACTGTTTCCCCCTTTTCTGCATTTAACAATAATTGTAAAGCCAAAGTAAAAATAAGGGATATTATGATTCATGTGATATTAGACAAGTCATGTAAGTTTTATAATTTCATCATGTTCATCTGTTTTGTAATTGATGATCCTGATAATTCCTTCACTGTGTTAGTGAACTGCAGCAAGGACTCATAATTTTTATATAGTTTTTACTGGTTTTTATTGTACATGTCAATCTTATGCTCCCGTTTCTATCACCTCTGAATATTAATACTAACGCAAATAACCTTCAATATCACTGTAGCAGTACGACGTTGTGTACATACCAGTACACTACGTGTAGAATGAAAGTTCACATATCGGATACAAAAGTTTACGTGAATGACGGCTGTCATAAACGCCTACCAGTCGTTTTATTCAGCTTTACAAAACTGATGTACATGTTCTTCTGCTAATTTATAACAAAATGGCACGGTAAAAATCTAATCGGCATGGATAGATCGGATGCTAATAAAGTTGAAAAACAAAGTATCGTAGTTTGCGGAAATCATTTTGTTTTGGGACAAATCGCCGGGAAGGGAATGGGGGAAGAGCTCGTGGAATCGTTCGCTCTCGCTTGTTTCTCATAGGGTTTGCGTGCAAATCTCTGTGAACCGTTGGCAATGTGCAGCGCTCTCGCTGTTATCGATTCACTGTGGTGACCTCATTTTATTACATGTTTGCGTAATGACGATTTCGCGTGATTTTACTACACTGATTGTGATCACAGGTCAACGCAGAAAAAAAATTACCAAATTGTGACCACTGGGCAAAGCGGAAAGCAATTTACCAGATTTTGATCACAGGCCAAAGCGGAAAGAAATTTACCGGATTTGATCACTGGTCAAAGCGGAGAGAAATTTACCGGTTTGTGATCACTGGTCAAAGCGGAAAGAAATTTACCTGTTTGTGATCACTGGTCAAAGCGGAAAAAAATTTACTACCTGATTGTGATCACTGGTCAAAGTGGAGAGAAATTTACCGGTTGGTGATCACTGGTCAAAGAGGAAATAAATTTACTGATTGTGATCACAGGTCATCGCAGAAAAAAATTTACCGAATTGTGACCACTGGGCAAAGCGGAAAGAAATTTACCAGATTTTGATCACAGGCCAAAGCGGAAAGAAATTTACCGGATTTTGATTACTGGTCAAAGCGGAAAGAAATTTACCGGATTGTGATCACTGGTCAAAGCGGAAAGAAATTTACCGGTTTGTGATCACTGGTCAAAGCGGAAAGAAATTTACCGGATTGTGATCACTGGTCAAAGCGGAAAGAAATTTACCGGTTTGTGATCACTGGTCAAAGCGGAAAGAAATTGACCGGTTTGTGATCACGGGTCAGAGCGGAAAGAAATCTACCAGATTGTGATCACTGGTCAAAGCTTATAGAACTTTACCTGATTTTGATCACCAGTAAAAGCGGAATGAAATTTACCGGTTTGTGATCACTGGTCAAAGCGGAAAGAAATTTACCGGATTGTGATCACTGGTCAAAGCGGAAAGAAATTTACCGGTTTGTGATCACTGGTCAAAGCGGAAAGAAATTGACCGGTTTGTGATCACGGGTCAGAGCGGAAAGAAATCTACCAGATTGTGATTACTGGTCAAAGCTTATAGAACTTTACCTGATTTTGATCACCAGTAAAAGCGGAATGAAATTTACCCGATTGTGACCACTGGTCAAAGTGGAAAGAAATTTACAAGATTTTGATCACTGGTCAAAGGATAAAGAAATTTACCAGATTTTGACCACTGGTGAAAGCGGAAAGAAATTCACTGGATTGTGACCACTGGTCGAAGCGGAAAGAAATTTACCGGATTTTGATCACTGGTCAAATTAGTGGAAAGAAATTTACCAGATTGTGACCACTGGTCAAAGCAGAAAGAAATATACTGGATGTCAATCACTGGTCAAAGCGGAAAGAAATTTACTGGATTGTGACCACTGGTCAAAGCAGATCAAAGACATTTACCAGTTTGTGATCACTGTTCAAAGATAAAACGTTTACAGTATATACCGGTTGTCGTAGATATTTGCAAAGGGCAGTCGGATGTCAAACGATAAACACTTAAACTTATAAAGTTAAATTTAAATTCTGCAGACAAAAAAAGAAAAAATAAGACTGGATGGATCCTGAATTAGTGTTGATTCCAACGATAAAAGGCTGAGATGATTCTGATAAAGCGAGCGAGGCAATTTTTTTTTACTTTTTAAGCCATGGTTTAGACATGTTAGACACCAAAATAATATCTCACAGGCAGATAATTAATGAACTATGTCCTTTGTAAATAATAGCAGCGATTTAACACTCCATTATTGGATGGCATTTAAGATTTCGGACATAGCGAACTCAATTTTGTACTCCATTTTTTGAAAGTCATCTTGGGTTTCTGGACATACCGGAACATTGACTGTCTTTGTAACTTGTCCCAATATACTACGTGTTCCTTAAAATTATTTAATATAAACAAAAATTGAAGACACTAAAGTAAGTAACAGATCATTGTGGATTGTTAGGCTTTAGAAGCGATTTTAAATGAATTCTTGGAGTTCTAGGTACCCTGGCCTCCTTATGTTTAGTCTAATCTGTATCAGTATATGTTTTTACCTCCTTAGACCATGACATATGCACCGATGTTGGATGTCTAGGGAGAACAATGAGTGAGTTATGTCCATTTTCTGTGAATAGCGGCCATGGTGAACGCTATCTTGGATTACAGAAAAAAAAACTCAAGGAAGATTTATGAAGACTATTAGTGTTTTTTTTTCGACATATTCCTGGTCCTATCCAGACAAAAAATCAGCTTGTTATCAGAAGTTTCTTTAAAAACCTAATGTCCTTGGCCTATAGTTTTTTTTACTGTGTTTACGTAAGATTTGGAGAGGCTTGTGGGGTTTTAGAAATTGTTGACATTGGCCAATCAATATTAGGTAAATAGCCCACCATGGCCAGCATTGGAATGGAGACTGACCAGAGGATATTGATGTAATCCTCTCAGGGACGAAAATTAATACATTAATGCCAATACCTCAGTCACGTATTTTTGCTCTACGGTGGTTGCAAGTACGGCGAATCGAAAACAAAAATTGTCTTCTAGCTACATCTAGGTTGTTTTAATAAAAATGAATAACACGGCTGTTTTCGACCTGCCGCATATGGCCGCCCTAGAGCAAATGTAACTGAGACATTAATTATACACATGTTTTGAGTTAACATAATGTACACGTTTGGTAAATATTTTCAAACCCGCATATGGAATGTTCTTGTGTTAGAAATATTCATAACATCCCAGCCAAATGTATTTCATATTTTACACAGGTGTCAGTCTTTAATATCAAATAATATCTAATAAGATCAAAATATAGAAGAATGAAATGAATTGATAAGGCTTTAGGCCTACCTGTTTTATCTTGCTGCAAAACATTTCTACGTCTCTCTAGAGGGTCCTTAAACCTACTTCTACTGTTCGGCTCTTTCCACAGCTGTGAACATTATCGATTCAACATCTACTGAATAGAGGCAAACGGCACAGAGACCTATTTGTCTTCACAGCTATTAACAATATAGTCTGATTGTTACTCATGATTAGTTGTTCGTCCATTCATTCCTTGCATTTACTCTCTCTGAAGACCAGCACAACGATTGCCATTTGATCCAAATCCGTTATCAATTCCACTTTGAATTCATACTCAATAATTTCTGGTAACCTTGGTGACGGAGTCAACGATCGCGAGAGAGAATTCAAGAATCGTAGTTTCGTTAATGCCGCCGCTGTCCATCTTCATGTGCCAATTATAATGTATTTTGACTGGCGTATTGATTGGGGGCGGTATGATTTTTTTCCCATGACAACTTTTTTGCCGGTGTCATAATACAGTTTATTTTATACACAACAAAACAGTAAAGCCCCCTTAAACAAACATCCATAATTTCCGAACCAAATCGAGTTTTTAATGTATTTTTACATTAGTGTGTAGGTAATTTTATAAACTACCCTCTGCGCAAATTTTATGGACGTATTTTATGTCATGCTTCAGTGAGTACCGCCAGAAGGCAAAAATGTCACTTTTCAAAAGTCACAAGTCGATTATCATGATTTTTATTCCACTTTATTGGAACGAATTCCACATTCTCATCATGAAAAATAGTCAGAAGGCTTGTAAAAGGTACTTCTAAAAGACGATACAAGTTTTTTTGGCTAAATTTCACGGTTGAATAAAGTGAATGAAGTTAAAATTTACTATAACTTGATTTTTTTTTACACTTTTCTATTGATAAAAATGATCGAATATGATGACAGTTATTTTTGGGAAGAGTATCTTTAAAAATATTCATCGTTTCACGGATCAATTAACATTTATTGGAAGCAAAAAATACGAATTTCAAATATCATAGGCAAGTATTGTTTCATTTTGGTAACGGAATTGACTTTTTTCTCAACTTTTTTCGTTATGTTCATGACCAATTAACATGCTTCGATGATTCAAATGCGTTTAATTAAACATTCACCCTTGAATGAACATGTGAAATGTGATTAGCTCTTTTTTACGTTATTGGATAAAATGCAATTGCTAACAATGGATATCAGTCACAGACCTCCTTGCATACTTCATTTGATTTGATTTTTGTAAAAATCCCGATGTCTGATGCTTCAGTGAGCACACAATATTCGAAAACTATGCAAATGAAAAGGAAAGTTTAAGGCCTTGGCCCCACTCTGTGCCGTATCGAATGATTATTTTGGTGTGCGCGCCTTTTGGATAGTATTAACCTGAAGTCATGTGCGACGTTTCACGAACAGATTGTTGGCAGAAATAACAAAAACCGTCAATTAAACAAATCCTCATTTCATTTTTGTTTTTTTACTCCCTCTCTCAAATACATTGTGTACACTATGCGTGCACATGTTTAAGGATAAGAGACCCCTTATTCATTATGGTGGAACTTTTTTTCAAGGCTGTCTTTAGCAATGTCATTTGGCAGTTATGTTTATCAACCTACTGGGAGAAACCTGTGCAAAAATGAATTCAATATGTTTATTCATGGATGAGTGAGCATGCATCAAATTGGGAAAAGGGGCATTTTCAATGTCACAGACTCATCTTGAGGGGTAATGTAGTGAATAACTGGGGTAAAATTCGGTTTCAAATGTGACTTAATTGCTGTTGTTTTTATCATCCATTTATTTTATCACCACACACTTTCCGAACATTTTACATTTTCATGGTTGAGCGAGCACATTCAAAACTTGGGAATAAATTCTCTTTATACTGCATAAATGTATTTTTCCTAACAATTTCTTAAGATCGGTTGAATTTATAGACATATCAGTGGTGGATCAAGAATTTTTTTTAATGGGGAGGGGCCGAGTAATTGGGGGAGCCACCAAAATTTTCAAAATTTAGCATGTTTTAACAAGTTGTAGGGGATACTGCCATAAACCCCTATCATACGTCACAAAACATTGTGCTCACTCAACCATAAACATACGATATCAAAATTGTGTGTGAGGTGGCTAAATGATAGAAGGTAAAACAGCTCTAACACTATAAAATTCACCCCAAAACAACTTTTGCCCAACTTTATATTTAGACAATCTGAAAAACGACACTTGTGACTTTCAAAAATGGGGATTTTTTAATTCAGTCTTTGACTTCTTATGCATGACTCAACCGAACCATCTCATTTTCCCCCAGAAGCTGCTTAATGAGCTTAGAAAACCACCTATGAAATATCATATTTCAAAATTATTCTGTTTAAAAGCTTCAGCAATTTGATTTAGGGGGACATTATTTGTTGTGTATACAATTACTACAGTGATTGGCTACGACTGTATCACCTCGCCTGCGTACGGAAATATGGCAATCCTGTCTCGCATTGATATTTAATTAGTAAAATATTTAACCTCTTTATAAGTCAATCCAAACAATCAACAGCAACTCGTCCGCGTGGCAAAATATGGCAATCCTTCCTCGCATTATTTCGTCGGCGTTCATCCGAACCGTCGTTCCAGAAAATGTTTGCAGAAAATTAATGTACGAGTCCTATTTTATTCAGAGCTGAATTTCTAGGCATCAATTTATTTTAGTTTATGAGATATTAGGAGATTTTCACGGCGATGCCATATATTTATTTTTTATAAAAGGCTCAATTCCCATTGGAAATGTGTATGGTAGTAGAACTATTTCAACGTGCGCGGTCAGCCAAACAGTCGTATCGGTCATCTGCACTGCATAGACTTTGCACGTGAAAAGCGATACGACGTTTTGACTGACCGCGCGCATTGGAATCGCGGTCAGGGTTGTTGTATTCCATTTGGTGTTTTTGTACAGGGGAATTCTAAACCACTCATACCAAAATTTAAAACATGGAACTCTTTTGCGATATTTTCTCTGATCTTGAATTTTGTGTAAAAATAAGGATATCATTGTCAAGCACTTGTCTTGGTCTTTATAACCATCTATTTTTCTAGCAATAAATATGTTGTAAGGCTGGAGAACTAAGCGTGGATATCATAGTAAACTTTGAAGTCGATTTTCTATAAAAATGGGTTTGCAAATTTGTATGTGGATACGACGGTTCTGATGACCGCCGACGATTTAACTGGTAACATATTAATCTATTTATGAGTCACTATGAAGATGAGGATGGACCTTTATTGGCATCTGTCCGCACATCCGCCAAAAGGCAGTGTTATAGTCATCCATTTATTTCAAGCATTGTAAGTCATTCTTGGTCTGTTATTGTATTTTTCTGCATGATCACCCTTATGGAAACACACTGTATTACCACACTGTGTGTAACAGAGTACGTATCACACTGTGTAAAACTGTGTACCACAGTTTGTGATACATGTGTGACAAATGTGTGCAATATATGTTTTTGGGACGTGTGTGCTACACACTGTGTAACACGGTATTTAACACAGTCATGAACACAGGGTTTTATCACTAAGAGTAAGAGTCAGTATTTTAAGTCACAGATTAAGTCTAATATTATTACAAAAGTATGTGGAAAAGCATACATAATCTTGATCCCTAAACTACGTGTTGCACTCCCATGTGCATTACAAATCAATGTTCAAACTTATCAATATGACGTTAGCATATCCAATGCCTTTAATTATTATCTTATTAATCTTGATGCAAAAGAACAGCTGACAAATGCTACAAACGTTGATCCAGGTAACTGGTCTTTAATATTATCTAATAGTCCCCTTAATATGTATGCTTCTACCTTAGGTGATTTTGAATTTGACCAAACTGACTGTGATTCTGTTAAATATTAATTTCGACTTTATATTATATTTCTAAAGCAACCGGGGTAGATGAAATATATGTATTGGATTTTATTGCAATAAAAAATATAAATATACAATCACAAGCAGTCAAAGACTGAAATGTGTGAAAGTTTACATGTACAAAGAGAAACATAACAAAATATCAAGTAAACGTTATGAATAAATATCTAAATACAATACAGATTCATACAGATGAAAAAGAAATGTATCATAAGGACATACAAAAGGCCATAACATAATTACCATAAAGTGTCACCAATGAACAATAGGGGGAGTGAAAGATTAGGAAGAAAGAGGAGAGAGTAGAGAAAAGGGGCGAGAAAAGGGAAAGAAATAGGGATAAGACAAAAAAAAAAGGGAAAGCAAGAGGTGGAAATTGGAAAGAGAATAAGAGGCAACCTTATGAATAAAAACTCATTTTGCAATACAAGACATTTAACAATGGTCTCTAAGTGTAACAATGTCACTAAGTGTAACATTACTTAAGAATGCATGAAATGAAATTATTACGTTTCTTACTGAATTGATAGGTTTATCATTCAATAGTGGCACCTTTCCTGATGAATGGAAACAGGCAAAGATGCTCCCCTTGTTTAAGAAAGGAGATGTAAATTCGATGACCAATTACCGTCCGATATCGATACTACCCGCTGCTAGTAAAATTTTCAAACAAAAAGAACACAAACAACTTTATGACTTTTTAATTGCAAATGATGGTTTTTCAATCTCAAAAGAAACTCAGGTGGACACCTGTGGCAACTGGGAAAGACTAGTTGACTGTAGGGGAAAAGTAACTTTTGACACTTGGAAAGACAAGTAACAGCTGGAAAGACCGCTGACGCCGGGTGAATAGCCGGGAGTGGATACGGGTTAGCAGCCCAACCTCTCAACATATTCGCTACAGGTCATAATAACAGAAATACCTCCAGAGTTCTTCGAGAGGGGAGGCGAAAGAAGAGCTCAAATGATCTGATTTATGTTGATGAACCAAGAAATGCAACTAGACAGAGGATGAGCCCAAGGTCGGGACAGATAGGCTGCTATACCTGCAAAACCTGTGGAAAAGAGTGGCCCTCAAACCGCAGCCGGGCAGCACATCAGGCCCATTGTAGGAAGGCGCAGGAGAAAGCCCAGAGAAGCAAGGCTTCTCAGTGTGGACTCCATAAGACGAGCCAGTCAGGAACAGGACAGGTACATAACCACAACTCCAAGCTGACGGGCAATCACTTCCTTCATCAAATAAAAGACCAGCTTAACATCAAAGAAGCCTGCGGGAAGGTGGAGTCAAAACCTAGACTTAACCTACCAAATGCTGGAAATATGAGGGCGTGGAAAGAAATTCATGACGAACTGTCAGAGGCATTAAAATCACTACCCTCCTGTAAGGATCCATGTGAAGAGATGGAAAGAAGAGAAGAATTTATCTATAAATATCTGCGAGCAACATTTGGCATCAAAGAACAGCTACAACCTAAAGATCAGAAGAAACAGCATAAGACCCGCCAACAAAGGAAGCTACGTAGATTCAAAAAAGATTTGAAGAAACATATAAAGAAAGCAGAGTCAGAAGATAGACCCGAAAATGAAATCGGAAAGTTAAGGCAAGATTTCCTGAAGGTTGTGCGACTACACAACAAAGTCAGAAAATTTGAGCTGAAACACATGTACAGGAAAAACAAGACCCATGCTCAGGAGAATTTCAGAAAAAAACCCTCACCAATATGCAAAGAAGATACTGGATATGAGAGGTGACCCTTTCCAGTTCGACCCTTTCCAGTAATAATTGATGTCTTTTTCATTTTTCATGCATAATTGCTGGAATTTTATGTTTTCTTAAATGAATACATTATTTCCCTTTTACAACCTGACTAGACTTTTTGGGCATAGCTCTGAAAGCCATATCAGGTTATGTTGACTGGTAAATTAAAAAACCTCTACTGCTATGATTACAGTACATGTTTAGCTAGTCAATACAACTGCATTTCCTTATTCTTACTGGATTCTAGATTGTTTGACCCTTTCGAATAATTGATGTTATTTCATTTTACAAATTATTGGAATTTCATGTCTTTAATGAATACATTATTGCATTTCCCCTTTTATATTTAAATAAAGGTTTTGTGCTTAGTCCAAAAAGCCATAGTAGGTTATGTAGACTGGTACTTTTACAGTTACATGTAAGTAATATTGATTATTTAATGTATGTTCCTCTGGTCATGACATGCATGCTTCCTTTATTTCATCATATTTATTTATTATTTTTTTTCAACAATATCATCCAAATGGTAATGTTTTATATGGTACAGTAACTGTTATTGATTATTATTATTATTATTATTACAATGCATGACTATTTATTTTTTTTAATCCTTTTTTTTTTTTATTACTACACCCTTTTATTCACCATTATTTGCTGTGCTAATCATATCCTGGTTGGCATCACAAATAATGAAGCAGCTTATATCAAGCATACATTATTCTCTTTATTAGTTTTGCATTAGCTTCTTTTTTATACAACATTACAATATCATTATTCCTCAAATGGATAAGCAATAATGTGCTGGCTTTTGTACACTTTCACACATGCATGCATTAATCTGAGTAGCTAGTGAATACAACAGCATTTTCTCATTCTTACTGGATCCTTAATTGTTCTACCCTTTCCGGTTATTAATGCCTTTTCTTTTTTTTTTTATTATTGGAATTTCATATTTTCTCCATGAACACTTATCTCATTTTCCCTTTTACATTTAGTTAGATTTAGTGCATAGCTCTAATAGCCATAGTAAGTTATGTGACTGGTACATTAGAGGTAAGCAACAGTGACAATTTCATGTATGTTCCTCTTTCATGTCATGCATGCCCTTTTTATTTCATTTTATTTATTTTTTTTCAAACAATATCATTATCTAAATGGTAACGTTATTTGTTACAGTGCTTGACTAAATTGTTATTATTTTATTTTCTTTTTAATCATTATCTTTATTTTCAACATCCTTTTATTGACCATTTTCCCTATGCTAATCATATCCCTGTTGGTATCACAAATTTTATATTGCTACCTTAATATTTTGTCTTAATGAACATAATGAAGTAGTTGACATCATGCATACGTTCTTTTATTATTTTAGTATTCAGCATCCTATTATTGAACATTCAAATATCATTACCTCAAACGGATGAATAGACAATAGTGTGCTGGATTATGTACACCATCATGCATCCATTATTCCTCTATTTGTAATATCTAGTGATCTACTCTAGTTATTTACATAAGTTCCTCTTTGTGTGGCCGTAACCTAGCCTGGTATCATTGCATATATTTTTCACCTTCCCTTCACTCCAGTTGAATGTTGATTCTATCATGCATGCCCTTTAGTAATTTGAAATGACTGTTTTTGTTTCGTTGTTTCTTTTTTTTCACCTTCATTTGCAATACCAATTTTACCCAATTATAAAAATTAGTTAAGTCTTGTGTTCATTAGCTCTTGATCATGCCAAGCATGCTTGCATCATTATTCAACATTCTTTATTCGCCCTTGCAATAACAACATTACCCAATTAGAGAATGAATAAAATATGTGTTTAGTTGTGAGCCCGTGGTCATGCTTACCAAACATGCTCGCATCACTATTTATTGTCTGTTCTACTATCGATCTCAAGTTGAATAATCGACAGTTTGTTTAAAAAAATGCTTTCTACAGTAATGTCTACCCTTTTGTGATAATAGCTTCTAATGACTGGTTTTACCAAATTGGCATTTTTTTCTATTATCTATTTGTGTCTGAACATGTTGGGCATGTTTTTTTTTTTTCAAATTGGTTAACTCCCAACCTTTTGTTCGCTTTCGCCGCACCTATAAAATAATTACTGAGAATTTGGTGATTGGTATTCCTGATTGTTTGTCAGAATACAAAAAGGACTTGTGCTTAATGATTATATTCACTTATCATGCCACGCATGCCATATCCCTCACATGTTTTAGTATCTTGCAAGATCATAAAAGAGCGCCAAAGATATGCAAATCATTAATTACATTACAAATGTCTTCAGTTTCGATTAATGCCATACCTGACTTACTCCTTTATTCTTGTAACATTAACATTACCCAATTGTATGAGTGAAGATCTGTATTATGAGCTCTTGATCATGCCAAGCATGCTTGCCTCATTATTCAACATTCGTCTATTTTACTATCGATTTCCAATTGAATAATCAACTCTTTGTTTAAAAAATGCTTGATTGTGGTAATGTCTGCCCTTTGTAATAACTTCTAATGGCTGGCTTCACCAAATGGCATTCTTCCTTTTATATTATCCATTTGGTGTTTGAACATGTTGGACATGACCCCTTCTTTCAATTCGTTAAGTCCTAAATTTTTGTTAGTTCTTGCCACATCTATTAAATAATTACTGAGAATTTGGTGATTGGTATTCCTGATTGTTTGTCAGAATACAAAAAGGACTTGCGCTTAATAATTATATTCACTTATCATACTATGCATGCCATATCCCTCACGTATCTTAGTATCTTGCACGATCATAAAAGAGCGCCAAAGATATGCAAACCATTAATAACAAATTTCTTCAGTTTCGATTAATGCCATGCTTGACTTACTCCTTTATTATTGTACTATTAATATCACCCAATTACATGAGTGAAGATCTGTGCCATTAGCTCTTGATCATGCCAAGCATGATTGCCTCATTATTCAACATTCGTTTATTTTACTATCGATTTCCAATTGAATGATCAACTCCTTGTTTAAAAAAAAAACCTGATTATGGTAATGCCTCCTCCTTGTAATAACTTCAAATGGCTGGCTTCACCAAATGGCATTCTTCCTTTTATATTATCCATTTGGTGTTTGAACATCCTTTCTTTCTATTCGTTAACTCCTAACTTTTTGTTAGCTCTTGCCACATCTATTAAATAATTACTGAGAATTTGGTGATTGTTATTCCTGATTGTTTGTCAGAATACAAAAAAGACTTGTGCTTTAATAATTATATTCACTTATCATGCCACGCATGCCATTCCTTACACGTTTTAGTATCTTGCAAGATTATAAAAGATTATACAAGAGCGCCAAAGAGACGCAAATCATTTACTACAAATGTCTTCAGTTTCGATTAATGCCATGCTTGACTCACTCCTTTATTCTTGTAACATCAACATTACCCAATTTTATGAGTGAAGATCTGTGTTATAAGCTCTTGATCATGTCAAGCATGCTTGCCTCATTATTCAACATTCGTCTGTTTTACTATCGATTTCCAGTTGATTAATCAACTCTTTGTTAAAATAAAAATGCTTGATTATGGTAATGTCTGCCCTTTGTGATAACTTCCAATAGCTGCTTCCCCAAATGGCAATTCTCCTTTAATATAATCAATTTGGTGTTAGAACATGTTGGGCATGACCTCTCCTTCAATTCGTAAACTCCATGGTCTCGTCTACGGGGGATTATTCTGTTGTTGCTGGGGGTGCTGAGCATTGTCACAGCGCCCCCCCCCCCCTCCAGTAGCTATGAATGATCCTGCGTGGACGGGTTCATGGTTAACTCCTAACTTTTTGTTTACTCTTGCCACACCTACTGTGAATTTGGTGACTGGTATTCCTGATTGTTTCTCAGAATACATAAAGGACCTGTGCTTAATTACGTAATTTATCCAGCCATGCATGTTATATCCCTCGCATGTTTCAGTATCTTGCAAGATCATAAAAGAGCGCCAAAGATATGCAAATCATTAACTACAAATGTCTTCAGTCTCGATTAATGCATTGCTTGACTTACTCCTATATTCTTGTAACATTAACATTACCCAATTATATTTAAAAAAAATATTCGTGTTTACTTGCTCTTGATCATGCTAAGCATGCTTGCATCACTTTTTATTGTCAGTTTTACCATGGATTACAAGTTGAATAATCGACATTTTGTTTTAACAATTTACTTGAAAAGGCAATGTCTGCCTTTTTGTTAATAATTACTTTTAATGGCTGGTTTCACCGAAATGGCAATCTTCCTTTTGTATTATCCATTTGATATTTCAACATGTTGGGCATGGCCCCTTCATTCAATTCATAACTGACTTTATTTTTGTTTGCTCTTGCCACACCTGTAAAATAATTTCCGAGTATTTGGTGATTGGTATTCTTGTTGAATTCTTAGAATACGAATAGGAATTGTGCTCAAATATGTTCAATTGTTATGCCATGTTATGTCGTATTCCTTTATTCTTCATTCGCTATACGTATTTGAAATTATATCTTGATATTTGAATTTACTATTTAGGTGTATCTCACTACACATTATTTTATTTTGGAGCTTTTCACTTTATGTCCTCCGCCAATGTCTGTTTCGTTTATATTCGATCCGTTCTCACTGACTTTGCATCGTTCACACTTAGAGGTCTTTGCCCTACGTGCTCAGTTTTGTGTAAGAATCCTTTGTGTTGCGCCTCCTCGTCCTTCATGTTCTTTATGTGTTTTGTGTTCTTCGCCTTCTCCCCTCGCTCTGTTACTTTGCTTGACTGCCTTTTATATGACCTTGACCGACACTTTATTGGACATAACACAACACTTTCGGATATGTACTGACTTCTTAGCATAAACAATACACCCCAGTTTCCATTTGCATCATTGGATAATGATGACCTCTTTAGCGAGTTGAGACCTCAGGATACTGTACTTAGCAACCCAATAAATCCTTCATTTTATGATAATTTTGTTACTAATAATATAAATTTAGCTTCGGAAGAATTAGATCTCGATTTTGAACAGGATCATAAAATATTGCAAAATCATTCTTCTGAGTATATTACGCAACATCAGGTAAATAATCTAACAAAAAAATTAATGACGATACATTTTGCATAATGCATGCCAATATAAGAAGTTTAAATAAACATTTTGATGAACTTCAGTTACTTTTGAATAACACTTCAAATTCTAAAAAATGCCCCTTTTCTTTAATTGGCCTCACTGAGACATGGATATCGTGTGATTCTAATCATCCATTTTTACTAAACGGATATGATTTCGTAATGAATAACCGAGAAGACAGACCTGGAGGTGGGGTAGCGTTCTTTTTTTTACTTTGCAAGACAGTTGGCTCTATATAAAAACGACATGCAAAACACGTGGAAAGTTCTAAAACAGACCATGAATTTATCCAATAATAAATCAAGTATCTCCAAAATTAGATTTAATAATGTTATTGTTGATGATGGTGACAACCTTTCAAATATTTTTAATAACCATTTCTCTTCCATTGGCGCAAATCTGGCTAAAGACATTCCTCCCGCGACGAAAAGTTTTTCGGACTATCTCGGCCCGCCTAACCCAAGTTCAATATTTTTTGCTCCAACATATAATCAAGAAGTTATTGATATTGTATCTGGTTTGAAAAATAAAAAAAGCCCTGGCTTTGATGAAATTAATAATTTTATTTTAAAATTCGTAATAAATTCTATTGTTTCCCCACTGGTGCACATATTCAACCTTTCCTTAGAAAATGGTACAGTTCCAATTAAATGAAGATAGCCAAGGTAATCCCTTTATTTAAAAAAGGTGATAAGTTGGATGTTGGTAATTACCGACCTATCTCTCTTTTGTCCACATTTTCTAAGATCCTTGAAAGAATAGTATACGTTAAAACCGAAAAATTGTTGTCAATGCATAATATTTTATCCGATGTTCAATTTGGGTTTCGCGAAAAGCACAACACCACTCATGCCCTGATGAAATTTGTCAACAAAGTAGTCAATGCTCTAGATAAATCTAGTCACCTTGTGGGTATTTTTCTGGACTACTCCAAGGCCTTCGATACCATCAATCATGAAATCCAACTTAAAAAAATGTCTCACTATGGTGTGCGAGGGAAGGCCTTGGAGTGGTTCAGGAGCTACTTATTCAACAGACAACAATACGTGTTTGTTAAAGATCATAACTCCAATTTGAAATATGTTAACTGTGGAGTCCCCCAGGGTAGCTTATTAGGCCCACTTCTTTTCTCAATTTATATAAATGATTTTTGTAGATCATCCAAAATATTGTCGCTTGTCTTGTTTGCAGATGATTCGACCTTATTTTTTTCTCATCAGAATCCACAAACTTTAGTTGATGCTATCAATTCCGAACTTATTAATGTTACTGAGTGAATAAGAGCCAATCGATTATCTTTGAACCTTAACAAAACAAAATACATGTTATTTAGTAATTCCATAGACAAGTTATCGATGAACATTATATTTGATAATACCCCATTACAAATGGTATAACAGTTGACAGTAAACTTTCTTGGAAAAATCATATTAAAATATATCCAAAATAATTTCACAAAATATAGGTATTATTAATAGGCTAAAATTTTGCATTCCCTCCACATCACTAATCATGCTCTACTCATCCTTAATATTGCCTTATTTAAACTACGGGATTCTTATTTGGGGTGATACCCATCAATACTTATTAGATAAATTGTTGCTTTTGCAAAAGAAAGCACTTCGTATTATTTATAGTACATGTTTCCGTTCTCATACGGACCCACTTTTTCTAGAAAGTAAACTGTTGAAAGTCAAAGACCTGTATTTACTACAGTTAGGGCACTTCATGTATAGTTATAATAATAATGCACTTCCCCATATTTTTGATGCCATGTTCCCTAAAAATCAATTTTATCATAACTACCCAACGAGACACTCTGACGAACTTCACATTCCACTTTACAGAACTTTACTGGCCAAAAATACATTCCTATTCAACGGTCCTAAATTCTGGAACTCTCTAGCTAATAATATTATAGACAGTGTCTCCTTAAATTCATTCAAACGTAAACTCAAACTCATCCTGCTTAATTCCTACAATTCTTCGCAACGGGACTAACACTTCATTATCTTGATTTAAATCATTACATTTTCACTTTTATTGTTTTATCTTTTTTCATCTGATATTGTCCAGTTATATCATCTTTTGTTATTTCACCAGATCAAGCTGGTTCGTGGTCAGCCTTTTCCCATTCTTAGTTTCCCTCCTTTTATAAAGTAGTTATCTTGTCTTGTACTGTCCTGTCTTTTGTTTTGTCTTGTCTTCTATGTCTTGTCATCCCCTCTCTCTTTCTGTTTTTTTTTTCTTTCTTCTGTCTTGTGCAACACATCCTTTACTACGAAGACCTCTTTGTGTGAAAAGCTTTGCATTTGTTCAGTAACTGTATTTGCATCCGTATGATTTCTTTTGTTCTCTTTTTCTTTCCTGTAATACATATATGTACGCATATGATAATAAGTCTACTATACTTCCTTTCCAAGGGGGATCCACAATTTACAAGCTTTGCTTTTTAGCGGATCCCCCTCATTTCCATTTATGCTCTATATTATACTGTTTTTTCTGTGTTTTTTTTACGAAGTAAGAATGCCGTTCTGTAAAATTGTACTTGATTTGTATTACTTTATATTACTTTGTATTATGTTTTGAATGGAAATGAAATAAAAAAAAAAGAAAAAAAAAGAATAAACAGGGTGCTCCAGAATTTAACAAAGAAATAACAGAGTCATATTTTCGTAGGACCTATCGAGACAACAAAAGACAATATCGATATAATCCACTAAGAGGCATCCCACAAGCAAAACAAAACAAAACACCATTTCAACTTGGATCCACCTTCCCTGAGGGAATTGGACAAGGTCTTACTAAAGAAGAGAAATAAGTCCTCCCCAGGGGTAAATGCCATCCCATATGTGGTTTATAAAAAATGTCGACAAGTCCTTCTCGTGATACTACCCATTAGGAGGAGAATCTGGAGCAAGAAGGAGATCCCTCTATCATGGAGAATAGGGGAAGCAGTCCTCATTCCGAAAGAGAAAGACAAATCTAAACCAGAACTGTTTAGAAACATCACCGTAACCAACGTCAGTGGAAATATGTTTTTCCAGGTGCTGGCCAACCGTCTTTTCACCTTCATGATAGAAAATAAATACATAGACCAAGCTATCCAAAAGGGATTTCTACCTGGAATAGCTGGATGTGTCGAACATAATGGAAAATCTCCTTGATGCCAAACAGAGAAAAAAGGAGATTGTGGTTGCCTGGCTAGACTTGGCAAATGCATATTGATCTGTAGCTCACAACTTGATCCAATTTGCACTGGAATGGTACCATGTCCCATCAGACATCTGGGAGGTAATCCACAAGTATTATGATGAGCTTTTTGTCCGGGTACGCACATAGTCCAGGATAGAAGAGGCATAACCTTGTTTTTTTATATATACAATATTTTTTCATGGTTTCTTGTCAATTCGAGGGTGCTGATTACGAATCTGAATGATGCCACTCGTGTAACCTTGAGCATTTTCCGCAAATTGGCAAAATCCAATATGGCCGCCAAAATATGCAAATTGCCCATGAAAAATCATAAAATTGCCTATAGACTGGCTACAAAATGTATGTAATTGTGTTGCAGGAGTGAAATACTCTCTGAAATAATGTTTTTTGCAAAAAATATTTATTTTCTTGATATTCAAAATGGCCGCCATATACCATATTATGTACAATATGAATAGGGAAAACAATTTTTCACAAAAATGATCCCTACAAATGCAAGTAATTGTGATCTATGGACGAAGTAATGTATATAAATCGTGAATGCTAACAGGATATATCATTTATTATGTCATGTATGGGAAAATTGTTGTATTTTATATTAAAAATAGCCGCCAATGGCCCAAAAAGTATTATGTACTACATAGCAAAGGGAGCAGAAACAAATCACAAGAGTGAGCATTAAAATGCATATTATTAAGATAAACGAGTGGAATATTGACTAAAACATATTTTTTTCACAAAATATATTATTTAATATGCCATGTACGTGTTTAATCTTGTATTTTGATATTCAAAATAGCGACCAAAGGCCCTAAAAATATTATGTACAATGAGAAAGAGGACCAAAAAAATCACAAGAGTGAGCACTGAAATGCACTTATTTGTGTTAAATAAATGGAATACTGTCTAAAAAACATAATTTTTAACGAAATTTATCATTCAGGTTTAAAGTTTTAGTTTACTACTATATTTTGACTTTCAAAATGGCAGCCATAGACATATATTGTATTATGTACAATGCGAACTGGGAAATCATTTTTCACAGGATTGAGCACCATAAATGCACGTAATTCTGATCTATGAGTAAAATATTGTCTGAAAGCATAATTTCTAACAAGATATATCAGTTCTCCTGCCCGGTAGGTGAAAATATTGTATTTTGAAAGTCAAAATGGCCGCTACAGGCCCTAACATTATTATGTACAATGTGAATGGGGACAAATGATTTTAACAGATTTTCGCTTTGCTTGACTAAATGGTGGCGTATGAGTAAAAACATGTCTGAAAACATGATTACTAACGAAATATATCATATTATATAAAATTTAGGTAATTAATGTTATATTTCAAAGTTCAAAATAGCCGCCATATGCCCTTTTGTGACAATTTATCAGTCCTCATTCAAATTGTACATAATACAGTAAGGGCCTATGGCGGCCATTTTCAGAATGCAGCATTTGTTATCTTGATTACATCAGATAGGATATATCTCGTTAGAAACAATGGTTTTAGACAATAGTTCACTCTTACATTACAATTACGCAATACTTATAGTCAAGCAAAGCCACATTCTGTCAAAATTATATGTACCAAATTACAATGTACATAATACTTTAAGGGCCTATGGCAGCCATTTTGAATTTCAAAGTACAGCATTTATTACCTCCATGACCAACATGTGACGTATTCATTTAGAAATCATATTTAAGACAATATTTTTACTCGTACATCACAGCAACATGCATATTTTATGATTCCCACTGAAAATAAGTTTCCCTAAAGGCATGTAACATAATTTAGTTAGGGCTTGTAGCGGCTATTTTGAATGACAAAATACAGTATTTATCACCTACATGGCAGAAGAGATGCTATATATCATAAAAATAATGCTTTCAAATAATATTTTACTCATACCAAAGGATTATATGGATTTCATTGTCAAGCAAATCCAAATTCTTGCAAAATGTAATGTCCCCATTTCCATTGTAGATAATACTGTTAGGGCCTATAGGGGCCATTTTGAATTTAACAATAAAGCATTTATCTCATGCATGACAAAAGAAATGATATGTTTAGCTAGAAAACATGTTTTCAGACAATATTTTACTCGTATATCACAATTACATGCATTTTAGTTACTTATTCTTGTGAAAATTAGTTTCTCCATTCGCATTGTACATAATGTATAATGGGCCTATGGCGGCCATTTTGAATGTCAAAATACAGCATATTTATCACATAAATTGCATCTTAAATATTACATTCCGTTAAAATTGAATTTTTACCCAGTATTCCACTCGCTTATCTTAATAATATGCATTTTAGTACTCACTATTGTGATTTTCTTTTGTCCCCATTAACATTATACATAATACTGTCAGGGCGTTTGGTGGATTTTTGAATACTAAAATGCTTCATTTGTTACATACATGACATAAAAAATGATACATTTCGTTAGTAATCATGTTTTCATCCATTAGTTCACAAAAAAATCACAAGTAGGCCTACTTGCATTTAGTGCTCACTTTTGTGAAAATTATTTTTCCCCATTCATTTGTACATAATGTTGAATACAGCGGTCTATGGCGGCCATTTTAAATATCGAGAAAATAAATACTTTTTCAAAAAATGTTTTTTCAGAGAGTATTTCACTCCTGCAACACAATTACATACATTTTATAGCCAGTCTGCTGGTAGTTTTATAATTTTCATGGGTAATTTGCATATCTTGGCGGCCATATTAGATTTTGCCAATTTGCGGAAAATGCTCAAGGCTACACGAGTGGCATCATTCAGATTCGTAATCAGCACCCTCGAATTGACAAGAAACCATGAAAAAATATTGTATATATGAAAAAACAAGGTTTGGTCAATTTTCTATGGGGCCTATCCTGGACTAACACAGGAGTGGACAACTGAGTGGTTCATGTACCAAATTGGTCTGCTCCATGGATGCCCTCTGTCAGTGGTGCTCTTCCTGATTGTGTTCAACTTGCTATTGGACTTACTCAAGACAAAGAAGGATATCGGATACAAGCTGGAGGACAGACAGAGAAAGCCTATGCAGATGACATGACATTGATAGCTGGTAGTGTAGAGGGATGCAAGGACTTACTTCATTATGTAGAGACCTTTCTAAAATTGACTAGGACAATCAAGGCAAACCAATTAAGTGCAAGAGCTTAGCCATGAATAACACAATGGTAAAGCAACAGAATGGAAGGAGGTCAGCACAGTACACACCCTATGATGCTCAGCTGTGCATTGATGGGCATAAGATCCCCTTCATACATCATACATCTATGATATTCCTAGGTCAAGAAATCTTCAAGGACCTTAGTGACAGAGAAGTACGAACACAAGTTGGGAGCAAACTGAAGAACCTTCTAGACAGAACAGACAGAGACCCCGTTGATAATATTGGAAAGATGTGGATATATGACAACCACATTGTGAGCAGGGTATCATGGGAGTTCATCATCTATTGTTATATGCCAAGTCCCTGGAAGCAACTGCCACTCGCTATCTCAAAAAGTGGGCAGGATTGTCTAGAAGCTCAAACTCATCAATTCTGTATAGAAAGAGAGAAAACAAAGGATTGCAACTTAAGGCCCTCACAACCCACCTCAAATGCATGCAAGTCGTGAAATACCACATCATGAAATATGCAGTGGATAAGGAGACCCAGTCTGTCTATGACCACATGTTGTCCAGACAGGGAAAGAAGAAACAATGGAATGGAGTAAAGGAGTTAGAGGAAAGAGAAAGAGACTTTTTCATCAATGAACTTTGCAGAGGGCAGTCTGGCCGACAAGGCCTCGGATTAGCAAAGGTGGTGAAGCGTGCTGATAAAATGAACAGGCGAGAACACATAAATGCCATCTCTGGGCTGGTAAAAGAAGTAGCAGAGGAGCAGATGTTGGTTTCCTTGTATAGCATGGCCCAGCAAGGAAGATGGCTAGGATGGGAAATAGCCATGCAATTAGACATCAAATGGAAGAAACTCCTTTACTCATGGTCACCAGAAATGCTCAAGTTTTACTTGAATTCAATACAAGACACTCTTCCCTCACCAGCCAACCTCAAAATCTGGAACAAACAGGCACTTGGAGTATGTGCATTGTGTGGATACAACAACTGCACCATGATACACATATTCAACTGCTGTCAGTACTCACTGCGAACAGGAAGGTACAACTGGAGACATGATATAGTCATACGGAGATACTGCATCAAGTGACTCCAGCCATCCTTCGAGCAAGAACACAGGCAAAAGATGTCACATGCAGATCTAGAGGCATTGCCTTCAAATAAACTAAAGGCACACAATACAATAATGTATCTTGGATGAGGACAAAGAAGCAAGAACAAGTGACTGGAAGGTGGTATGGGATGAAGACAAAATACCAATGGCCTTCCCTCCAGAAATAGTCACCACGTCAAGTACACCAGATATTACAATTTATTCACCTTCAATGAAGGTAGGAATAGTTGTAGAACTGACAGTCCCAGCAGAGGAGAACATGGCTCAAGCAAACCTCAGAAAAAAAGTGCAAATATGAGGATCTCATCAGAGAAGGAAAAGAAGCAGGATGGGAACTTGGTTACTTCCCAGTTGAAGTGGGATCTAGAGGTTTTACCAGCCAATCACTGAGAACCTGCCTCAAGTTCCTTTGCCTGAAAAAAGGAAATCAAGGTTGCACTGGATGCTGTGTCAAGAGTGGCACTTCGGTCTACATATACTTTGTGGCTGTCAAGAAACAAGACCTTCGGAAGTTGGAAGCTAATCACAAGACCATATATACCTCCGATAGGAGAAAACCAGGAGGAGGCCCAACCCAACCAAAATTGATATGAAGGCTAGGTATATACTCCTTGTGACCAGTCATGCCTTGAATGGAGGCTGCATTCGTTTTGCCATATTCCATAATGCAGATCCTACCTTACCTTGCAGTTACCAGTCTTGGTGACTGCCTCATAAAGCAGGGGCATTGACTTGGCACGCTGGTGGTATTTAATATTACTGGTGATACCTAGCCTTACCAGACATGACCAATCATACTGAAACAAGATGTCCTGACAGTTCCAGCAACTAGAGAGGGAGGGTTCCCGGGACCAAAGCGATCAACCCACCGCCGCCCGTCCCAAGTCGGGGGCAGCTGCTTGGGGACATGTTAGAAAGACACAGGATAGAGCATTAACCTGAGCTTGATGATCTCAACAACATCGAGGCTGTGCGTGTTCCTAACCAACACTGATGCAGATCAAGCCAGGAAGCGGCCAGACCAGGCCATGGTTTTTCAATCTCAATTAAAAGAAGTACAGTTCGGGTTCAGACCATGTCACTCGACGACCTCAGCACTTAGCGCACTTACTGAGTCATGGCTAAGAGCCTTCGATGAAGGATTAGTAGTCGATGCTCTTTTTATAGATCTGAGGCGTACATTAGACAAGGTAAATACATGTATGTTGTTAAGATAGCTTGTCAGAAGTCCATGCAACGTTCTTTAGCGTTCTTACCGCATCCGGGTTTTCGCTTCGGCTTTCCCGCCTAACGTTCCCTTGTCTTCAAAGGAACGGCTGCCACCAAAGGCCCATTGATACCACCGTTCTTTTCTTCGTCTTTCCCGCCAGTCTTAATTTCTGTCGACAGACCAAAGAATCTTTTCTAAATAGCTCCCTCTACGACCAAAACAAATGCGTGCGTTCATAATGACTGTCGAATCGGAGAGTTCGGGTCACTGTTCTGCACTGTGGTTCGCATATATAATGGCAGTTCGGGTGCATTCATAAAGCCACGGTAGCGTAATTAAAAAGCATGCACAATATGCCATAAATCGTTACTGATCTTTCGAATTTGCTGCAATAACCATGAAATCTCTTTTTTGCAATGGGAAGAGAGTCAAGATTCCACATAATTTCATTACGTAGGCCCAAGCCATTCGTAGAGTTCACGTCAACTTGGAATATAAATTATTACTCGCATCTAAAACAAGTGCCGGGAGCCCCCCCCCCCCCCCCCCCCCAAAAAAAAAAAAAAAAAAAAAAAAAGAGAAAAGGAAATACAATAATAAAATAAATATGAACAGAATAATAAGAAGAACAAGAAAGTGAAATATCTAAAGAAAAGAACGTACATTAATTTGTCACTCAAATGGAAGTGCCGGTTTAAATCAGTTTTCCTCCGGGAAGCCTGTCCTCGGGAGGATGGTCCTTCGGGGGAGTTTTCATTTGGGAGTTGTCATGGGGGAGTCGCCCTCCTGAGGAGTAGTCCTCTCGGGTGTTAAACTAAAACCCATTTTTTATTGTTGTTGTTACTATTTTTGTTATCATGATATCAGCAGCTGCAGCAGTAGTAGAATTAGAAGTCGTAGTAGTTGTTGTTGTAGAAGTTGTAGTAGTCGTAGTCATAGTAGCAGTTATTAGTTGGTCTGTCTGTGACAGATCACCTATTAATTTCGTCAGAATTTTCTTTTTATTTATTTTTATAGCAAATTCTTGTCGCCTAGTTTTTTTTCCAAATCGGCTCCATCAATTTGACTGAATTTCATGTCATCTATACAGTCTATCTTAGAGATGCCATAATGGGCTTTTCAAGGTCATCTGATTATGATGACGTCATCTAGGCGCCATTTTGTAAGATTCTTTATTTCATCATATCTACAAAACGGATTATCAATGATCTATCATATTTCCAGCATATGAAGAGTTTAGTTGAAAAAGGGGTAAGGTCCGCTTTTTACCATTTCGAGAAAAAACATGTCTTTTATTCTCACTTACTGCAATATTCCTAAGAGAAACTAAATTGTCATGATGTACTACCCTATCATGTGAACATAAAATAGGGTATAAAAGAAATCTACCCGTCTTCAATTTTTTTTCTATATATTCTTTTAAAATTTATCATTGTGGACCTAACCCCTTTTGCAACTAAACTAAAATGAATCCAATCTATTTTGATTTAACAGGTGATTTTTCTTTGCCAGTTTTATTCACGTTTTCATGTGAATTTCAAATTTTCGTTGTTTCATCAGAACGACTAAAAATTTAGAGGATTTGAGACAGAAAACAATAGAAATTTATGAACAATGGACCTAACCCCTTTTGACAAATGAGCTCTTCATTTTCAGAAACGCATCATGGCGTAAAACAGCGATGAAAAGAGGCATGTCATTTTTTTCTCATTTTGCGTGTATTCTCTATGGGACATGACTTTTTCTCAAAACTAGATTCTACATTCCTCTACTTCGTGAGCTATATCTCCATTTTTTCTTGTCAGTTATCCTTGAGCTTTTAGTATGTTGTAGCTGAGATTCTAAGCTTTCGGAATTGTGCCCTCCATTTTTCGATCAGATGCCAGGATCATGCCCGTTTTTCGCTTGCAAAATTGGATTTGTAATTCTCAAATTTGGTTACGTGTAATCTCTATGGGAACGTGTAATCTCGATGGGGAATATCGTCGCTGAATGGATAACGCACTAGACTTGCGTTTTCGGGGGCGCAGGTTCGAGTCCTGGAGTAAAAAAGATGATTTTTTTTTCTTTTTTTTTCTTTTTTTTCTTTTTACCACCTCGTACATGATCCTTTATGACAATTAAAATGTATAAAAGTTAAAATTTAGCAAGATAAAACAGATTATAATTACTTTTGTCATATCACATGTATAGTCATGTATTAAAGAGACCTTTTCACAGTGCTTTATCATCTCCCGTCTTTCACAGGTATTCCATCCATAATGGACTTTCCGTTGTCATCATGAAGATCATATTGATCTGCATAAACATGGTAATAGTGATCATGATGGCGAGCATAAGGACGGACCACCTAATTCGTCCGCATGACAAATTAAATCTAGTTAGGTGGTCTGTCTATGACAGATCATCTCTTAATTTCGTCAGAATTTTCTTTATTATTTATTTCTTTATTTATTCTTAACCCATCTGTTTGTCGCCAACTTTTCTCCGAATTCGCTAAATCAATTTGGCTGATTTTTGTGTCATATATAGAATCTATTGTAGAGACGGCATACTAAGCTTTTCAAGGTCATCTAGGTATGATTTTATTCAAGATCAATTACAAATAAACAGATTCATACAATAACAATGACAAAAATGAATACATTTGTGTGACAATCGAAAAAAATTGATAATGTATAAGATTCAAAACTGTATCATAAATAAAACATGTAAAATAGTAAGTTAGGTAAAAGAAATGCAGGGGCCAGCTATAATAAGCAGGAAACTGCTTGAAACAATAGCAGCCAGGAGGGAGGGCTACATGGAAACCGTAATGGAATATATACATTGATAAAATGATGTCACGAAATAGAAAATATTACAATTTAGAACTTGGTGGGGAGGGATAAAGTAATTATGGCAAAAGAATCGTAAATACGTGCGAGTGAGTGCTAGTGGGTGAGTGCAGGTGTTATGTATACTTAGAAATTAGAAACTTTTTCAAAGAAGCTTTAAAAGAAATAAGAGACGCAGACTGTTTAATGTTATGAGGCAAGGCGTTCCAAATATCTGGACCATGGTGGCGTCTTATGAGTGAGCAATATTCTGGGGTAGGTTAAATGGATATCTGTTGAATGACGCGTTGGATAAGTATGAATATCTTTGTTATAGACAACAAAATTACGAAATGGTATAGGAATAATATTAGATGAAAATTTATACATAAAAATGGCTATTTGGTATGTGTTAATATCCTCAATTTTCAATGTCTTTAAGTTGTGAAATATTGGATTAGTATGTGCAATGTAATGTGAATGTGTAAAAATACGGAGAGCCTTTTTTTGAAGACGGAAAATCATTTTCAATTTTTGAATTACTACTATAACCCCGTACGCGCGCGTCAAGGCTAAAAAAATTCTCCAAATGGCCTATAATTTTTTTTTTGATACGTTTAAAGTCATTTTAAGCATTTCAAAATTTTGCGCGCGCACACGTATGTGCGCGTGTTTTCGTACGTAACTGCGTTACGCAGCATAAATTTGCTCTTTTTTCGATGCGTATCTATTATTGATATAATTCTCATCTAATTGATATCTCGATCAGCTCTCTACGATCATTAATGAGGGAATGAGCACCCATTAAATTTTGCAGCATGCGTGCGCGCGAGGTCTTTCCATAAGCTCTATATGGGCAAAAACCTATTAAAAATTCACTGTAGCTCTTCAGAACGAACGGGGACCCCCAATTTTTTTTTTCATATTTCGATAGAGTATAAATCATACATATGATTACATGTCTCATTGGACCCTAACGTATATTATGACGTCATCAAAATGGCGTCGGAAGTCAAAATATCCATTTTGCCTGTTATGACGTCATTATAATTATGCAAATCTGGCTCGAACTCCGTGAATATTGGTCAATTTTCGCCCAATTTTGGATATGTTGTAGCTTAGGTCCAACTCTTTCTAAATTGAGCCTTATTTTTTTTGCATTTCAATTAATAAATCATCCTGAAAAATTGCAAATAACAAAGGCATGTCATTTTTACTCATTTTGCGTGTAATCTCTAAAGGGAAAAACCTTTTTCTCAAAACTAGCTTCTACATTCCTCTATTTCGTGAGCCATATCTCTAATTTTTGTTGTCAGTTATCCCTGAGCTTTTAGTTTGTTGTAGCTGAGATTCTAAGCTTTCGGTAGTGCTCCTTCATTTTCCGATCAGATGCCGGGATCATGCCCGTATTTCACTTGCAAGATTGGATTTGAGATTATTGTGTTTTGCTTACGTGTAAAGCCTATGGGAAATATTCTAGCTCAATCGGTTAGGCGTCAGACTTGCTTCTCATTCCATCATGTGGGCAGGGGTTCGAGTCCGCGGGTGAACATGATTATTAGGTGATCTGTCAATCGACAGATCAACTATTAATTTCGTAAGAATTTTCTTTTTTATTTATTATTTATTTATTTATTTCTTAATTTTTATTTTTCCACCCTTTTCTTGTTACCATAAAATCTCGAAATCTGCATCATCAATTATTTTCAAAATATCATCAGATATGGGGACTTATCATGTCATGTGAACGAAACAAGTTCAAGGTCAAAAGGTCATCATGACGTCATCTAGACACCATTTTGTAAAATCACATTATCAATCATATCTTCATTATCAATTATCAAAAATTAACCATATTTACATCACATTAACTTCAGGTCAAGGGTCAACTGTCCATGTCATCAAAGGTCATGTAAAGGTCACGACGTGCGCGTACGCGCGCGTCAAATTTTTAAAATGCTCAAAATTGCTTTTTGACCAAAGTAGAGTATGTTTCAGGTGATTTTAAGCATTTCAAAAATTAACGGCACTATACAACATAGGATCGCCATGTTTGTTACATCAATGCACCGACAATATAATTCTGAACAATTTGATACCTTGATCAACCTTCTACGACAAGTGATAGCGGAATTAGCCTCCATCAAAGTTTACAGCACGCGCGCGCGCGCGCACTAACCATAGACAATATATGTGCAAAACATGCCTTTACAAAATTCATTATATCTCTTCAGGAAATCCGTTGACCCCAATTTTTTTTTTCATATTCGAATAGAGTATGGATGGGAGATATGATTTCATGTCACATTTGACCCGAAATTTTATCATGACGTCATCAAAATGGCGTCAGAACTCAAAATTCCCATTTTGTTACTTATGACGTCATCATAATTATGCAAATTTGACGCTAACTCCGTAAATATTGGTCAATTTTCGCCCAGGTTTTTATATGTTGTAGCTGAGGACTTACTCCATCTAAAAATTTGGCTTTATTCACATTTTCAGGAACGGGTCATCCTAAGAAAATTGCAATTTAAAGAGGCATGTAATTTTTGTTAATTTTGCGTGTAATCTCTATGGGAAATGTCTTTTTCTCAAAACTGGATTTTACATTCCTCTATTTCGTGAGCCATATCTCCACTATTTCTGGTCAGTTTTCTTTGAGCTTTGAGTATGTTGTAGCTGAGACTCTACGCTCTCGTTAATATGGTCTTTATTTTCCAATCAGATGCCGGATCATGCCCGTATTTCTCTTGCAAAATTGGATTTGAGATCCTCTTAATTTGCTTATGTGTAGAGTCCTTGGCAATATACATGTCAAAAGTGGTCAGTAATGATCCTACACAGCACACTCACCTTTGACATGTGACTCACTATAAAGTCTCTGAGTTGGAACCTAGCTCTCCCCTCCTTCTCTCTTTCTCTTTCTCTTTCTCTCTCTCTCTCTCCCTCTCTCTCTCTCTCTGCCCTATCTCTTTTTTTTTACATTATCACAAGACGGATGAAAACTGTAACTTTCCTTTCTGACACACTTATCTAAGTTTTCTTCTCTAGTAAACACGGGTTTTGTGAACGTCGTCAACTTAATACTTTTGTGGGCTTCTATCTCACTTGGAGTAAACGTCATACATTGTATCTTCCACCTCATCTCGTATTCAAGTTTTCTTACCAACCTTTTTCTTTTTTTATTTCACCATGAGAAAAATCCAAAATACCGCTTGTGCTAGTCAAGTTAGTTTTCTGATAATATCTGTGTGGGTTTGTGTCAAATATTAGGATCATACAATAATTGGAACATTTTGAATATATCGGAGGATTTCTACTTGGATTTGTCTACACGCCTAAAGTTGGTAAATGGTGCTTGGATATTGTCATTATATCATAATTATAACCTAACCCCGCTTCAGTATAAAAGTTTAAATATTGCATATTGAAATATAAAATACATGTATATGTGTATGTGTATATATCTATCACATAACTTTCTAATTTTCCTCTTTTTCGAGAGTATTCAACACATTCTTTTCGTAAGAGAAGTTCAGTTTTCATCATGATGATCATATTGATCTCAATAAACATCCTGATTGTCTTCGTGATTATGAAATCAGAGACAGATCATCTAATTCGTCCTCATGACGAACCACAATTCTATTTTTTTTTTTGTTAGCTATCTTGACCACGATCAATTATAAGAATTATAATAAATAATAGCTAAAATATTGCAAAATAAAACAGATTATAATTACTTTTTTGGATATTATATCTATCTATCTGTCTGTCTATCTACCTACATGACATATCTATCTCTATGTCTAATATATATCTATCTGTTTGAATATGTCCCTCTCTCTCTATCTATCCATATGTCTGCCTGTCTATCTACCTACATCGTATATATATCTGTCTATCTATATATCTATCTCTCTATCTATCTATATGTCTGTCTCTCTATCTATCTATATGTCTGTCTCTCTATCTATACGTCTGTCTCTCTATGTATCTATATGTCTATGTTTTATTAATATAACCACCTATCATTTATCTCTCCATCCATCACTCCATCCATCTATTAGACAAGACCAATATGGGGAGAATTTGAGTTCAAGAAGCATTTTGGGTAAAAGTTGGGAACCGGTCTATTTCACCTAATTTGAATGTGCTGAATCTGATAAGACCGGTTTCCAAGCCAATTTTTTATGTTTTGACCACCTAATTTGCATAAAACAAAATAGTTGCCAAATTGACCATTTATGATCTTATTTCTACAATATTCTTTTATAATATTCGTTTTCACCGATATGGATACTGCAAAATTATGCATACATAACATGTACCATTTGGGATAATTTGTTATTTCTGTTTGCAGCTAATTAATTATGCAAATTTATGCATATTTTGCAATATTATGCTATAATTTGATAATTACACCTAAAACATTTATTATTTTGGGTACAAATAGCATTTGTATCATTATGATAATTGTTTGGCCCTTAATTGTAATATTTAAGTCAATTTTTGTATGTATTTTATTGTTCTTTGATATTTATTTTATGTTCTTGTATTTTCTGCCATTTGCTTTGTATATGTTTGATATGAGATCTTTAAAAAAACTAATAGCAATGGCAGACCAATATTAAACTTCAATGATTGAATCATTTGATAAACTTCTTTTGCAACAACTGTTAATTATACTCAGGAACAAATACACACACATGCTTCCACACCCACACCTGTATATAGAAAATAACATACTTTCAAGGTATATTAGACATGCCAAATATAAAACACATTGATGCTGATCCTATAATCATGACAATTACCAAATTCAATGAACCTGTAAGAAAAGAAGAGTTTAGAAGTTGGAAAACTTGTAATCATGCTGAAATTAAATTTCTTGAAATAGATATATTACAATTTTTATATATCCTTTATAATTAGATAACAGATCTAATAATCAATTAAACTTATGATTTATGCAGTGTAGTTTATTAATTGGATATAAGTATCAGTACATTCTTAACATCCTTATAGCAAAATTATATCTTTGATCCAGCTCCATCAGAACTACAATCATGGCAGTTAACCAAAGAACAATTTGTAATAAATGCAAAGGGTCTGTATTACTGGATCACTAACTTATTTTTTTGGTCATTACCGATTTTGTTTATTTATTTGGCAATGATACATTTTCCCCAAGTCAACCATCAAAGTGATAACTGGAAACCACAGCTTCTATACAATCCTTGCCTTGGAAGATTCTTTAACGAACGAAACTGAATACAGAAGAGGAAATTATAAAAACATGGGGCTAAACACAGATTAGCTCCATGGTAAAAACATGGGCAAAGCAAGAAGGTTTCCAGCCCAAATTTTCACACTGCGTCCTATTGTTGAAAAGTGCTAGGGATGCCTGATGAAGGTTAACCAGCATGGAGACAGTTGCAGAAGTCCAGACTAGAGGTTATCCGAGTTATCCAGTCATGGATGATAATTTCCGCACCACCTCATGTAAGACAATGTCTGATCTCAGCAATTCTGTGGAGCTGGTAATATGCAGATGGGCAGACATGTGATGTGTGTTTCTTCATGCTCATTGTTCTATCAAAGACAACGCCTGAGACATCTAGCCTTGCATACTGGGGATATATAGCTTCCTCACATATTAAGACTGGCGTTGTAGTCATAATAATCACGCATATATTGAAATGACAGAACAAGATACTTTGCTTTTTATCGTTAAGCTCCTGGAAGTTGACCTTCATCCAACATCGAATCCTCAATGGCAGCACCAACAACAGCAGCTGCACGAACCTCTGTATCTTTAACTTTTAGATCAAAAGTGAGGTATACAGCTGGATGTCATCAGCATAGAAGCGTATACCAAGACCATGTTGCCACATTATATAGAGCCAAGAGGAGTGATGTACAGTTGAAGAACAAGGGACCAAGGACAGACTCCCAAGGAACTCCATAGCAAAGGGTAGTCACATGAGACTGCATGCCAGTGATGAATACAGCTTCATACAGCTCTGTTGGCAAGGTAAGAGGAAAGCCATTGGAGTGCAGAATCATCAATTCCGAAACAGACTGTCAGTCTCTCAAGAAGAATGACATGTTCAGTGGTATCAAACTGGTTGACAAGTCAAACATAACTTACGCAACTGTTTTCCTCATAGAAAGAGATCTCCTGGCTCTACAATTGAAGAAATTCTCGACCTAGACTTTGATGGTGATATCTCAGACTCGCATGCAGCCTATCAGAGCTGGGTAAGCTATTGGATGCTGTTGGGTTTAATACCGATCAAAAGAAGTGGATTAATAATCACCTACAGGAACACCAAACATGTCAGGAACCTACCATCCTCTGACAGATATCTTCGTTATCAATTAGAAATAGTCTATCTTATGAAGATATAAAGATGTAAGAATATTAGAAGTTCGATAAATGGCCAAGGGGACATTACATAATTCACTGCGGTATTGAAAAAGTGCACTCCAAGCATTATAACACCTGAAACAAGATCTGGTCAGACAGCAGATTCTCTCTCAAGAGAAAATTTTAGGTTTTCTGTATGGATCTGTGACATGAGAATCGGACATATCTCAAGAACACAAACACAATGACTTCGATACAAACTACCTCCGCAGAATACTTGTACTATTTTGTTTGATTTCAACAATTAGAGAGGACTTTTATAATATGAGGCTGCCCTATCAATCAAGCCATCCAATTGAACACCAAATCGATGATAACTGACATTGATCATTCAACACCCCAAATGTAAAGGTGTATATCAAGCTGGGGAAAGCTGGATGCATGTAAGTTGGATGAAGCGGCAATCCTTGATAGGACAGGCACAACACTGCATTGGAAAAGATATATTATGGAGATGCATAATCCGTTAATGAAGTCCAATAATCAAAATTTGTTATTAAAAGGATATCATTGTGGAACTTTAGAACATCACGGTCTAGCTTTTTTAAACATGGAAAACGGTCTAATTGATAGGCAAAATGAGATGGTTTATATGTGGGTTCAGTTCTGAGAATTTTTCCAAAATTGGGCAATTTGACAAACATAATGGAGAAACACACAGGACATCTAATTTTCAGACTGTTTTCACTTAATTTTGCTGAAAGAAAAACACACTAAACATATATACATGTATGTGTGATCAGATTATGTTGGTCGGGGAACATAACTACATGTACTCCAAAGGATATTGAATGCAACTGATTGACTATTAGGAGTTGAGAATTACAGTACTGTCATGATTCAAATTTAATAATTCATCATCTAACATTGTAATATATGAATGAATTGACTGATATCATAATTCAAGATACAATTTTATAAAAAAAAAGAAGAAAGCAATTAATAGTGACATTCGCTTGAATACAGATAGGTTCATGAAATTCGTTGGATCTCTACCAGTGTGCTTTTAAATGGGAAGGCCCTCCTGCAAGCATTTACCTTTGTATGCAGATGTGGGTGTGGGAGTGGGTGCATCTGTTTATGCCCATGGATATATACGAATATAACATGTAATAAAGTGATTACATAATTCAATCATTGAAGCTAGTTATTTTCTGCCATTGATAATCAATACTTTGAAAGATTCCATAACAAAACATGTACAAAACAAAAGGTACAAAATACAAAGAAATACATAAGAAAGTCAAAAACAATAAAATACATTATTATTCACTGTGATATTATATTCTAAGGGCCGTACAATTATTTATAATGATGCAAATGCTATTTGTACAAAAATATAAACATTTGAGCTGAAATTGTCAAATAATAGCATAATGATCCAAAATATGCATAAATTTGCATAATTAATAAGCCGCAAACAAAAATAACAAATTTTCCCGAAAGGTACACGTATGTATTCAGGATTTTGCAGTATTCATGTCTGTGAAAGCGAATATAATTGAAGAACTTTGTCGAAATAATATTCTGAATTGTCAATTTGGCAGCCATTTTGTTTATGCAAATTAGGTGGTCAAAACATGGAAAATTAGCTTGGGAACCGATCTTATCAGATTCAGCATATTTGAATTGTGTAAAATAGTCCGGTTTCCAACTTTTACCCAAAAATGCTTCTAACAGTTTATATAGGCCTCTTTTTTCCAGAATGGGTCTAGTGTATATGTATATAATTATCTTTCTTATATGTATCTGTTTGAATATGTAAATCTGTTTATCTATCTATTTTTCAATCTAATATCTGTTTAAATATTTTTTCCTGTTTATCTATCTATACGACAGACCACCTAATTCGTCCGCATGACGAATCAAAATCTAGTTGTTATTATTTATTTTAAATGGCTCTATATTTGTCGCCAAGATATCTCGAATTTGACAATGTCAATTTCATTGAATTTCATGTCATCAATAGGATCTGTCATGGAAACGCCCAGTTAAGCTTTTCAAGGGCATCAGATCATGATGACGTCATCTAGACGCCATTTTGTAAAATCACATTATCAATCATATCTCCATTATCAATTATCAAAAATCAATCAAATTTACATCACATCAACTTCAGGTCAAGGGTCAACAGGTCATGTCATCAAAGGTCACCTGGAGGTCACGACGCGCGCGTACGCACTCGTCAAAATTTCAAATTGCTCAAAATCACTTTTTGACCAAAGTAGAGTACGTTTTAGGTCATTTTAAGCATTTCAAAAATTTGCGCACGCACACGTATGCGCGTGAGTTTCCGCGCGTAACGCCTCCAACGCAACGCAGAAACACCGTTTTTTTTTTATTATTGCATTGATAATATAATTCTGAGCAATTTGATACCTTGATCAACCTTCTACGACCATTAATAACGAAATTAACACCCGTTACAGTTTGCAACACGTGTGCGCGCGAGCTCTCACTATAGGCCATATATGGGCAAAAACATGCCTATAATAGATATCTAATCATATCCGTCTATCTATCCGCTGTCTTTGTTAAGATCTATCTATCTATATTTCTATCTATCTGTCTGTCCATCTATCTACCTACATGACATATCTATCTATCTCTCTGTCTAATATATATATATATCTGTTTGAATATGTCTCTCTCTCTCACTCTATCTATCTATCCATATGTCTGTCTGTCTATATTGTAGACCTACAGTATATATATCTATCTGTCTATCTATCGATCTCTCTCTCTATCTCTCTGTCTAATATATATATATATCTGTTTAAAAATGTCTATCTATCTATATATCCATCTATCTATATGTGTGTCTGTCTCTCTCTCTCTCTCTCTATCTATCTATCTATATATCTGTCTGTCCATCTATATCTATATATATATCTATCTACCTACATGATATATTTATCTAACTATCTATCTTTCTCTCTATCTATCTATTTTCTATCTAGCTATGTTCTATCTATCTATCGTATATCTATCTGTTTGAATTTGTCTATCTGTCTATCGATCCATTTATCTTTCAATTTAATATATATTTATGTGTTTCAATTATTATGTATGTTTATCTATCTTTCTTATGTGTATCTGTTTAAATATGTATGTCTATCTATTTATCTTTCAATCTTATATCTACTCATTTGTTAAATAATTATGTATGTTTATCTACTAGTATTTGTCCGTCTACGACAGACCACCTAATTCGTCCGCATGACGAATTAAAATCTAGTTTTATTTCTTTTTAACACCTCGTACATGATCCTTTATGACAATTAAAAGGTATAAAAGTTAAAATTTAGCAAGATAAAACAGATTTAATTACTTTTTTTTCATATCACATCTATTGTCATATATTAAAGAGACCTTTTCCACAGTGCTTTATCATCTCCCGTCTTTTACAAGTATTCCATCCATAATGAACATTCCGTTGTCATCATGAAGATCATATTGATCTGCATGAACATGGTAATAGTGATCATGATGGCGACAATAAGGACAGACCACCTAATTCGTCCGCATCTAGTATTATTATTGTTGTTTTTATCATCATTAATATCATTATTAGGTCTGTCTTTGACAGATCAACTCTTAATTTCGTCAGAATTTTCTCTATTTATTTTCAGCACCTATATTTGTCGCCAAGTTTTCTCCGAATTGGCTGGATCAATTTGGCTGATTTTTCTGTCATATATAGAATCTATCATAGAGACGGCATACTAAGCTTTTCAAGGTCATCTGGTCATGAAGACGTCAACTACGCGCCATTTTGTAAAATTCCTAATTTGATCATATCTACATAACGGATAATCAATAGTCAATCATATTCACATCAAAAAAACTTTAGGTCAAAGGTCGTCTGTCAATGTCATCAAAGGTCATGTAAAGGTCATAATTCGCGCGTCAAAGCCAAAAAAAATCCTTAAATGGCATATTAATTGTTTTGGGTACGTTTTAGGTCATTTTAAGCATTTCAAGATTTTGCATGGGCGCATACGTATGCGCGCGCGTTTCCGCGCGTACAGCCTTAACGCAACGTAGAAACACCGTTTTTTTTTATTATTGCATTGATAATATGATTTTGAGCAATTTGATACCTTGATCAACCTTCTACAACCATTAATAACGAAATTAACACCCGTTAAAGTTTGCAACACGTGTGCGCGCGAGCTCTCACTATAGGCCATATATGGGCAAAAACATGCCTATTACAAATTTACTGTAGCTCTTCAGAACGAACGGGGACCCCTAATTTTTTGTTCATATTTCGATAGAATATGAATCATACATATGATATCATGTCTCATTGGACCCTAACGTATATTATGACGTCATCAAAATGGCGTCGGAAGTCAAAATGTCCATTTTGCCTGTTATGACGTCATTATAATTATGCAAATTTGGCTCTAACTCCGTGAATATTGGTCAATTTATGCCCAATTTTGGATATGTTGTAGCTAAGGTCCTACTCTTTCTGGTTATTGCCTTTATTATTCATTTTGATCAACGGATCATCCTGAAAAAATTGCAAATAATAAAGGCATGTCATTTTTACTCATTTTGCGTGTAATCTCTATAGGACATGACTTTTTCTCAAAACTACATTGTACATTACTCTATTTCGTGAGCTATGTCTCCATTTGTTCTTGTCAATTATCCCTGAGCTCTTAGAACATCGTGTAGCTGAGATTCTAAGCTTTCGGTGGTGTTGCCTTCATTTTCAGATCAGATGCCGGGATCATGCCCGTATTTCACTTGCAAAATTGGATTTGAGATTCTCGTATTTTGCTTACGTGTAAAGTCTATGGGAAATATTCTAGCTCAATCGGTTAGGCGTCAGACTTGCATCTCATTCAATCATGCGGGCAGGGGTTCGATTTCGCGGGTGAACATGACTTTTTTTCTTTTTTTTTTACTATCTTGCCCACGATCAATTATAAGAATTGTAATAAATAATAGCTAAAATATTGCAAAATAAAACATATTATAATTACTTTTTAGATATCTAATCATATCCGTCTATCTATCCGCTGTCTATGTTATAAATCTATCTATCTATCTTTCTATCTATCTGTCTGTCTATCTATCTACCTACATGAAATATCTATCTCTCTGTCTAATATATATATATATCTGTTTAAATATGTCTCTCTCTCTCTCACTATATCTATCTATCCATATGTCTGTCTGTCTCTCTACCTACATTGTAGGCCTAAATATCTATATATCTGTCTATCTATCGATCTCTCTCTCTGTCTAATATATATATATCAATCTGTTTAAATATGTCTATCTATCTATCCATCCATCTATCTATCTATATGTATGTCTGTCGGGATATCTATCTATCTATCTATCTATCTGTCTATCTATATCTATCTATCTATCTACCTACATGATATATTTATCAATCTATCTATCTTTCTTTCTATCTCTCTATCTGTATGTCTGTCTCTCTATCTATCTATTTTCTATATAGCTATGTTATATCTATCTATCGTATATCTATCTGTTTGCATATGTCTATCGATCCATTTTTATTTCAATTTAATATATATTTATGTGTTTCAATGTTGTATGTTTATCTATCTTTCTTATGTGTATCTGTTTAAATATGTATGTCTATCTTACTGTCTATTTATATTTCAATCTCATATCTACTCATCTGTTTAATTATTATGTATGTTTATTTACTAGTATTTATCTGTCTACGACAGACCACCTAATTCGTCCGCATGACGAATTAAAATATAGTTTCTTTATTTATTTTTCGCACCTATGTTTGTCGCCAAGTTTTCTCGGAATTGGCTGAATCAATTTTGCTAAATTTTTCGTCATATGTAGGGTCTATCATAGAGACGCTCTACTGAGCTTTATAAGGTCATTTGGTTATGATGACGTCATTTACGCACCATTTTGTAAAATTCTTAATTTGATCATATCTACATAACGGATAATCAATAGTCAATCATATTTACATCAAATAAACTGAAAGTCAAAGGTCATCTGTCAATGTCGTCAAACGTCATATAAAAGTCATGGTACGCGCGCGTCAAAGCCAAAAAAATTCTCAAAATGGCCTATGCTAATTTTTGGGTACGTTTTCAGGTCATTTTAAGCATTTCAACATTTTGCACGCGCGCATGTTTTCGTGCATAACGGCTAACGCAGCATAAATTCGCCTTTTTTTTATGCGTATCTATTATTGATATAATTCTGATCAAATTTATATCTCGACCTCTTTCCTTAGGCTCTATATGGGCAAAAACATGCCTATTAAAAATTCACTGTAGCTCTTCAGAAAGAACGGGGACCCCCAATTCTTTTTTCATATTTCGATAGAATATGAATCATACATATGATTTCATGTCTCATTGGACCCTAACGTATATTATGACGTCATCAAAATGGCGTCAGAAGTCAAAATATCCATTTTGCATGTTATTACGTTATTATAATTATGCAAATTTGGCTCTAACTCCGTAAATATTTATCGATTTTCGCCCAATTTGGGATATGTTGTAGCCTAGATCTTACTCTTTTTCAATTTTTGCCTTTATTTTTCATTTTAATAAACGGATCATCCTCAAAAATTGCAAATAGTAAAGGCATGTAATGTTTACTTATTTTGCGTGTAATCTCTATGGGACATGACTTTTTCTCAAAACTAGATTTTACATTCCTCTATTTCGTGAGCCATATCTCCATTTTTTCTTGTCAGTTTTCCTGAGCTTTTAGTAAGTAGTAGCTGAGATTCTAAGCATTCGGAAATGGCTCCTTTATTTTTCGATCAGATGCCGGGATCATGCCCATTTTTCGCTTGCAAAATTGGATTTGTAATTCTCAAATTTGCTTACGTGTAATCTCTATGGGAACGTGTAATCTCTATTGGGAATATCGTGGCTAAATGGATAACGCACTAGACTTGCGTTCTTGGGGGCGCAGGTTCGAGTCCTGGGAAAGAGAAGATGATTTTGTTTTTCTTTTTACCACCTCGTTCATGATCCTTTATGACAATTAAAAGGTATAAAAGTTAAAATTTAGCAAGATAAAACAGATTATAATAACTTTTTTTCATATTACATGTATTGTCATATATTAAAGAGACCTTTTCCACAGTGCTTTATCATCTCCCGTCTTTCACAAGTATTCCATCCATAATGAACTTTCCGTTGTCATCATGAAGATCATATTGATCTGCATGAACATGGTAATAGTGATCATGATGGCGAGCATAAGGACAGACCACCTAATTCGTCCGCATGACAAATTAAATCTAGTTATTTATTTCTTTATTTATTTATTCTTAACCCCTATGTTTGTCGCCAATTTTTCTCCAAATTGGCTAAATCAATTTGACCGATTTTTCCGTCATATATAGAGTCTATCATAGAGACGGCATACTAAGCTTTTCAAGGTCATCTGGTTATGATGACGTCATCTACGTGCCATTTTGTAAAATTCTTAATTTGATCATTTCTACATAACGGATCATCAATAATCAATTATATTTACATCAAATTTCGTCTGTCAATGTCATCAAAGGTCATGTTAAGGTCATGACGCGCACGTACGCGCGCATCAAAGCTAAAAAAAAATGTCCAAATGGCCTATAAAAATGTTTGGGTACGTTTCAGGTCATTTTAAGCATTTCATAATTTTGCGCGCGCACACGTATGCGCGCGCGTTTCCGCGAGCAACGCCCTAACGTAACGCAGAAACACTGTTTTTTAATATCATTGCATTGGTAATATAATTCTGAGCAATTTGATACCTTGATCAACCTTCTACGACCATTAATAAGAAATTAACACCCGTTAAAGTTTGCAGCACGTGTGCGTGCGAGCTCTCACTGTAGGCCACATATGAGTAAAAACATGCCCATAGAAAATCCGCTGTAGCTCTTCAGAACGAACGGGGACTGTTACACCCACAAATGTAATAATCGCCCACAAATGTAATAACGCCCACAGATGTAATAACACTTTACCCACAAATGTAATAATTTCACCCACAAATGAAATAATGCACTTTACCCACAAATGTAATAATTTTTGATCGCCCACAAATGTAATAATGACTTTACCCACTTAATGTAATAAATTTGAAAGGATTTTTGGCGAATCCGTTCTAAACTAAAATCCTATAGTAGTACGTTCATATAGCACAAAAGTGCAAAATCTTTTTTTCCAGACCCGGTTAATTCAAAAATTATAATGTAAGTGCAAAGTCTTTTTTCCAGACCCGGTTGTAAAAAAAAATATATAATATAAGTCCAAAGTCTTTTTTTCAGACCCGGTTGTTTAAAAAATTATAATATAAGTCCAAAGTCTTTTTTCCAGACCCGGTTATTTAAAAAAATTACAATATAAGTCCAAACTAAGATATGATAATGATATTCCAGTGGAATAAAAATACGAATTGAGCTTAGTCTTTTCTCCAGACCCAGTTAATTAAAACTGGTGAAATTAATGTCTTTGTTGTTGTTTTAACTTTTACGGCGCGTATTGTGAGTATATGCGCTAAGAGTAAATTGAGAATCAAGCATAGTCTTTTTTCCAGACCCGGTAGCTAAAAACTAAAACCCTATAGTAATGCGTTCATATAGCACAAAATCGCAAAGTCTTTTTTCCAGACCTTGTTAATTTAAAAATTATAATATAAGTCCAAAGTCTTTTTTCCAGACCTGGTTGTTTCAGAAATTATAATATAAGTCCAAAGTCTTTTTCCTGAACTGGTTATATCAAAAATTATAAAATAAGTCCAAACTAAGATACGATAATGATAAGAATCGAGCTTAGTCTTTTCTCCAGACCCAGTTAATTAAAACTGGTGAAATAAATATCTTTGTTGTTGTTTTAACTTATACGGCTCGTAATGTGAATATATACGCTAACAGTAAATTGAGAATCAAGCATAGTCTTTTCTCCAGACCCGGTAACTAAAACAAAAGCCCTATAGTAATGCGTTCATATAGCACAAAAGTGTAAAGTCTTTTCCAGACCCGGTGTTTTAAAAAATTATAATATAAATCCAAAGTGTTTTTTCAAGACCCGGTTGTTTCAGAAATTATAATATAAGTCCAAAGTCTTTTTCCTGAACTGGTTATATCAAAAATTATAAAATAAGTCCAAACTAAGATACGATAATGATAAGAATCGAGCTTAGTCTTTTCTCCAGACCCAGTTAATTAAAACTGGTGAAATAAATATCTTTGTTGTTGTTTTAACTTATACGGCTCGTATTGTGAATATATACGCTAACAGTAAATTGAGAATCAAGCATAGTCTTTTCTCCAGACCCGGTAACTAAAACAAAAGCCCTATAGTAATGCGTTCATATAGCACAAAAGTGTAAAGTCTTTTCCAGACCCGGTGTTTTAAAAAATTATAATATAAATCCAAAGTGTTTTTTCAAGACCCGGTTGTTTAAACAATTATAATATAAGTCCAAAGTCTTTTATCCAGACCCGGTTATTTAAAAAAAATATAATATAAGTCCAAACTAAGATACAATAATGACATTCCAGTGGAATAAAATAAAAATCGAGCTTAGTCTTTTCTCCAGACACAGTTAATTAAAACTGGTGGAATAAATGTCTTTGTTTGTTGTTTTAACTTATACTGCGCGTATTGTGAATATATACGCTAGGAGTAATTTGAGAATCAAGCATAGTCTTTTCTCCAGACCCGGTTACTTAAAATTAAAAACTAAAACCCTTTACCATAAATGGAATAATTTAACCCACAAATGTAATAATGCACTTTACCCACAAATTTAATAATTTTTGATCGCCCACAAATGTAATAATGAATTTACCCACAAATGTTATAAATTTGAAGGGAATTTTGGCGAATCTGTTCTAAGCTAAAACCCTATAGTAATGCGTTCATATAGCGCAAAGTCACAGTTTTTTTTCTCCAGACCCAGTTATATAAAACATTTAAACAATCTCCCAAATAAAGATCCCAAAATTAATTCTTCTCAATGTTGAATAACATAGAAGTTTAGCGTAGTCTTTCCTCCAGACCCAAGTATTTCAAATAGCAAATAAAAATAATCAATGATAATTTAAAAAAGCAAAGACCCCATGGTCTTATCAATGCTGAACAAAATGTAGATATAGCATAGTCTTTCCTCCAGACCCAGTTATAAAAAAATCATTCAAAAACAAAACAACAACAACAACCAAAAATAGACCCCGCAATCTCATCAACATTGAATAGTATCGAAATATGGTGTAGTCTTTGTTCCAGCCCCGGTTATTTCAAAATAGCAAGTCATAAGGAACAATATTAACAAAGACCCCACATTTATATTAATGTTGATAACTTGAAAATATAGAATAGGTATTTTTCAAGACCCAGTTATTTTAAAATAACAAATCATAAAAAAGGTATATAATAACAATAAAAGGAAGGCCCTACAATTTCATTGATGTTGAATAACATGGAAATATAGTGCAGTCTTTCCTCCAGACCCAATTATTTCAAAATTACAAATCATTTTTTAAAGAGTCAACAAGTAACAAATACACCAACTATCTTATTAATGTTAAATAACATGGAAATATAGCGTAGTCTTTCATCCAGACCCAGATCTTTCAAATAACAAATGATGAATAATAATAAATAAATAAATAATAAAAAACAAAGACCCACAATCTTATATATGTTGAATAACTAGGAAATATAGCGAAGTCTTTCCTACAGACCCAGTTATACAAAAAATCATTCGAAATCAAACCAACAACAACAAAACAAAGACCGTGCAGTCTTATCAGCATAGAATTTGTTTGAAGCCCGCGAGTTCTATTGTCCGCCATACCAGTTCCCCCAAAAGGAACGCGATCGCTCCACTAGCATGTGAATTGTGAACGATACGCTAGCTGTCTGCACACTGAAGCTCTCATTGCTTTTCATACAAAACTTCATATATTTAAGGTGCCAGAATTCTTGAAACCATGGTACTTTCCCAGTACATTTCGAAAACATAATTTTGAAGGGGTTGGTGTTTTTCTCACCTAAGGAAGAATAGATGAAATCCTTGACTTGTCTAGGGGTATTTTGGAGGTTTGCCAAATAACATCTTAGGGATAGGGCGAAGACTTTCTAGGTTATGCAGGCTTATAACACTGGGCTTGAAACCCCCTTTTATTTAAGTCCACCCCCCAAAAAAATCAAACAAGCATAACACCGAAAAATTCATCGCTTAAGTAAAACTTTTAAATATCATAACTTTCATATTTTACTTCTGATTTTGATTAAATTTTCAGCATATTGTGTGGTTTTTCTCTCTATTCAAATAATCTCTTCCATGAGGTGGACTCGCCCTTTAACTCTTACTGTGCCAATACGAATACCCCTTGACTGCCAGGGGTATTCGATGGAATCCTAAATTGACCGAAACGTGAGCAGCGACTGATTTTAAAACGGTCATATTTTTTTACCCGTACGTTGTATAATAAAACTTTCTACACATGAAATGATGCATGGTTCATGGGCTTTATAATCGTGTTATTATCTTTCATATTCGCGTTTGGAAAAAATGAGAAAATATGTAATATTTTACATCGTTTTTTTTCAATAAGTAAAACCTAGAAAATAATGATTTCATGAACATTTCAAAGAGTAAATAACCTGAGGAATTGTAGAGATACCAAGAAATTACGAAGATAAAATGAAAGTTCAATGTCTAACCTTTCAAATGACGTATCTATTTATGAAATTGAACAAACAGAAATAACGAAAAAGTATGCTCTTTTGAATGAAATACTATTTTGCTATTCAAGTTATTTCCTCTGAAGTACGAGAGAGTATGTATAAAGGCATTGTCTTCGATCAAGTGACCAATCACAGCACAGCTGCGATCCCCACGCAAACACACACAATAATATATTAGTGCCATGTATCTTCAAAGTGCGGCCAACCATACCCTTTCATTCGTGTAGTCTTCAAAATAAGACTCTGTAATTTTTTTTATTCGTAGTGTAAAAAACAAAGTTATTGCCAGTCAGAAGGAGACAAAGTATAAAAGAACTAAAGATGATATATTGAAATATAGATAAAGAGGGGTCGGACAGATTCAATACTTACAAGTTTGGGGTATAAAATCCCACAAAATAATATAGGCGTTCTTGGCAAAGTGCACAGAAGTAAGAAAAAAAAAGTTTAATTTTTTTTGTGAATCAAAGAAGAGGGAATGCAGATCAGTTACAAACAAAAAAATCAATACAAATTTTCAAAAATAAAATAGGCCTATTTGTTCTGTATTACTGGTCTGACCAAAGTAGCCACCTGTTAACATTCTACGTGAGTACATTCTTTTGTTCATGCCACCAAGTCATGAACAATAGATGCCCAGACTCTCTTTCATGAGGAATCTCTAATCCGCGCTCCCTCCTGACCTATTATCTAAAAGAAGAGTAATTTAGCACAGGATGTTCATAGAAATCGGGGCTCACGCGTGTCTTTTGATTTGACTTTTGAATACTTTCAAAGGTTCCGGTATTGATTTCTTATGGGTGACCCAGGTAAAGAGAAAACAATTTGCCCCCCTACAGAAAAATCCTGCATCCGCCCAGGGCCTCCCCAGCTCGTAGCACTATCCATGGTAAAAGAAATAATTTGTTCAGATAACATAGTGTACAATAATATGCGTGGTATAAAGAATTGTAATATTCAACCCGTTATCATCATTATCATTTCCATTTCTACTCTCTAAAGTCGATTTAAAATCCCCTTGATAGTGACGTCAATGATGCAGCAACTAACAGGTCGGTCTAATCGGTTTTGTTAATGTATCCCTTTCTTTCTTTTCCTAAAAACATCTGATATCACTTTATAAACTCCGTTTACTTTTTCTCTGACCAATGGTTTGATTTAGCAAAGGAAAAACATCCACCTTGAAAAAAAATAAATCTTGAGACGAATAAAGCGGTATTATCGGCCGTTTTAATTATTACATTTATTTTTCTGCTTCTTCCTATTTAATTCGAGGAAAATATTGAACGATTCATCTTTTTTTGAGAAGTTTGAATATGATATTGATAAGCATAACAATAATTTTTTTTATGATTTGGGCTATAAAAACACAAACGAATATGAACCGTTATTTACCTGATCTTAAGTTTATGAAGAGAGAGTTTGGCTGCAGAAGGAATGCAATTGATATGATTACAACAATTATTTTTGAATAATAATCATGATGATGATGATGATAATTCTGATGGCAATAACATTAATAATAATAAAAAGAAGGTGAAGGAGAAGAATAATGATAATAATAACAATAAAAATAATGATAATAATGATTATGATAATAGTAATACTAATAATGATAATAATGATTATGATAATAGTAATACTAATAATGATAATAATGATAACAATAATAAATGAATAAATAAATAATGAGTGTGATTATTGGAGTGCGCAGACGAGAGTTGGAAATGACAGCCTTCTTTACTCATATATTTATAACGAGAACATTTTTGTGAGAATGCTAAAAACAAAGTATAAGACATTTCCCCCGCCCCCTCCCCCACCCCCCCCCCCAAAAAAACTCCCAAACCGTGCACATTTGCAGGCAGAAAAAGCCTTGACACAAGAATACTACCATACGGGCCTGCAAAACACCCGATCGATAGCTCATGAATATTCATGTAACAATAGCGAATGGGCGAGTAGTGTTGGGTGAGGAACATCGTACCGCTCGGTCATTGGTCAATTCCGAGCTGAATGCCTTCGCACATTCGCCTTTGCTCTGCCCATAGAAGTATGTGTATTGCTACACACAACCGTTATATCACACGTGTCTATAGGGGAAATCTTGATTCAGATCGCGGCAATATCCGAAATCAACTCTTCAAAATAATGATGCAAAAATACAATTTTACTCAAAAAATGTCTATGTAAACCACTATTTTTTATATGATAAAATGAATTGTGAATTAATTGCCAGTATAACAACATTAAAAACACAGAATATGGTGTTGATTTTCTGGCTGTAAAATTGGATAAACAAAAAAAAATATTTGGGCACGTATACGTGCCAATGGCACTAGAGGGCTAAGGGCACGCATAGCTGCCAATGGCTCTTAAAGAGTTAAGAGTCTCTCTCTCTCTCTCTCTCTCTCCCTTCGTCACATCGATCGACCCTCTTCAATTACCCTCTCCCCAGTTTGTTCATAAAGGCAGCGGGGGGGGGGGGGTCCTGTCCCCCCTAAATTTTAGGTTGGGGGACAGACCCCCCAAAATTTATGTTGATAACCTTTTTTGTTCTTTTTGCTTGTCAATTTTGTTTCCTGCATCCCCCCTAAATTCAGGTGGACCCCCCGTAAAATTGTTGTGGTCCGCCCTAAAATTCTGGTTGATAACCTTTTTTTTGCTTGTCATATTATTTTTCTTGCGTCACCCCCCTAAATTTTTGGTTGATAACCCCCCCCCCCTTTTTTTTTATTTTGCTCCACCGAGACAGTTTTTTTCTTTGAAGACATTCATCATCTCAAAATAAGTTCTGTGAAATTTCTGAAGTCTGTAAATCCGTCTCTGTAGCCTAATGTCTTTTTACGTACTTTAAAAATAAGTTCTTGGGAAAAATAATTAGATCTATTGTTGACAGAGAAATATCACAAATGCACATGCCACAAGTTCCATTAGCCTCCTAAAGTCCTACCGTACATGTACCTCTAGTTTGTAAATTGTATTGTCCTTTCCAAGGAAATTAACACAAATAAAAGATAAAATAATTTTCAGAATACCTTGTAGATCTAGTCCTTGACCGAAAAATCAGTCTTTTTCGGTCAGGATCTGTGCTTCGAAAAAAAATCTTTTTTTTTACTCCTCCGAAACGGCAGATTTCCGGTCTTAAGTTAACTTAAGTCAAGTTTCAGAATACAGGCTACACGGTCAGTTTACTCGTGTCTCGTGATATTCTTCTGTCCAAACATGACTGATAAACTCATAAAACTTCAGTTAGTGACAGTTATGAATATCAATAAACTGAATATTTGTTTGAATCATGGTTTAAATTCATCACGCTTCCAGAGAAATCACAACAATCGATACCCCCCCCCCCTGGAGTTTTAAAGTTTTGGAAACTTGCTCTGGTAATTTAGAATTACCACACATGTATTTGAGCACGTGGGACTACATAAAGTCTACAACTATGCAGTTCACCAGCTTGTCTTAGCTGTGAAAAGTAATTCCCTTTTCTCTGTTTCCACGGTCGTCCCGATTAGTGCAATCATACGCGGCACAGGACGGTATCTTTAACTTTGTATCATGTATAAATTCATATTGAAAAGTGCTGTAATAAGAGTTGATCTGGTAAGTATAATTAAGAATTGACACTATTGCCGTGAACCAGACTCTACTTCGATTTTGGCTTTTTGGGGGGGGGGGAACTCGGCGTGCAGAGGTACCAACTTCCGGTGCTTCAACACGGAATAGGCCAATCAGCGTTATTGTTCCCATCCGGATAAGGGAGAGATCAGTGAGAATAGCATAAAAATATGGTGTAGTCTTTGCTCCAGACCAAGTTATTTCAAAAAAGCAAATAATAAAAAACAGTAGAAACAAACAAAGTATTATTAACAAAGACCCCACAATATCATTGATGTAGAATAACGTTCTCGTTGTTTTTATCTTGGGTTTTAAGGCGCGTATCATTTAGATATGAATATTTACGCCTATGATTAATTTGTCGTTTTTGTGCTATGCGTTATCACAGGGTTTTATAGTTTGGAAGATGCTGGGGTCAAAGTTTCAAGATTAATATTTCGCTTAATTTGTATTTTTAAGAGAACTGGGTGTGGGGTAAAGACAACACTCCATACCCAAGCATTCTAACTGGATTTAATTTTGAAGATTGGTCTTAGCTTTGATTTCTTTGTTCAATATTTGTATATCTTTTAAATAACCGGGTCTAGACGAAAGACTAAGCATAATACTCGCGTTGTTCCACAGTAATAAGAATATGACAAAATCTTATGTTTTTAAGATTGTTTAAATTATTTTTTTTATGACTTGTTCTGGAATAAAGACAACGCTCTAAACAGTGGCGTACCGTTGGTCACGGCATTAGGGGGGGGGGGACCAGCAAAAATGTTGAGTCACTAATTGAGCGCGCAAAGCGCGCTCAGTTGCTTAGTATACTGCCCTAATAGAGACATCTTACGGACAGTGCCGTTAAACGGATATGTATGTCACTGATCAAATAATGCGAGCGCGAAGCCAGAGCTGAAAACTTTTGATATTCAGACCTTAAAAGGGACATTATAAGCAAATTTTTGGATTCATGAGACGTAACTGTCTCGCTAAACAAACAATGCGAGCGCGAAGCGCGAGCTGAAATTTTTTGCATATATTGACCCAAAACATAGACATTTTGAGGGCTATATTTTAGTAATCCATTAAGAGTATACATATCTCACCAAGGTCATCTAATGCAAGTGCCAAGCACTTGCTGATTTTGTTAGAATTAAATCTGAGCACATGAAGCACTTGAAGTAATAATGATCATGATTAACATACGCATCTCACTAATCAAATGTTGCGAGCGCGAAGCGCCAGCTGAAAATTTCGGAAATTAAGATCTGAAGAAGGGCATTCTAAGGCTTGTTTGTAGGAATTCACTAAGACCATACGTATAATTTCACTAACCAAATGATGCGAGCACGAAGCGCTAGCTGAACATTTTTGATATTCAGATCAGAAAAAGAGACATTTTAAGGACTGATTTTAGGAATTCATGAAAAGCAGACGTATATCACAACTAATCCACTAATCCACTAATGCGAACGTAAGCACGGACAGGAAATGTTTTATATTAAAACCTTAAAGAGGGTGGATAGTTTTGGTAATTCCTCGAAATTGGCCTGTCACCATTCTAATTGATTTGTATATTATATGAATGTGTATGTCCTAAAACAGTCGTGATGTGGATGATATGAAATGAAAAGGTGTTTTTCATGATAAATTATGCTCTTATATGTGTGAATTTTACCTTCTCGGATATCCCGACAAAGTAATTTCAAAATTGTAACATACCCCCTCTATCACCCAAATCCAGTTATCCACCCCTCTGCAGACACACCACCACCGCTGCCGTGAGTGTGCTACGCAAGAACGATAATGTAGTCCGCTACATTGCCTTGTCACTCGGTGAACGGCAGAGCAGAAAAAGCCTTGATCGCGTATCGACATTAGGATCATCGATCAGTACGTTCCTCACATGCACAACACACAACACCATTCTGTTTTCCTACCTTCCTTGCTCTTGCCTTGGCTGGCGGGGGCTGGGGCTTGCGAGTACATCCCCTATTGTCTAAGTCTAACTTCCAATATAACACGGGAACAATTTAGAAAAGTGATTTCAGAATGAACACTACGTACAGCACAGAGTTGGGAAAAAAAACATTCTTTTTCGGTCATATTCTCCGACTTCCCGCGTTTTAGTCTCGGCTCATATGTTGTTTCAGATTGATGAAAAAAGTTTTATTATGATTTTGATGAATCAAGAGAAAAAAGGGCAGTGAAACCAACAGAAAGAAACCCTTACATACAAAGGAAATTCCAAGATTATACATCCTGTTTATGTTTTGGAAATGCACTGTACTCTCACTAAAATGTTATGTAAGCCGTCTTTGGGTAAATTGTGTCTGAATTCATAGACTAGTACAGTACATTATCCACGTTGGTTGCACTGTCCTTTCTATGTATGCAGTAGGCCTGGCGGAATTGTATTTACTTGTGTGTGTGTGTGAGGCCGGAGTGTGTGTAAGGTCAACAGCACTGTATGACACCATGAACTGTATAGGCCTACTATATCGATATACTCGTGTGTGTAGGCATACTAGTAAAAGGCCATGAAGAGTTCAGTCCACTGGTCATGTACATGGAGATGTAATTACAACCCATTGCTCCTGACCAGTGGTTCATAATACATTGGTCACATTTGTCATACGGCGGCCGTACGGCGAGTCGATCGAAAACAGTCGTTTTATTCATTTTTATTCAAACCATCTATATACATGTATATGTAGCTGGTACAAAAAAATGTTAAAACTCGCCGTACGGCCGCCGTAGAACAAATGTGACCAAGGTATAAATGAGTACGTGTCCTGAGATAATTCAATCGAGCTCTAACTAAACCATGCATGGACCTATAACTAGCATGTCAGTGTCAAGTTGCGGAAAACTGGCAATCCTATGGAATTAGTAATGAACTTCATTTTTTTGTAATTAATTATTGGATAAAGTTCTGTACATAATTTAGTTCGATCGTATACTTTTCGATAATTGGATGAAGACCATTTCGGGGTAATAACCACTATATCACTAATAAATAGACCTACCAAAAAATAACAATGTGCAATATATAGAAGTCATGTCGGATGTAACGTCGATACTAAGGGCGCGATCATCATTTTCGCCCATATTTCAAATACCTTTCTCTTTTGAAAACTGGCAATGGGGAAACACTGACGCCATAATTTGTTTTGTGGGACGCCAAAATGTTACTGTCATGCAGAGCTGTCTCACTAAGTCTCAGGTCTCTATTATTTAGTGATCGATGTGCAGGATTTTTCCTTCTCTATTTTAGACTGAAATAAATTTATGATTTTTATAAAGTTCTTTTTTTTATTATTTTTTTTTGGGGGAGGGGGGCAGGGGGTCATTTTCACGTGAAAAATATGGCGAAAGCTGAGTCATTTGATCTGCTACTATATAACTTCTAGTTTTGTATCTAAATGAAACATGAATTAGGAAGCACAGCGATGGAACGATCAGTCCATATCCCAACAAAAAGTTTATTTGATTAAAAAGGAAAATCCAACAAGCACTGGAAATTTCATCAAAATCGGATGTAAAAAAAGAAAGTTGGACATTTTTTATGATCAAATTTCACAGACCAGTTATATGCACATCCTGGTCTGTATGACTGCATGATGACGTCACACACTTAATTGTATTCTTTGTCAAATATAAATAAATATTCTAATTTTCTCCTAATTGTATGTGACATTTTCATTAATATATTATCGCTGTGGATTATATTTCTATGGTTCAGTCAAGTAATTGGTCCTTATTATTTTCAAATCTCTAAAAATTGAAATATAATTCAAACAATAAAAAAAATAAAAGAAAAAGTGATCGATCGGACATCATCAACTCTCATTTTCATATGATTGAGTTGTGCATAACTATTCTGTGAAAAATGTGCGCTATGCGAAATTTTGAAATGTCATAATTTTCTCATATTTTACATCCGAATTTGTTGAAATCTTCAAAATTATGCTTGTTGGATATTTCTATTGATTAAAATCAACATTCTTTTCTGGGGTGGACTTGACCTTTAAACATTGAACTATGGTCGAGGTGCAGCGGCGTACCCAGGATTTTCCAAAAGAGGAGCAAATCTTTTTGAGGATATTTCGTGCGCGAAAAGAATTGACAAGCAAAAAAAGGAAAGGTCTTCAACCACAAATAAAGGATTTCGTACCACAAAAAATTGACAAGCCAAAAAAAAAAGAAAAATAAGGTCTTTAAGTTCAAAAGAGGGTCCACACGTCTGTTTTCATTGCATTTTTACATTCCAAATTATTAATTTTGCTTCTCAAAAGGGGGGCATGTCCCCTGGATCAGTTATGACTCGTCAGGGGGGGCACCTGTCCCCTGGATCAGTTGTGACTCGTCAGGGGGGCATATCCCCTGGATCAGTTGTGACTCGTCAGGGGGACAGGGGCATGTCCCCTGGATCAGTTGTGACTCATCAGGGGGCAGTCTGCCCCCTTAGGTATACGCTAGTGGCGAGGTGCAAAAAAAAAAACAGGGACAATGATTTACAAGTCATTATATAAGCACTGATTTTCAAGTCATAAGCACAAGGATGTGAAATTGAGAACGGTGCGAAGAGAAAAAATGCAATGAAAGAAAGAAATTAGTATAAAGAAAGAAAAAAAAATGGAGAAGGGATGGGGGCTGCATGGGATTGCGTCGTTGGGAATTTCTTTAGTCTGACAAACTTTATTGCATTTTTTTTCGTTTCTAACTTGACAAACAAGCCATGTACACGCCCCTCATTATAAACGGGAGAAATATCCGGATATTGTCAATCGGACTGTTATGAGAGAAAAGCAAAAAAAAAAATGTTGTGATATCGGCATCATAATTGATAGTGCATTGAAATAATGTTATTTCTTCATTAAAAAAATAACACACTTTCTTGTGAATAGGAACATGGCTTACCGCTCCCCAACCTCACCTTCGCAGAGGGTGGACAAAATTATACTGAGCAAGTAGTTGACCTTCCTGTAAAATATCCTATATCCTATATTAAACGTGTAATTTTTGTTTGTCAACGAAACATAGCACGAATCTCTTGTAATGAAAAAATCTCTGAGCTGACTTGATAATTTTATGAATTACAACATATTTTATTAATTGAGAAAGAGCAGAGGTCAAAAATACAGTATATAATTGAGGGATCCAGGCTGGGGGCACCCCAGGAATATTTTGAAATTTGCTCATGGACTTACATTTTTTATTTATTTACTTTAAAGCATTTTTTAATCTATTAATTCATTCATTCATTTATCATGTATTCTGTTTCATTTACCCAAGGTAAGAGAGTCTTGCACAAGAGAGCTAAATGTTCGAAAATGGCCATTATGGGCCCGTCTGTTTGCTATTTCCACCACTTTTTATTTCTTTCTTCACAACGTTAATTTTGTATAAGAATCTTCTACTATAATTGGCGTGCTTGCCTGACACACTTTCATTCCAATTTGATATTGACCGAACATTGCCATAAACATTACCGATAAATCGTTCTTTTACCATGATTGTTAAGAAAAAAAAGAAGATGTTCACCTATATACCCTGGCAAAATGGCATTTAATGCATGCTTAGTTTCAAGTTTCCAATTTGCACCTTTCTAATGAGTCTAAGTAGAAACACAAGTAAAGAACTATATAGCTCTTGAGGCCTGTTCAGAAGTGCATGCAAGCGCGAGCTGATTTTTTTTTACATTTCTACCTAAAGAACGGAAAATCTAAGCTCTTTTTGTCAATTTGTGAACATGAGAGGTATATCACTGAACAATTGATGCGTGAGAAAAGCGTGAGCGTAACAAATCGAGATTTAGCCTAAAACGGGACACATTTTTCATGTTTTGTAAATCATGAAAAGGATGAATAATTGGGAATCTTTCTACATGAATAATGCGAGCGCGCCAAACGCGAGCAGAAAACTTTTGGAAATCTGAAATGAAAATAAGGGTCCATCTAAGCTCTGTGTTTCAAGTACTTTGGTGGAAAATTGCTAGGTGGATATTGATCGCACTTAATAAAAAGCTGATATTTTGTTTTATTTTCAAAGTCGTCCACTCATCTTATTTTATTCTTTCGCCTCCTTTTATTTCTTTTTCTTCTCTCTTTTCCCCCTTATTTTTCAACTTTCTTTCTTTCAAACTTTTTCTTCAGTTTTTTTTGCTCCGCAAAGGGGGGCAAGCACCTCGCCCCCCTTCCTGGATCCGCCTATGTAAATATTCAAAGTAAAAATGTTCTGTAATGAAGACAGGATCATTCAGAATTGTGCTAAAAGATGTACATGCATAGGCAAGGCATGCAGATCCATGGGGTCGAAGCGGCCGCGGGCAACCCCCTACCTCTGTTGGCGGCGGAAAAGGAGGTAAAAGAGAAAAGAACGAGGAATGAAAAAAGGAGTAAGGGAAGAAAATTATAAAAGAAGGAAGAAAGTGTAATAAGACTGGGGAGGGGATGATAAGAAAATAAAGAAGGAAATCAGGCCATAATGTAAAAAAAAAAAACGTTTAAAAACGTTGCTTACACTTCGCGCTCGCATTGACTTGAGCGGGATAATAATATGTTCAACATGTTCAAGAGGATATCAACTGCCCTAAAATATTAATTTTCAAGTCTAGTCAATATGCACAAATTATTCTCGCCACTCGAATATTAATTATCTTCTTTTTATTCAGCGATACACATTCTCTTCATGATTACAAGAAAAGTTCTAAATTCATATTGCAAAAATATTAGCTCGTGCTTTGCGTTAACAAATTTAGTAAGTAAGTGCGATCAATATCCGCTTCACATTATTTTTCTAAAGTGGTTGAAGGTAGCTGAAGGTTGAAAGGTAATCTGAAAAATAAAAATATTGCACTAACTTTTTTTGTGAGAATGAAATTAAGCAAGCGAAGCGAGAATGCCGATGGTACTGAATAAAAATATAGCACCGCAGAAAAGAAAAAAGGAGCTCGAGTTAGAATCTGTTATAACAATGGCAATATATACAAAACATACACAACACAATATATTTAAATTTCATTTTTCATAATAACATATTTTATGAATTTCCATATACATCTGTTCACACTAAAATTACACTACTGTACGAAAAAAACAACACCTAGAACAAACTATGAATAACCCATCCCCCCCCCTTTCAAATAAATTGAGATCAATTTACGCACATACACACGCCTTACTCCCCCTTTCCCCTTTTTCTTTCTCCTGCTCCTTCAATACCCTCCAGGAATTGCTCAGGGTTCGGGGAGGGGGGGGGGGTGTCGATCTCCCTTTGATCATCATACTTTTTAATGAATCATAATGGCAATCTAATGGTAGCATCTAAACTCGCTCGTCGCGCTTGCATAAACTTATGCAGTCCTTGTGAGCATAGCTCCCCCCCCCCCCATCCTGGTGACTTGGAACCCCCTCCCCATTGAAGAGAAAGGAATGATAAAGAGATATGTATCACGTCAAAATCTATCACAAAGTTAGATTTTTGTATTGAAGGGTGATAAAAAAATTGCTCGCCTGCAGCTTTTCTAGTAATAATTTTATCCTTTATGCAATTCTGTCCCCCCTTGAAATTTTAGACTGGTAGTGCTACTGACCACCCCCTCAAAAAAAGTAATGATAATAATAATAATAAATTACAAGTAAAAATAGGCCTAAATGTAACAAAAAAAACTTTCAGGGACCAAACTTAATTGTGTCAGTTATCAAATCTCCTCCAACCCCGTAAAAACCGACACTGGACACCCATGTTATTTTACATACACCGCGATGAAAGCGAAAATTGGGGGGGGGGGGCGTGCCCCCAAATTCTTTGGCTAGGATTTAACATTATCTAGGATATGTTAATGCTTGTATATGGTATCTCCGCGAAACCTCTTCGAAATTCAGCAGGGTTTTACGATCGTTATTACATTAAAAATTAGCAAGCTGATTTAGACTTCGTGGCACATACATGTACGGCATCACATTTTTTCCTCCCGTTCGTTTTTTTTTGTAATCCTCGATCGTCAACCTGGACGTGTTCTTATATGCCTAATTCCACTTTTCCTTAATCCCTTCTCTTCCTTTTTTTAAATTCAGCTTTATCGCTATCCAACCGATGGGGGGGGGGGCACTTTATCGCTATCTCATAGGCGGATCCAGGGGGCGAAGTTCCCCATTTCCAAATTTCCCTTCCCCAATGCATGCGCTGAAATATGACGTGAAAGACATGAACACAATCGTTGTACACGCAAAAAATGTGTATGATGGGAATGTCAGGAGGCCGAGCTGAGCGAGCGTGGCCACTGTCCATCGCATCGCGCAGTGCATGCAGCATGCAGTGTTGTATACCGTAATTTCAATCAATCCTCTCCATAGTTCAGCCAATGAACTTATCTTGTCGCACGTGGAAATTTGTAGCCAAAATTTTGACAGAAACATCTCCAGTACGTTTTCGTGAACCTAAAAAAAACTAGAGTAACATGTGAACTACAGGTTAGAGGGACATATAGCATAAGGGTAAGTCAGTCCCCATGTTTTTTTTTTATTCTCGAACCAATCTAACGCAACGTTATGGTCGCCTGCGCTCCTCGCAGAACTTGCCGCCGGGGGAGAAACTCGACGGAAGTCATGCTATAACAATAACCGACGAGCATATACGGAATTAGCAGACTACGCTCGCAGGGATATTTCGGTTTGCTAAAAGTGGAACGGAATAGCGATCGACGAACAGGGGGAAAAAATCAGTCGTGGACGAAAGTGGGCGCTATATCGGTGCGCATAAATTCAGCTAATTGTCAGTGAATTCAGCCGAGGAAATTGATTTTATTTCTCAGAGTTTATTTAAAATTTTGATATTTCCAAGATGAAATTTTGTCACTTTCACATTGATTTATTATCAGCAATTGTTATTCAACAAAAAAGAGTCATTCAACTGGAATTTTTGTATTCTTTACCAACACTATCCACGAGCTTTAAAATTAGGCAATCACTTTAAGTAGTCATGAAAAAGAAGCATATGTCACTACATAAAACAAGAAAAACACGAAGTGCGACGAAATATATTTGGTGTATAATGACTTGAAACCCGGAGGTTTTGGTACAACATGATTATATATCTCTTTAAACAGACGATGCGAGCACGAGGAACAATGAAAACATACATTGTAGGCCCTGAGCAAATTGTTTTTCATTGTTTTTCATAAAGTTATGAAAAAAAAAACGTTTCTTGTTTAATATAACATAACTACAACTATAATGAACAATATTTTTTTTCTTTCCCACTACGTTTCTCTTCCTTTCTACCTCTTTTCTCCTTTTCCCCGTTTTTTTTTTTGCCCAACCGATGGGGGGGGGGGCACTTTATCGCTATCTCATAGGCGGATCCAGGGGGCGAAGTTCCCGGGTCCCCGTAGTGGCGGAGCAAAAAAAAAAGGAAAGTAAAAAAAAAGGAAAAGGGAAAAGAGAGGAGAAAAGGGGGAAGAAGACAAGTGAATAAAACAAGGCGAGCTGTCATTATTGTTTGATTTATAAATTGATTTTTATTATGTGCAGCCATAGTCCGTTTTATGGTCCAAGTATCAATGCAGCTCCCGCTACGCGCTCGCATTATTTGTCAAGTACCCTAGTCTTCGTATATTCAATGAATTCTCAAAAATATTCATATTCAGGTCTGATTGTCAAAACCTATCACATGATTGTCAAAAGACAATTAAAATAAAATCGGTTCGTGATTTGCGCTCGCATTAATTGTTAAAGATTATATTAACCAATGTCTTCTATTCATAAATACAATGCTTACAATATCCAGTTGTCAGAACTTGATATTAACAAATTTTTCGCTTTCATCGGGCTTATTAGTTATTAGAGTAACAAATAAGATAAGAACATTTTCATGAATTGCTAATTACTATATTGTATTTTTTTCAGAATAGAATGTCGACAAGTTTCATCTCGCGCTTTAATAGGTAGATAATTACCATTTTCATTATGATGACAAAATGTCCTTAGAATATCCCCGTCTTAGGTCAAAATAATTTTACAAAAATATCAGCTCGCGCTCACAGGCTCGAATCATTTTATTAAATGCAATCCACATCCAATTTTCATTTTTAGTGATTGAAATAGTGCTTATATTAATTGAGATTATAATATAAACAATATTCTGCTCGCACTTCGCGCTCGCATTATAAATGTGAAATATGCCTAATTACCCATCTTCACGAATTACAAAACATGAATAGTGTCCAGTCCCGTTTTTAGCTCTAAATCTCAAAATTTTCCCCATCTCGCTTCGCGCTCGTATTTTTTTAGTGCTTAATAGTTCAGGATTACAAAAATTGCTTAGAATATCAATTTTCTTGGTTGGAATTTCATAAGCTCAGCTCGCACTTCGTGCTCACATTATTCGATTGTTGAAATAGGCCAACAAGAATGTATCGTTTTCATGGAAACTACAAGCAGGTCCCTTGTTTATCAGGCCAGGGGCCCTTTGCAGAAAGAGTTGCAATCATCGCAACTCTAAAAATCATGCGCAAGTCCCAAATGCGCGTTGTTGATTGGTCGAAAATCAAATTGTGCGTGATTTTTTTTGAGTTGCGATTGATTGCAACTCTTTCTGCAACGGGCCCCAGAACAGTGGCTTACCTAGGATTTTCCCAGGGGGGGGGGGGGGGGCAAATTCGTCCGCCCAAAAATTTGACGAGCAAAAAAAAAGGACTTCAAACACAAATTAAGGAATTTGTACCAGAAAAAAAAATTGACAAGCATAAAAGAAAGAAGAAAAAAAAGGTCTTCAAGTTTACAGGAACAGGCCACTTGCGGGGGGGGGGGGGGGGGAGGATACGTTCCTTGCATGGGTTGTGACTCGTCAGGGGGGGGGGCAGTCTGCCCCCCTCTTGGCCTCTGCCCCGGCCCCGGCCTCCCGTAGGTATACGCTAATGGGCCAAACATATATTTAAAAAATTCTACTCGTGCTTCGCATTTGCAGTAGCAATAAATATACGAATCTTGCCCATGATCAAAACATTACTCTTTTTCTTTATCTTTCCCTCTCTTTCTTTTCTCCCTTTTCCCCATTTCCAAATTTCCCTTCCCCAATGCATGCGCTGAAATATGACGTGAAAGACATGAACACAATCGTTGTACACGCAAAAAATGTGTATGATGGGAATGTCAGGAGGCCGAGCTGAGCGAGCGTGGCCACTGTCCATCGCATCGCGCAGTGCATGCAGCATGCAGTGTTGTATACCGTAATTTCAATCAATCCTCTCCATAGTTCAGCCAATGAACTTATCTTGTCGCACGTGGAAATTTGTAGCCAAAATTTTGACAGAAACATCTCCAGTACGTTTTCGTGAACCTAAAAAAAACTAGAGTAACATGTGAACTACAGGTTAGAGGGACATATAGCATAAGGGTAAGTCAGTCCCCATGTTTTTTTTTTAATTCTCGAACCAATCTAACGCAACGTTATGGTCGCCTGCGCTCCTCGCAGAACTTGCCGCCGGGGGAGAAACTCGACGGAAGTCATGCTATAACAATAACCGACGAGCATATACGGAATTAGCAGACTACGCTCGCAGGGATATTTCGGTTTGCTAAAAGTGGAACAGAATAGCGATCGACGAACAGGGGGAAAAAATCAGTCGTGGACGAAAGTGGGCGCTATATCGGTGCGCATAAATTCAGCTAATTGTCAGTGAATTCAGCCGAGGAAATTGATTTTATTTCTCAGAGTTTATTTAAAATTTTGATATTTCCAAGATGAAATTTTGTCACTTTCACATTGATTTATTATCAGCAATTGTTATTCAACAAAAAAGATTCATTCAACTGGAATTTTTGTATCCTTTACCAACACTATCCACGAGCTTTAAAATTAGGCAATCACTTTAAGTAGTCATGAAAAAGAAGCATATGTCACTACATAAAACAAGAAAAACACGAAGTGCGACGAAATATATTTGGTGTATAATGACTTGAAACCCGGAGGTTTTGGTACAACATGATTATATATCTCTTTAAACAGACGATGCGAGCACGAGGAACAATGAAAACATACATTGTAGGCCCTGAGCAAATTGTTTTTCATTGTTTTTCATAAAGTTATGAAAAAAAAAGTTTCTTGTTTAATATAACATAACTATAACTATAATGAACAATATTTTTTTTCTTTCCCACTACGTTTCTCTTCCTTTCTACCTCTTTTCTCCTTTTCCCCCCTTTTTTTTTTGCCCAACCGATGGGGGGGGGGGGGCACGTACCCCCCATGCCCCCCGTAGTTACGCCACTGGCTCTAAACATGTGCTTTTCTACTTGGTCTTAATTTGGAGGATTGTTGGTTCTTAGATTCGTTGTTGGGGGTTGGGCTTTATTGCTTTTTTATTCTTGAAATAACTGTGTCTGGAGGAAAGTCTACAATCGATCTTTATGCTATTCTACAGTAAATAGATTATTGGGTATTCGTTTTAGAATATTTGTAAAAACTATTTTATTATTTTCAAATAATAACCAAGTCTGGAAAAAGGATGTTTGCTTTACCCATGCATTATTGCAATGTTTTGTAGAGATATAGTAGTATTGAAAAAAAATGGGTGTGGGGGTAAAGACATATTTTTTTACTGGGTGTAACTTTTGAAGATCGGTCTTAGATTTGAAGTTTTTTTAATTCATTTTTTTAAATATCCTGGTCTGGAGGAAATGGTATGTTTTAAAACTCGTGTCAATCCACAAGAATAAGAATATGATAGGGTCTTACGTTGGAAGATTTTTTTCGTAATTTTTTTATGATTAGGTGTGGAATAAAAATAACGCTCTAAGCCTCTTTTTAAAACAGGTTCTTTGGGTGAGAGATCGTTTGGTCTTAGATTTTGAGTTTTTTATTATCACTATTAGCGTTATTTTGAGAAAAAAAATAACTGGGTCTGGCTGAAAGACTACGCTATATGTCCATGTTATCCAGCATTAATAAGATTATGGGGTCTTTATACTGTTTTTGTTGTTGTTGTATTGTTATTTATAATTTTGGAATAACAGGGTTTGGAGAAAAAATTAAGCTCGATTTTAATTTTTATTCCACTGGAATATCATTATGGTATCTTACTTTGGACTTATATTATAATTTTTGAAATAACCGGCTCTGGAAAAAAGACTTTGGATTTATATTATATTTTTTTTAAACAACCGGGTCTGGAAAAAAGACTTTGGACTTGTATTTTAATTTTTGAAACAACCGGGTCTGGAAAAAAGACTTTGGTCTTATATTATAATTTTTGAATTAACCGGGTTTGGAAAAAAGACTTTGCACTGTTGTGCTATATGAACGCATTAGTAAAGGGTTTTAGTTTTTAGTTTTAAGTAACCGGGTCTGGAGAAAAGACTACACTTGATTCTCAATTTACTCTTAGCGCATATATTCACAATATGCGCCGTATAAGTTAAAACAACAACAAAGACATTTATTCCACCAGTTTTTATTAACTGGGTCTGGAGAAAAGACTAAGCTCGATTCTTATTTTTATTCCACTGGAATATCATTATCATATCTTAGTTTGAACTTATATTATAATTTTTAAAATAACCGGGTCTGGAAAAAAGACTTTGGGTTTATATTATGATTTTTGAAACAACCGGGTCTGGAAAAAAGACTTTGGAGTTATATTATAATATTTTAGTTTAACCGGGTATAAAAAGAGACTGCACTTTTGTGCTATATGAAAGCATTACTATAGGGTTTTAGTTTTTAGTTTAAAAAAAACGGGTCTGGAGAAAAGACTACGCTTGATTCTCAATTTCCTCTTTTTTATTCCACTTAAATATCATTATCGTATCTTAGTTCGGACTAGAAAAAAGACTTTGGACTTATGTTATAATTTTTGAAACAACCGGGCCTGAAAAAAAAAGACTTTGGACTTATATTATAATTTTTGAAACAACCAGGTCTGGAAAAAGGAATTTGCACTTTTGTGCTATATGAACGCATTACTATAGGATTTTAGTATAGAATGGATTTGCCAAATATCTCCTCAAATTTATTACATTTGTGGGTAAAGTCATTATTACATTTGTGGGCGTTATTACATTTGTGGGTAAAGTGTTATTACATTTGTGGACGTTATTACATTTGTGGGTGCAACAGGGACCCCCATTTTTTTCATATTTTGATAGAGTGTGAATTAGAGATATAATTTCATGTCTCATTTGACCCTCAATAATATTATGACGTCATGAAAATGGCGTCGTAAGTCAAAAAATCAATTTTGCTTGTTATGACGTCATAATAATTATGCAAATCTGGCTCTAACTCCGTGAATATTGATCAATTTTCGCCCAATTTTTGATATGTTGCAGCTTAGGTCTTACTCTTTCTAAATAATGCCTTAAATATTCATTTTAATGAATGTATCATCCTAAAAATTTGCAAAAAATAAAGGCATGTCATTTTTACTCATTTTGCGTGTAATCTCTATGGGACATGACTATTTCTCAAAACTAAATTCTACATTCTTCTATTTCGTGAGCCATATCTCAACTTTTTCTTGTCAGTTTTCCATGAGCTTTTAGTATGTTGTAGCTGAGATTCTAAGCTTTCGTAAATTTTAACTCCTTTTTTGTATCAGATGCCGGGATCATTGCCCGTTTTTTGCTTGCAAAATTGGATTTGTAATTCTCAAATTTGCTTACGTGTAATCTCTATTGGGAATATCGTGGCTGAATGGATAATGCACTTGACTAGCGTCTTTGGGGTCCCAGGTTCGAGTCCTGGGGTGAACAAAATGATTTTTTTCCATTTTCTTTTCTTTTTACCACCTCGTACATGATCCTTTATGACAATTAAAAGGTATAAAAGTTAAAATTGAGCAAGATAAAACAGATTATAATTACTTTTTTCATATCACATGTATTGTCATATATTAAAGAGATCTTTTTCACAGTGCTTTATCATCTCCCGTCTTTCACAAGTATTCTAACCATAATGAACATTCAGTTGTTATCATGATGATCATATTGATCTGCATGAACATGGTGATAGTGATCATAATGGCGAGAATAAGGACAAACCAACTAATTCGTCCACATGACGAATTAAAATCTAGTTATTATTCCTATCATTTAAATCGTTAACTTTATTCGGCATTTTTGTTTTGCTTTGTTTCATTTTGTCTCCTTTGTTTTATTTATCACTTTATAGTTTATCAATTTTTAAAACCGACACTCCAAATAAATGGATGAATAGTTTTATAAAAACAGACAATGTTTTGTAAACAGTCCTGTATGTTAAAGTTATGTCTCTGAAATCCAGATGAAGAAAAAATTGTAGGTGAGGTAAATGATAATAAAAAATGGCCGGAAAGGGAAGAAAAATGAATTAATACAAGCGCCGAGTTAACCTAGAGCATAGAGGAAAGACGTAGACAAAAATCACGAAGGAAAAAAGAAGCGAAATTATTTAGGAATAAGATGTTAACATAATTAAAGAGAACCGAGAAGGAGAGAGATAGAGAGAGAGTGGGGGGTTGTTGCACCCACAAATGTAATAATCGCCCACAAATGTAATAACGCCCACAAATGTAATAACACTTTACCCACAAATGTAATAACGCCCACAAATGTAATAACACTTTACCCACAAATGTAATAATTTTACCCACAAATGTAATAATGCACTTTACTCACAAATGTAATAATTTTTGATCGCCCACAAATTTAATAATGACTTTACCCACAAATGTATTAAATTTGAAGGGATTTTTGGCGAATCCGTTCTAAACTAAAATCCTACAGTAATGCGTTCATATAGCACAAAAGTGCAAAGTATTTTTCCCAGACCCGGATAATTCAAAAATTATAATATAAGTCCAAAGTCTTTTTTCCAGACCCGATTGTTTTAAATTTATGATATAGGTCCAAAGTCTTTTTTCCAGACCCGGTTATTTTAAAATTTATAATATAAGTCAAAACTAAGATACGATAATGATATTCCAGCTGAATAAAAATTATAATCGAGCTTAGTCTTTTCTCCAGACCGAGTTGATTAAAACTGGTGGAATAAATGTCTTTGTTGTTGTTTAAATACGGCGCATATTGTGAATATATGCGCTAAGTGTAAATTGAGAATCAAGCATAGTCTTTTCTCCAGACCCCATTACTTAAAACTAAAAACTAAATCCCTCTGGTAATGCATTCATATAGCACAAAAATGCAGTCTCTTTTCCAGACCCGATTAATAAAAAAATTATAATATAAGTCCAAAGTCTTTTTTCCAGACCCGGTTATTTCAAAATATATTTCAATTATAATATAAGTCCAAACTAAGATACCATAATGATATTCCAGTGGAATAAAAATGAAAATCGAGCTTAGTCTTTTCTCCAAACCCTGTTATTCCAAAATTATAAATAACAATACAACAACAAAAAACAGTAGGCCTATAAAGACCCCATAAGCTTATTAATGCTGGATAACTTCTTCTTCTTCTTTCCTTGGTTGGCAACCAGTCAGCAGTGGCGTAACAAGTTGCCCCCCTGGCGGATTTCACCGGGAAAATAAAAGAAAAACGGGAAAAAGAAAAAAAGGAGGGAGAAAGAAAGGGAAAGGGGAAAAGGGAAAGGGAAAAGTGAAAAGAAAACGAAGAAAAAACTTTTTTTTAATGGAAAAGGAAGGAAAGCGGGAAAATGTACGAAAGAAGAACATTTGAGAAAGAACGAATCATTCCGAAATAGGCATATGTAATGCAATAGCACGGTGGGAAATAAATAAAAAGATGAAAAAATGGCAAACAATAGCAGGAAACGAAGGTAGAATGTAATTAGCCAAAAGCTAAATTTTGGAAAACAAACTGAAGGAAATTAAGGGACACAAGAAAAAAAAATTATAACACGACCGGGCTGCCGATGATTGAAATTAAAGAGCGGGAAGAAAGATAGACTGCATGCAACATTGTGCTATATAAGCTTGCTAAATTTTATGCAAATAAGCTACCGGGGCTTTGCCCCAGACCCCACGCAGTAGGGGCTCTTCATTATAACCTTCAAATGGCTCTATTATACGCCCCCGTTCAATCACTGGCATACAGGTGCGGAGGGGGGGGGGGGGTCTTGGTTCCACACCCCCAAGAGGAAATGAAAGAAATGATAGGAGACAATGTATAATGAAATGAATGGAACCAATGAAATGTGTTGTTTGCTGAATATAATCATTGATAATGGAAAAATCTATCGCATAATTAGAATTTAATTTCATTAGGCAATTTTTTTTCAGCTCGCGTTGCACGCTGGCGACTTTATAAAATTTTTTCCTACATTGCTTTGTTTTGCCCCCTCAAAATATTTGGTTCATTACGCAACTGGGTTAAATAAATGTGTTGTGTAAAAGCTATATTCTGTATATGCCCGCGATTTGATTAAAATAGCGGCAATCTGCGAGGTTCATGGCTTTGATATCAAGAAGTTCAGGGGGCTCCGCCCCTGACCCCAACCGGACAGAACTGCATATGAAGGGGTTGGGCCATGGCCCCAAAAAGTTCTACAGATAAGAACAAACAAACAAAAAAGGTGGAAAGAAAAGCAAAAGAAAAGTGTAGGATGTAATTTTATTTACTTAATATAATGTCAAAAAAATAGCTCAAAGTTAGATTCTCATGAAAAGATGATTTTTTTTTTTACTCTTCACGCTACAGCCGCAAAGAATCCTGTTCACAGTGGCGTACAGACCACAAAAGAAGGAATCTAAAGAGAGAAGAGTGAAATATATTATTCTCTGGATATCATGTCAAAATCTATCACAAAATTTGATTTTTGAAATAAAAAGGTCAAAATTTTTGCTCGCTCGCTTCGCTCGCTCGCAACTTTTTTAAAAGATAAATTCTGCCCGATACGCAATATCTGGCATTCTCAAAATAGTCGCCTCATTACACACCATTACGCCTGTTCATACCATTCTATGACCGGGAAATTTTTGGCTCTTGCCCCCCCCCCCCCCTGGCCACCGACCCCTGTTACGCCGCTGCCAGTCAGGATTGACTATTTTTGCCACAGCTTTTGTTCATTTTCACAGCTTATTTTTTTCCTTCTCTTTGGACATACAGCGTAGTCTGTCAGCCAGACCTAGTTTTTTTTTTTTTAATAACGCTAATAGTTATAATAAAAAAAAAAAAAATCTAAGACCAAACAATCCTTCAACCAAAGAACCTGTTTTAAAAAGAGGTTTAGAGCGTTGTCTTTATTCCAGACCTAATCATTAAACATAATTACGAAACAAAATCTTCTAACGTAAAACCCTATCATATTCTTATAATGACAATCCTCCAGCAAACTGTTAATGTTAAAATTGCCTTTGTTGGTTGTAGATCATATTTGTTTAGAATGATTTTCCTATTTTTTATTTTCTTTTCTTTATGATTCATACCTAAATCAATTACCGATAAATTATGTTTGTTACGTAATGAAAATTGTATTGTATACGAAAGTTATATATATAAATGCAGAAGAAAAAATAAATCAAATCATATAATATTATTATTGTGGAATAACACGAGTTTTAAAACGTACTCTTTCCTCCGGACCTGGTTATTAAAAAAAAAAAAATTAAAAAAAAAACTTAAAATCTAAGACCAATCTTCAAAAGTTACACCCACTAAAAAAATGCGTCTTTACCCCACGCCCATTTTTTAAAAAATAATACTAAGACCCCTACAAAACATCGTAATAATGCATGGGTAAAGCAAACATCCTTTCTCCAGATATTCTACAAATATTGTAAAACGAATACCTAATAATCTAATTACTGTGGAATAAAATGAATATCGATTGTAGACTTTCATCCAGACACACTTATTTCAAGAATAAAAAAGCAATAAAACCCAACCCCCAGCAACGAATCTAGGAACCAAAGTACATGTTTAGAGCGTTGTCTTGATTCCAGACCCAGTCTTTATGATAATTAAAAAAATCTTAAAAACATAAGACTTTGTCATATTCTTATTCCTGTGTAATAACACGAGTATTGTGCTTAGTCTTTCGTCTAGACCCGGGTTATCTAAAAGATGAACAATTTATTGAAAAAAATCTAAGCTAAGACCAATCTTCAAAATTAAACCCAGTTAAAATGCTTGGGTTTAGAGTGTTGTCTTTACCCCACACCCAGTTCTCTTAAAAGTACAATTTAAGTGAAACAGTAATCTTAAAACTTAGACCCCAGCATCTTCCAAACTATAAAAACCATGTGATAACGCATACCACAAAAACAACAAGTTAATCATAGGTGTAAATATTCATATCTGAACGATATGCGCCTTAAAACCCAAGATAACAACAACAACAACGTTATTCTACATCAATGATATTGCGGGGTTTTGTTAATATTGTTTGTTTGTTTTTATTGTTTTTTATAATTTCCGATTTTGAAATAACTGGGTCTGGAGCGAAGACTACACCATATTTCCATGCCATTCAATGTTGATAAGATTGCAGGGTCTTTGTTTGTTTTTCTATTATTATTTATTTATTATTATTATTATTCATTTGTTATTTGAAAGATCTGGGCCTGGATGAAAGACTACGCTATATTTCTATGCTATTTAACATTAATAAGATAGTAGGAGTCTTTGTTACTTGTTGACTCTTTAAAAATGATTTGTATTTGAAAAAAAAAGTGGCTCTGGAGGGAAGACTACGCTATATTTCTATGTTATTCAACGTCAATAAGATTGTGGGGCCTTTGTTTTATTATCATTATATATCTTTTTTTATGATTTGTTATTTCAAAATAACTGGGTCTTGAAGAAAGAATATGCTATATTTCTAAGTTATTCAACATCAATGAGATTGTAGGGTCTTTGTTAATATTGTTCTTTATGATTTGCTATTTTGAAATAACCGGGGCTGGAACAAAGACTACACCATATTTCGATGCTATTCAATGTTGAAAAGATTGCGGGGTCTGTTTTGGTTGTTGTTGTTGCTTTGTTTCTGAATGATTTTTTTATAACTGGGTCTGGAGGAAAGACTATGCTATATCTACATTTTGTTCATCATTAATAAGATCGTGGGGTCTTTTTTTTTTTAATTATTATTCATTATTTTTTATTTGCTATTTGAAATATTTGGGTCTTGAGGAGAGACTACGCTAAACTTCTATGTTATTCAACATTAAGAAGAATTAATTTTGGGATCTTTATTTGGAAGATTGTTTAAATGTTTTATATAACCGGGTCTGGAGAAAAAAGATTGTGACTTTGTGCTTTATGAACGCATTGCTATAGGGTTTTAGTTTAGAACAGATTCGCCAAAAATCCCTTCAAATTTATAGCATTTGTGGGTAAAGTCACTATTACATTTGTTGGTAAAGGGTTTTAATTCTTCGTAACCGGGTCTGGAGAAAAGACTACGCTTGATTCTCAATTTACTCTTAGCGCATATATTCACAATACGCGCCGTATAAGTTAAAACAACAAAGACATTTATTCCACCAGTTTTAATTAACTGGGTCTGGAGAAAAGACTAAGCTCGATTCTCATTTTTATTCCACTGGAATATCATTATCGTATCTTAGGTTGGACTTATATTATATTTTTTTAAACAACCGGGTCTGGAAAAAAGACTTCGGACTTATATTATAATTTTATAATTAACCGGGTCTGGAAAAAGACTTTGCACTTTTGTGCTATATCTAAATTTTTTCCAATAAACATTTATTTTCCTCCATTTTACAAAATTTCTTCATTTTTATTAAAAAGAATTCATATGAAATCAATTTCCATAAAGAATATAAATATATACAACTTATGTGTACGGAGGAAGGCGTAGGTCCCTAGAAGTATATGCTTGTGGCGGGATACGCATTACTATAGGACTTTAGTTTAGAACGGATTCGCAAAAATATCTCTTCAAATGTATTGCATTTGTGGGTAAAGTCATTATTACATTTGTGGGCGATCAAAAATGATTACATTTGTGGGTAAAGTGTATTATTACATTTGGGGGTGAAATTATTACATTTGTGGGTAAAGTGTTATTACATTTGTGGGCGTTATTACATTTGTGGGCGATTATTACATTTGTGGGTGTAACAGGGGTTCAAGAGGAATGTTAGGAGAAATTGAAAGTAAAAAGAGCTGTGAGAAAAGTACAGAGGAAAAGAACTGGGAAGAATATCCAATTTATTTGAATGTGCTCTGTGTCTATCAGTGTGTGGGATGAGTATGTGCGTTTCTATGCAAAATATGGTTAGGATATTTCCATAAAAAATATCTTGAAATTTGCAACAGCCCACTTTCGATGCGGCGCCACTGTATTTGGGTTCATCAGTCTAAATGTTGTAACATTTTTTGGTTTCACCTCGGTTGTGTAGATTTCTTCAGAGAGGGGATGGGTTGTCCGAATTCGTAGTATTATGAAAATCATTTTTGCAAACTATTCCCAGTCTAATAATACTCCGGCAGAAATGTTATCAAAAAATGATATGAAAAAGGGAATCTATTAATGCATAGTTGAATGAATGAATGAATGAATAAATAAAAAAATGAACAATTATATTTTTTATTACACCCTCGTATAGCAAAAAAAAAATAAAAAAACGCCACCCCCCTAAAAAAAAAGGGGGGGGGGGGAACGTGAGCGAGAAAATACAAAGGTATAGGAGAACGTAAGACTTGCGAGAGCAGACAAGGAATAGTTCAAGTTCCCTCCATGCTTGATCCCCCTCCCCCCCCCCCGGGAACGCGTTTTGCGCGCTCAGTAAGTGTTTCACACGCTTCGCGTGCTGACTACCGCCCCCTTGAATTAAATCCTAGCGTCGCCACTAATTTAGGACGGAATTACTGGGAAATATTCGGCTCTGCCCCCCCCCCTCTGATAACGAGCACCTGTTACGCCGCTGCAACGAGGCGCCTTAAACCACTCGACCTCGGCAACCGATGAATGGGAAAAAATCGGTCTCGCTGGCATTCGGCCTCGCGGGCCTTCGGTCTCGCGGACCCTCGGTCTCGCGGGCTGTCCAACTCAGTTTCATTTTTTTTTGGTGATTATACTTCAAACTTATGTAAATCTTATTTCTGCTTTCAAATCTTTCAGTTGATAGTTTCCATGTAACACTTGTTTCTTTTTATCATTACATTCTTTGACATAATTCTTTTATATACAGAATATTGGGCATAATTAAGGATGAAATTGACGAGTTTTGTTTTTCGGTTGCCTATATCACATCCTATAATAATCGGGGTTTTTTTTGTAATGTCAATATCAAAGTAAGAAATATTCCGAATATGACACGAAACTATTTTCCAAAATATCCTGACTTTTTTGCATGTCAATAAATAATGACATATAGTTTCCTTGCAATTGCAAGTATGACATAAATCATCATTCGAAATTCCCCATTTGCATATTGTCTTTACTAGGCAATATTCTGTGAATAGGTTTGAAATTATATTGTTTTATTTTATTGTCATTAATTTGCTGAAATATGAATTTAAATACTTCACTCCAATGAAATTAGTTTGATAAGTCTAAACGATCTTGCCAAAAATGTAAACAAACGGGTTCTTCTTTATATTTATCCCCGAACAAACTTTAATAGTGTTTAGCTGACATTTTCTCGACATTTATTGAGTCACCTGTTGCTAACTCAATCACATTTGGTTCTTATGTTTGTAGCCGTTGCGGGGTTCTTGTATTACGTAATTTCTCTAACCAGAAGTGTGGGAATGCCTTTTTGAGTTTTGCCAATTCAAAAGAAGTAAGCAGTTGTCTGCGGTTAAAATAGTTAATAATACATGAAAAATCTTTCCGATTCCTATCTTCTATAATCTGTCTCACTGTATAAATCCTCTCTTTGATCCAGTTTTGAAAAAAACGTTTCTTTCTCATGTTTTATATTGCTATTATACCAGATAATTTCTTGGTTTATATCGCAAACATTAAACATGTGTATAAACTTTATTTCAGACCACGATCTAAAAAGGTCAATGTAAAATTTAGGTTTCTTTTGCATATTCTTATCATATCGTTTTTTGGCAGTTAAATCTTAAACACATAGGAATGCCAGAAATTTTACTGATCCAATAATTGAATAAAATTATCCATGGTGTTTTTTTCACCTGAGATTTTTTTTTTAATCCATGATAAACGAAGAGAAGAGGCCATTCTAAGGCCTCCTTCTATTTCAGAATTACAGCATACGTTTTGTTTGACCTTTTCAGCTTTGGAATTCCATTAAAAAAAGAGTATATTAATCTATCTACCAATTTAATTATTTTCAAGGGTACTGGGACTGCTGTGGCTGTATATACTTATTATGAAGTGACTAAATGCTTTATGACAGTCAACTTCCCATACAAAGTTAGTTTTCGCATTTTCCATAAATCTAAAGTACTTTTAATTTTCTTCACTTTACCTTCCCAATTTAACTTTTCAAATTCTCTACGAAATTTTCCAACATAAACCCCAAGACATTTTATAGCATTTTCTGTAAATTCTAATTCCCCAGTGTTTTGGACATTGATATTTAATCTCATGAACTTAAATTTTGACCAATTAATTTTGGGACCGGCATTTTTACCAAAGTTTTCTACTTCTCTCATTATTTCTTTAACAGAGTTGACAGAATCGGCAAAAAATGTAGTATCATGTGCAAACTGAAATGTACGAATATCTATGAAATCTGAACAATCTGATTCAGGGTTAGGTACTTGAATACCTCTATTTTTTTTATTTTTTTTAACTTTTGCTGCTAAAACTTCTGCCAAAATAATAAACAAAAGGACAGACAATGGACATCCTTGGGTTACACCCCTATTAATCGAAAACTTTTTAGATACCCAACCATAATTCATTATTTTACCATTGGCGTTATTATACAAAGTCGTAATCAATTTAATGAACGAATTTTTAAAACCAAGTTCTTTTAGTAAAGTGAATAAGAAATTATCATTGACGGTGTCAAAGGCTTTCTTAAAGTCTAATGACATGATGATACCAGGTGTCTCAGTACTTTGACAAAAGTCAGTTATGTCCTGTACAAGTCTAATGCATTCTGGTGCACAACGATTTTTCATAAAACCAAACTGATCTTTAGATACAAGGCAATGAATAATTTCCTTTAATCTAACAGTAAAAAACACGAGCTGCTAATTTGTAGTATATGAAGAGCTCACTTGCAAAAGGGGTTAGGTCCATTTTTCATCAAATTTGATTTGTTTTTGTCTCAATGTATAGATTTTTAGTAGCTCTATAAGATGATACCAAAGAAAAGTTGAAATTCCCATTAAAAGTGATCTAAAATGGCAAAGAAAAATCACTTTTTTCAAAAGGGGTTAGGTCCACACATATTTTCTTTTTGGAAAAGAATATTTACAAAAATATAAAGACAGGTGGATTTTTTTTATACCAAATTTTATGTTTTCATGGTAGGGTATCACAAAAATTTAGTTTCGCATAAGAATATTGCAATATGGGAGAATAAAAAAGGATTTTCTTGGAGTGGACCTAACCCCTTTTGCAAACAAACTATTCTGAAGAGCTCATTTGTCAAAAGGGGTTAGGTCCATTGTTCATTAATTTTTATTGTTTTCTGTCTCAAAACCTCTAAATTATTAGTCGTTCTGATAAAAACAACAACAATTTGAAATTCACATGAAAACGTAAATAAAAGTGGTGAAGAAAAATCACCTTTTTAATCAAAGTAGATTGGATTCATTTCAGTTTAGTTGCAAAAGGGGTTAGGTCGACAATGATAATTTTTTAAAGAATATATAGAAAAAAATTGAAGACGGGTAGATTTCTTTTATACCCAATTTTATGTTCATATAATAGGGTTGTAAATTATGACAATTTAGTTTCTCGTAAGAGTATTGCAGTAAGTGAGAATAAAAAAACATGGATTTTCTCGGAATGATAAAAAGTGGACCTAACTCCTTTTGCAACTTAACTCTTCATATATTGAGGAGTGATATGGGCCGCCAATTATCGAGAAGATTTTTGTTGCCCTTTTTATACCAAACAGTAAGGATGGCTTGACTTTGAGTTGAGGACAATTGTGTTTTGTCATATCCCTGATTCAGGCTGGCAACTACCATCTGTTTTAAGTCCTCCCCAAAAACATTTATTAAATTCAATTCAGGCCGTCACTGCCAGGAGACTTATGAAGATTCATTAGACTTTACTGCGAGCCAGCATTTATTTTCTGTAAGCTTTCCCTCACATATATTTGCTTCTTCATCATTCAAAACATTGAACTTTAAGTTACCTATATATAGTCTTTTAAATCAGATCTTACATTATCTTTTTGATTCAGTTTAGTATAGAATTCATGTATATTTGACAAATTTTTTTCATCTTCCTTAATAATCTTTCCATTAATATCAATACAGTCTATTTCTTTCTTTTTGCCTTTTGCTTTTTCAAGCTGGAAGAAATATTTAGACGATTTCTCTCCAAACTCAAGCCACCTTGCTCTTGAGCGAACATACGCACCTTTGCATTGATGCTTATACCATTTATTCTTCACTCCACCAAGAAGCAGCTGCTACTATCAACAAGCATCTCATTTCAATAGCAGCTAACTCCCTCCTCTGGACAGAGGTTCCCTTCCTGCGTACTTACTATCTCCAAGTCAGTGCCCCCTCGTCCAACCTTGGGAAGTACTTCGAAAGCTTAAACACTTAAATTCTTCCAAAGCAGGGATCAAGGATGACATACCTGTTAGAGTTGTAAAGGAATTTGCTCTTGAATTGTCTGTGCCCCTTACTGATATGTGGAGCGTTGTGGCCCAGTGGATTAGTCTTCGGACTTTGAAACAGAGGGTCGTGGGTTCGAATCCCAGCCATGGCGTTATTTCCTTCGGCAAGAAACTGATCCACAATGTGCTACACTCAACCCAGGTGAGGTAAATGGGTACCGGTAGGAAGTAATTCCTTAAAAAGCTGTGTGCGCTATGAACGCCTAGCTTAGCCGGGTAATATAGGAGCGCCTTGAGCACCTAACAAGGTGGATATGTGCGCAATATAAATACCCTATATTATATCTTGAACACTTCTTTCCAACTTGGGGTTGTACCAGATCAATGGAAGCTCTCCCAGATTACCCCGATACCTAAGGCACTGCCCGCGTCTATCGACAACATTCGACATATCGCTCTCACAAGTAACTTTGCAAAAATAGCTGAATGTTTTGTGGCAAAATGGCTTTTGCATGACATTGAATAACACATTGATTCACGTCAGTTTGGTAATATGACTGGACTTTCCACTACTCACTATTTGGTACAGCTTCTTCATTGTCTTTTTGAAAATGCAGAAAAAAGTAAATCGATTTCTACCATTGTGTGTACTGATTTTAGTAAAGCCTTTGACAGGCTTGACAATACCATCCTTATCCGTAAAATGGTTGATCTTGATGTACGACCATGCTTAATTCAGTGGGTTATTGATTTCCTAGAATGTCGTCAACAGAGTGTTAAGTATCAGGGTAAAAAAACTCAATGTTTTTAAAATAATGCAGGAGTACCGCAAGGTACAAAACTAGGTCCGTTACTATTTCTGATTATGATCAATGACACATGTTATTCTTCGACTTTTCCTTACTTTAAATATATTGATGATCTAACTTTGGCAAAATGTAGAGTAATATCATCACCCCCAAAATACAAGAATGTCACAATGAATTGCAATATTTGTCGACAAATAACCATATGAAATTGAATCCCTCCAAGTGCTTTGGTATGAATGTAACTTTCATGAAAACACCCCCTATTCGTAATGACCTACACATTGGTGAATCTGTACTAGCATTCGTCACTTCCGCTAAGATATTGGGTGTAACAATACATTCAAATTTGAAATGGGATGAACATGTAGGTTAAATTCTAAAGAAGTATAATAGGAAACTTTTTTATGTTCAGATCACTCAAGCAATATGGAATGCCCGTTGAAGACCTAAAAACTGTCTTTGTTGGATACATCCGTCCCTTATTAGAATATTGCACACCGGTTTTCAATGGGGCTTTGACCAAACAACAGATCGCTGACCTAGAAAGAGTACAGAAACGAGTCTGCAAAATTATATTAGGACGTAACTACTCGTCGTATGAAGATGCTTGCCAAACAATCAACCTTGAAACTCTTGATTCTAAACGGAAAATTCTTGCTCAAAAATTTTCTAAATCTCTTACAATCAATCCACACTGCAAAACTTGGCTCCCTCCTCCCAAAAGCTAGACATTTCGCTAAGGAAAATCCCTAAGTACAATCAATTCAAATGCAAAACCAACCGATTCCGAAATAGTCCCATCCCCTACTTCATAGACTTACTAAACGAGAACTAGATACATTTGTTGACCCCCCCCCCCCCCCCGGAAGATATAATAGATATAGTTTTCTTTATTTGCTAGGATAGTCATCCTCATTCTATACCGCCTTGCCTCACTCAGTGTACTCTGTACTTAATTTGTTGTTATACATGCATGCTTTTGTTTGTTTTCAATCTTCGCCACTACTTTCTTCATCTTTCTAGCCCAATCCTCTTTCTGTACTTTCTACCTATATCTCCTTTTAATTACACTTTCCCCCTTACTCACCTTTTCTCTGTCTGTCTCCCTATGCCGTCTTTATCCTTTCCCATCTTTTCTTTTCTAATACTTTTCATTCATCCATGTACAATGTGCCTCATTGTAGTGGTTAGAATTTGCGTACTTAATATTTATTATGTTCAATACAATGTATGATTTTATTTACTTTCAACAATTTATTTCCTTGTATTATAATAAGAAGTACTTGTAATTTTATATCATTTCATGTTTGTATTTGAGTATTATTATATATTGTTGTAAATTGTACACATGTTTTTATTCAGTCTTTGGCTGCAAAGGGATGTTTTTAATAAACCATTATTGAATTGAATTGAATTGAAAAATTTGATCTCACGTTTTAAACGACTAATTTCGTCTACATTTTCACTACGTTGATCTTTATCTAGTGTCTGACAAAGTTGATTATACCCTTTTTCCGAAGTGTATTATATGTTCCCTCTTCTTTCTTGATACATCAGAAGCATATTTAATGCTTTACACATCTCCCAGTTCAACTGATTATCAAAATTGATATATTCCATTTTGATCTTTTTAATAACATTTTTTATGCTTTTTTTAATACATTTCATCATCAAGCAAGGAATTGTTCAATTTCCAAAAACCATTTCCCCTCTTTTTTTGTTGTCACCTGAAGTTTCATCGTAACAGCATTATGATCGCATTTTAATACTGGTTTAACATCGAGAGAATACACATACGGAACAAATGCCTTGGAGACTAGCCAATAATCAAGCAGTGAATATATATTGAGTGATAACTGCCCCCAAGTAAATTGTCTCCTCTCTGGGAAGCTCTTTCTCCATACATCTATTAAGTCATTACAGTTTTGACATTTAACAAACCAGTATTAAGGTAAGCCTGTAAATGACATTCCACTTGTATCTATTTTTTTTTTATCTTGCACACAATTCTAGTCTCCTCCTGCCATCATAATATCATTCTGTTTTTTTTAACTGTTCACCCAACTATACAGTGACGCATAAAATGACACCTTCTGTGTATTTGTAGCAGGAGCATATACATTCAGGCAAAAATAAACAGGATCATGACTCACAAATCTTAGTGCTATGGACCTACCATCACCTTTGGCTTATATATCAATAATATTAATGTCAAGATCCTTTCGGATTAAAATAGCTACACCTTTTCAGTGTTTCGTTCCATGATCATGAATTCCTAAACCTTTCCATTCATTTGAAATAACATTTTCCAGATCTTTTGACAAAAAAGTCTCTTGCAAAAATGCAATGTCACATTTTTGACGTTTCAACCATAGAAATACTTTCTTTCTTTTAAGCGTGTCACATATTTCACGTACGTTTAACGATACAAAATGAATAGACTCCGTCATATATTATCAAGATCCAAATGTTTCATATTCATATTTCTTCGAACTCACTTCTTTTTGTTCTTTACTGGTTTCATTTTCCTTTTCTTGGTCTTAGATTCTTTGTTTTTCCCGGCAGCTTTCGATGAAGAGGTCTCTGGTGATAACGTACATTCACCGTCCTCGCTATTCGTGTAGACGCTGTATATTTCGTCGTCATATTCTCCGTACGTTTGCTGCCTTGCTCGCTGTTCGTCATCGTTACGTTTTGGCGTTGTTCCACTAGCCTTCACCTGTGATCGCGTGCAGTACGTTGCTTCATGCGAATTGCTCGACGAGGTTCCCGCGCTGTATGAAGCTGATCGCGTCCTCATCGGTGATCGAAGATCGATGGCCTCGGATGTGATAGAATCTCTGCTCTCTGACGGTTGCTGAACAAGCTTATTGATGAAGTCCGCGAGACGAGTTTGTCGCGTCCTGTTGCTTGGATTCGCAGAATAGACGGACTGCGTTGAATCGCTATCCTTGAATTGTCGTAGCGGTGAAGCGCGAGGCGTTGCTATGTGATTACCTGGTGCGCGGTTGTTTTGTGGGCAGGCATTTTTCATATGACCAACGTTTTTACAAAGTTTACATTATGCATCATTGTGGCATCTGGATACATGGTGTCCCGATTCAAGGCATCTGGAACATGTGACTGGGCCAGCTGCTCCGGAGTGTTCGGGTTGTACAAGATGATACACGCGTCCCATGAAGTTGGTCCCGAATAACATTTTCTTAGGCAACGGTTGTGTTAGCGGGATAATAGCCACCTTTCGCAATCCTCACGGACGCAAATATAAGCCAGTTCACGGTTAGCTCATGATCGACTTTTCTCAAATGACCTTTGTGATTTTTCATTAGACCAGGTGACTAGAATAGTACATCAGGGATAAGGTTTGGAAATCTGTTTTATTGTCTGCCTTTGGCACATTTGACTTTTGTTTAGGCTACTGTCAAATACCAGTGATTATGAAGGCTCTATTTATTACTCTTCAGCTTGCATTACATATCAATTAAAGAGAGTCTTCAACTTGTGTTTCATTAAATTATTATACAATGTCCACTGTAATGAAAATGGAAACATGCCGGTCAAATGAAAGTGTAATATAAGGGGAAACATGCTGGTCTATTTACTATATGTTGACCATATAGTAGAAAGCAAAATTTAGTTCTGAGCTGTAATTATTCTTTCTTCTATGGGAACTTGCTTCTCATAGATCAAATAAAATTTCCGAAGACCCCATATAATTGTGTACTTTTTGGCGCATTTAAAGAGGAGAAATAAATGGGTTTTTTTTTTCAATTTGTCTAAATTGCATTTTAAAATATACCTTTTTATTTTGCTTTCGGTACAGGCCAATTTTTAGAGGCTGAAATATTAAAGAGTTGATTACTTGAATTTCGTTCTATTTTTTTTTTCATATCACTTGCAAATAGAGAAAATATAGCGCCCTCCCCCCCCCCAAAAAAAAGAACAAAAAATAATAATTTTTAAAGGCATCTCGCACAAATTATTAAAATGTATTTGTTTTATTTATCATTCACTATGAGTTCTGTATAAAGTGATAAACCAATGAATTATTTTTATATGTATACGTTTCCAATTATTTGCCTACTTATTAAAAAATAATGTTTGTGTTGTTATTCGATTTGATTTATTGTTTTCTACTGCATCCATGGAACATTCGTATAATACATTTTCCATAACATAATAAACATAATATGTTAACATTTTTGGCATGAATCATAAATAAAGTGTACTAAAAAAATATAAAAATAATTCCAGACAAAAATGATTAACTACCAAATTATTAAATGATATTCACAATTTGCAGGAGAAGGATTGTCATCATAAGCAGATTGCTTGAAGAAAAATGACAATCCCAAACTAAATCTAATTAAATTAATTAATACGTTTATAAAGCAGAATGGGCATATAATTTTAAATACGAATCATCAATTATGCAATATTTTTAGTATGAAGATGAAGATGATAAGGGTGAGGATGACGGTGATATGATGATGATGATGAAGGCCATGGAGATGATGGTGGTCATGATGGAGATATTGGTAATGACTGAATCGAAGGAGGAATGAATTCACGATAAAAAAGGATACGACACAGAAATTTTACTTCAAATATTCTGATAATAACATAGATTTAACGTTTGCCTTATTACAAGATAGTTTTGGCAATTCACGGTTAATTATATCTACTAAAGTTTCTAAGACATTATGTGAACAAAAAAATTTGGTGTCATCTGCAAATTATACATATGATAACAAAGGTGTTACATTATTCAAATCATTGATATATATAAAAAAAGCAAGGGGCCTAGGATTGATCCTTGTGGAACTCCGCATTGTATTAACTGAAAATCAGAAAGAATATTATTGTGAATTACATATTGTTTTCTATTGGACAAATAACTCTTAAACCATGATAGTGTAATTCCGCGAATTCCATAATTCTCAAGTTTTTTAAGTAATATCTGGTGGTCAAGAGTGTCAAAGGCTTTGCTTAAGTCCATGAATACTCCTATTATATGTTCTTTTTTTGCCATTGCATTTGTAATTTTATCGTATATTTGTATTAAAGCCTGATCAGTCGAATGTCCTTTCCTGAATCCATATTGGTTTGAATTTAGAAAATGAAAAATATCTAGAAACTTATAAAGTCTTTTGTAAATAATCTTCTCTAATATTTTGGAAATGCTGGGAAGAATAGAAATAGGCCTGTAATTTTTTATTTCATGCGGATTGTCTTTTTTTTAAACAGGATTTACCTTTACAATTTTTAGGGAATCGGGACATATTCCGGTGCTAATCGACAGATTAAAAATATGACACAAAGGAGAGGCAATATAGTGTATGATCTGCTTAAGAAGGGAAGTACTAATTCTATCAATCCCCTGTGATTTGCTTGATTTGAGATTTTTTGTTATTTCAATTAATTCCTTAACATTTGTTGGGTTAAAGAATAAAGACGAGTTAATGGGTGTGGGAAGAAATTTACCAAAATTTTCATCAGGTTTGTCAAGTTTGTTTGCCAATGAGGGTCCTAAGTTAACAAAAAAGGGAATTAAAGGTATCAGCTACATCTTCTGAATTTATCGCAACATCATGAACTGTGAAATTATCTTTGGGTAATATTTTGGGTTTCTTGCCAATCAAATCATTTATAATCTCCCATGTGGCTTTCATGTTTGATTTAACTTTGTAAAGCTTCTCGGAATAAAATAATTTGCGAGAAGCTCGAATTGTATTGGTTAGTCTATTTCTATAAGTTTTATATTTATTTTTCTTTTGAATAGAAGGGTTCTTTAAAAATGCCTTGTGAAGTTTATTTCGGGTATGTATGGATCTTAAAATTGCTTTAGAAATCCATGGCATTTTTGCCTTCTTTCCTTTGACCTGTGATATCAGAGGAAGATTTTTCTCGTAATATGTCTGCAATTTATTGTTAAAATTTGTGTATGCAATGTTTGAATTAGACTCATGAAATACATCCAACCATTCATCAATTGCAAGATCCATTTTGAACGATTCAAAGTTTTTAGGAGATTCTTTTCTATACATTGCCGATTTGAGTATATTTTCTTTTGGAATATTATTATCGCAAAATTAAAAAACCGGCAAATGATCCGATATTTCAGATATTAACAATCCGCTCATAATATATCTGTTTAATATACAGTGCGTATCAAAAAAAAGTTTACACTTTGAAACAATCCTGTAAAGTTATACATTTGTAATATCCTGAAGATTTTTCCACATTTTAACATTGGTACAGATCCATTTAAGCAAATGACGATATAACTGTCGAAAAATATTTCCGCTTGAGTGAGCACCACTTACTTTTGAAAAGTTAGTGAAAAATGATTTTCGCAGAACTTTGAAATAGTTATGCAAATAAAAGTAGACCTTAATCATGAAGAACACGTGGAATTTAGCTAGTAAAATTGATTTGAAGATATCTTTTACCTTTTTTGACTTGTTTCCTTGCCCAAAACACTTCGAAAAGTGCATACGATATTTGCTTTACACTGAGCTGTGATTTACATGGAATGGCTTAAGCCTGATTTTCATTTTGTTAATCATTGCCAAGCTTGGGAAAAGTGTGGAGAAACAAGTATTAAATGAAAAATGAAACGTAAACCCACTTTCAATGATAAAAACTTATTGAAAAATGCTGAAGATGTCTGATATAAACTTTTGTTCAGATTTAGTTATGTCCTTAGCTCCAGCTGGCACAAAAATGGTAAAGGTTGTGCTTACTAAGTGTTGAAATTTCAATTTGGGTGGCAAAATTGTTACAAAATGCTTGAATGTATCCGTTTTATTTCAATTGACTAAAAGTGCAAAAGAAATATATGAGAAATGTTTCGCAGGGTAAGTTTGATTTCGCCCTTTCCCCTTGACACAGCGTGAAAACGAGCATTTCTGCGCAAACAGATTTCTGCGAGCTTTACAAAAATGGACAGTGCTCACTCAAGTGTAACATTCTGACAAAACTTTTACTTTCATTGGATAGATGAGACCCAAACCCAAGATTATATGTGAAAAAATTACCCACATCTGGTATATTTTTTAATTCCCAGGGCTTTTTCAAAGTGTAAACATTTTTTTGATACGCACTGTATTTGAAAAAATGTTGTCGATAAGTGTTGATGAATGGCTGAAAGTTCTGGTCGGTTTATCTATATGGGGATAATAGCCAAATGAATGCATTGTGTTTAGGAATAACCATTAAATATATTTGTTTCTCTTCTTTTCTGATAGTATGAAGGCACGTTTCAAGGTCTTCACAAAACAAATATCTCATAAATGTCCTATTATTGTCAATAAATGTCTGGATGATCACATGATTATTATAAAAACTGCCCTGACCTGGCAACGGATAATGCATGGACAACGTGATGAGTTTATTCACCGATTAATAACAATGGAACACCCCGTCACGTCACATGGCCACCGAGATAGAAAGAAACATGTATAAGGGTACGGTCCAGTAAACCGCCATAGGCACAGTTGATATTTCCCGGGGACAAAGCGACGAGGTGTCCCTCAACTCACTCATATAGTGAATTGCAGCAATCAGGAGGTTCATTACATAAAACATTTTTTGTTGTATTTCCCTTCCCTGTGTTTATCGATTTTAGTCTAATTTTTCACTTGAGGCGTCAAAACAAGATAAAATAAAATGTAACAAATCGAGCCTTCCAATTTAGAGTTCACTTTTCTCGTAAAAGATTGATATCAGCTCACGGTGAATAAACTACATCCGCGTGTGCACCTTCACATTCTAGCTCTACAGTAATAAAAAACTTAAATAAAAGAAAGGGAGATCCACAAAATACATCCACATGTCTTCATATTTGAATCTCACAATATGTGATGAAATATGATAAGTATACTAATGGCAGTCACTTGTTTAACGATTTCTGCAGTAATTTCGCATCTCCAGTAATGAAAAAAAAATCCACATGGAGCTAGATATATTTGAGTAAGAGAGAGAAAGACATATATATCTGCAGAAATTGTCATATTTCAAATGATAAAAACTCGGATGTATTTGAATAAAATGCAATAGCGTATACATTCACAACTAGCTAAATGAATCTTATGATACATTGAAATTCAAATTCAAATGTGGTGTTTACAAAGAGAATATATTCAATATTTTTCTACTAGATAATCTAGAAATTGTCGCATTTAACTGAAAGCTCTATGAAGACTTACAGGTAGTTGTTTTCCCTGGAACAAAAACACAACCACATATTTTCACATTTAGCTGAATGAATCTGATAATGTATATTGAAATATACTTTGTATATTGATGATAATCTTATGTGTTAATAAAAATATCTGCAGAAAATGACAAATTTCAAATATTAAATCGACATAGAATTAGATATGTTTGGATAAAATATTACCTCATATCTTCATATTTGGCAAATGCATCTCACTGTATATATGGTTTGTATACTAATGATAGTCCATTGTTAAACAACTTCTGCAGAAATTGTCGGATCTCATATCAATAAAAGATTCACATATAGAGCTAGATATATTTGATACAAAAAGACATTTTTTTTTTGTCATGATTGAAAAAAGTGTCTGCAAAGTCGTCACATTCCAAGTAAAAGATTGATAATGATTCGAATGTATTTTAATAAAATGCAACCGCGTGTACATGCACATCTAGCTGTGAATCTCACGATATATCGTCAAATTATTCAAATGTGGATGTTTACCTTTATAGTTTTCTTTTAGATAATCTGGATATTGTGGCATTTTAACCGAAGGCTCTATAAATTGTTTCACAGAATTACGTCGTCGGTTGACATCTACCTATACCCATGGATTATCTCCATCACCTTCACAACCTTGAATTGCTAAGAGAGGTATGATTGATAAATTTGGTTTACATTGTTTTAATTTGTTTAAATGTATTTTTGAAATGATTTGATGAGATAACAAAAATGAAAACTTGAAATAACATTTTGATTGTAGTTTTTGTTAATCTTGGGAAGACAATCAAGATTGCTGTTATTATGTTGGTAGATGTGTAATCAAATCTACATGCACATGTTCACTGTTTGGAAGGTTTATAAAGATCACAAAATAAAAGAATTAAAAATAATAGTCAACTCTTCCGCATACATGTACAGCTACCTTTGCCAAGACCACGTCGTGGGCTACGGGATGCTAGAAATCCATTGGAATCGTACGAGGATGGGCCATTTCGAGAACGGTATCAAAAGAAACCGTCATTTACATCATTAACATGCTGGAAGCCGAATTGAAGAGGGACACACAGACGAATATTCCACTTCCCGTTTATTTGCAGGTGTTGACGGCTCTCCATTTTTATGCAGTGGGTGAGTATTAAATTAAACGATTATTGAATATTTCTGGGCACTGTTAAATCTATTTGACTGAGGTTGTTTCTATTGATTTTAGGACTCCAGACAAATTTGATGATGATGACAATATCTAGAAATCAGAGAGGGAGCACATAAGTAAGAGTATCATTTAAGCAAACAGTCAAGTACCTATGAATTGCATACTTCAAAATTCCAAAACTACCACATCAGGAGTGAAGCTCTGCTGTTTCTGCTGTAAGAACTGTTATGTCAGGTTAGAGTTATAAATTCGTCATTAAACCTAAATTGGCAGATCACCCCACCCCCCCCCCCGAATCTTGGCTGTGTTGCGATGAAAAGCTATGAAATTTGGCACATAGATAACAACTCGAGATGAACATACACACAAAAAAATAGAACTGCAATCGTATCAGAACAATGTGCATGCATTGACGCCTGTGATTGTATGGAGGGCAAGAAACAGAAGGAGATAAAGAGAAAACTCCTGAGCATATACATTTTCAAAATATTAAGAGGGCGCTATCTTTATAGGCAATGGTCACTGATGCGTAAAAAAAACATTTAGCATATGAGGGATGATGCCATTAGCAAACCCTAAAAAAGTGATACCAAGATAAATGGAAACAAGGAAGTGATGGCCATTTTACTGTTTTCCAACTTTTTAATAGAGAGCGCTATTTCTTAAAAGGTAATGGTCACTGATGTGCGTACAAAAAACATATGGATTATGAAGGATGATGCCATAAGTCAACCCTGAAAATATGAAACTGAAATAAATGAAAACAAGTAAGTGATGGCTATTTTACTATTTTCCCACTTTGCAATAGAGGGCGCTATTTCTAAAGGTAATGGTCACTGATGCGTAAAAAACAGATGAATTAGGAAGCATGTTCCCATTAGCAAACCCTAAAAAAATATCAGACCAAAATTGAATAAAAACAAGGAAGTTACGGCCATTTTACGATTTTCCTACTTTGCATTTCAATAAATATGATTTTTTTTTTAATGTAGACTATTTCGGATTTTAATTTAGGGCATGAAGACGGCATTTTGAAGGGCAAGTCATATTATTATTTAAAGAGCAACTCTTAAACAATCAACAGCAATTTGTTAGAAGTGTGTAGCATGCAGGATAGGAGAGTAAGGATGGGATTAGGAATAGTATGCAAATGGACTTGAAATTTACAAAATGGCACCTGGATGGTCGTGCATTGCCCCTGTCCGTCCGCCCCCCCCCCCCCCACTTAGTTTCCGCGCAATAAGTAAAAAAATATTTAGTGGATAAAAAAAAATTTGGTGTGTAGGTATAGGACACCAAAAAATTCAGGCTCAGTTCGAATTCGGAGTTCGCAGGTCTGAGGTCACAGCTCATTAGATATGCGAGTTGGTTTCCACATGATTATCATAAGTTCCAAATGAATATTTAGAAATGTTTTTTATTTGAATTATGTTCATGTGAATTATCACAGATAGACATCTACTATGTGTAATATGTATGGAAATACCATGTATGTTGCGCGCCATGTTATATAGTGGTACACTTTGGCGGTACCGTACCAATTTTTTCGAACTTTTATCAATAGATGTGCAAAAAACATCAAGGTAAAAAGTCATAAAAGCACGGGGCAGAAAATAAACATTATTCAATAGCTGTTTTTGTAGTCAGTACTGCTGCTATATCGAATCGCGTAATGATGGCGACACTGCAAGAGGCCTTCCACTTATTAAAATGAATTGCAGAATATTGTCTAATATTTGTAAAAGATGAATATTCTTATGAAATATGTGCTTAATTTTTATTTTGTCATCAGAAATATCATCTGTTTGTGCTTCAATGAAATGTTTTAAAATTACCTCGAAACAATGACCTATCAACCAAATGGTTTGTTTGATTTTACAGGATCATTTTAAAAGATGCATGGTGATAAGGCAGCAATATCACAGTTATCAATGTGTCGAATCATCAAAGATGTGTCGGAAGCTAAAGCAAGAAGGAAGAGGCAATACATGAAGTTTCCTTCAACAAGAGAAGAAGTTGAAGCAACTCAGCGACTGTTCTACCAGTACTGCAGATTTCCAGGAGTGATAGGTGCAATTGATGGGACACATGTCTACATCAGGAGCCCTGGTGGGGATCAGGCAATATACTTTCTCAACAGGAGGAATAGATACTCGATCAATGTACAGGTTAGATCAATTATACCCTTTCTTAGGCCCTTTTCACAATTAGTGCTGCACTAAAATTTCCGTTTTTTTCACGGAAAAAGTCCGGCAGCAATTTTTTTTCCCGTAAATTTACAGAAAGTGGTAATTTATGGAAAAGTTCTGTAAAATATACATGATTCCGTAAATTACAATTCTTGAAAATACGGACTTTATTTACGGAACCTTTACAGAAAATTTACATAAATTATCATGATTCCGCATAAATAATTAACGGGAAAAAGCAAAATTTGTCCGGAAATTTTTTTTTTTGTCCGTAATTTTTCGAATTCCTTTTCCGTAAAATTACCATACTTTAACAAAATTCCCATGTAGATTACGCACTTTATTAACGGAAATTTTACAGAAAATTTACTTGAATTAACATGATTCCGTATAAATAATTAACAGAAAAAAAAATTTGTCCAGAAATTTTGCTGCCGGATTTTGTTTTTTTATTCGTAATTTTACGGATTCCTATTCCGTAAAATTACCGTACTTTTACAAAATTTCCATGTAAAATACGGATTTTATTTACAAAAATTTTACAGAAAATTTACGTGAATTAACATGATTCCGTATAAATAATTAACGGAAAAAAAAAAATTTGTCCGGAAATTTTGCTGCCAGATTTTTGTTTTAATCCGTAATTTTACGGATTCCTTTTTCGTAAAATTACCGCACTTTTAAAAAATTCCCATGTAAATTTACACATTTCCATAAAAAAAAAAGTTTACAGAATTCATAATTTTTTTACAGATATTTTTTAATCAGTAGATACCTTACAATAGGAACGCTGATTTGCTATTTAAACATGTACTCCCAAACACATGGTAGATTGAATGAATGCATTCACTTAAGGCCTGAACAAAAATTATGTTGCCCTTTTCTGACCTGGACGAATCGGGCCAGCTTTTTTCAATAATTTTGTTCATACAAAGCTTACTACAGGGGCCGCGGAACGGTTTTGAAAGTGGGGGGGCTGACCATGCTAAAAATCACAATCATATGGTCATTTTTACGTTTTTGTACACGGTTTTGGAAAAAAGTGGGGGGCTGAAGCCCCCCCCCCCCCCCGGTTCCGCGGCCCCTGTACTATTTCTAGAATAAAACATGGCAAAAGCGATTGTGTCTCGCCCACTCATGAAAATAACCAGAAATATCGTGATTTGCGAGGGCACACATCATAATTGTATTGAAACTTCATTGTGAAATGACTGGGATGGAATAACACTTGTCATAAGAGCCTTGCACATAAACTTTAATGTTGACCTGAAAATTCAATTCAAAATGGTTTATTAAAAATCCTTTCTTTGCGGTAAAAGCCGAATTGCGAAAGTTTGCATTTCAAACAAAATCATTAATAACAAGGTAAAAAAACTTATAGTACTACGAACGAATTTCAATATAGACATATACACTGTTAAAAATTGCCGTAATTTTACGGACAAAATTTAACAGAAATCGTCCGTAAACGATAAAATACGGAATAAAATTGTACATTTACGGATTTCTACAGAAAACCTGTAAAAATTACATAATAATTAGGTAAATGATCAATTTTACGGACGTTTTCTGTAATTGTACAGAAGATCATTATTGAAAGGAGACGTTTACGATACATCTTGTAAATTTACTGTAAGTAGATGTAAGTTTACGGATAAAATTTAACAGATAATTTGTATTACGTGTAAAGTGCATTTTCTACGGAAAATTTTGTAAAATTTACAGAAAAATCAGGTTAACGATACATTTTCTGACGTTGTCCGTAATTGTAGTGAAGATCATTCTTGAAAGGAGACGTTTAGTGGTTTACGGTACAAATCTTTGTAAATTTACTAGAAAGTAGCTGTAAGTTTACGGACAAGATTTAACAGATTAATTTGTACTATACAAACTACGGAAAATTTGTAAAAATTACATAAAAATCAGGTAAATGATCAATTTTACAAACGTTTTGATCCGTAATTGTACAGAAGATCATTATTGAAAGGAGACGTTTACGGTACATCTTGTAAATTTACTGTAAAGTAGATGTAAGTTTACGGACAACGTCAGAAAATGTATCATATAACCTGATTTTTCTGTAAAGTTTACAAATTTTCCGTAGAAATTCCACTTTACATATATTAAAAATTAATCTCAGAAATGAGACGTTTAGTGGTTTACGGTACAAATCTTTGTAAATTTACTAGAAAGTAGCTGTAAATTTACGGACAAGATTTAACAGAAATGGCAATTTCTACGGAAACTTTGTAGAATTTACAGAAAAATCAGGTTTTATGATAAATTTACTGACGTACTTGTCCGTATAATTGTAGTGAATATCATTATTGAAAGGAGATGTTTACGGTAAATATCTTTGTTTATTTACTATAAAGTATGTGTAGCTGTAAGTTTACGGACAAGCCACAGATTAATTCGTAATATGTGTAAAATGCAATTTCTATGGAAAATTTGTAAAATTTACAGAAAAATCAGGTTAATAATAAATTTACTGACGTTGACCGTAATTGTAGTGAAGATCATTTATTGAAAGGAGACGTTTACAATACGTCTTGTAAATTTACTGTAAAGTAGATGTAAGTTTATGGACAAGATATAACAGATTAATTTGTAATATGTGTAAAGTGCAATTTCTTTGGGAAATTTGTAAAATTTACAGAAAAATCAGGTTAAATGGTAAATTTACTGACGTAAGGAGACGTTTACATACTTCTTTGTAAATTTACTGTAAAGTAGATGTAAGTTTATGGACACGATTTAACAGATATGCAATTTCTACGGAAAATGTGTAAAATTTACAGAAAAATCAAGTTAATGATGAATATTCTGACCTTTTCGAGCATGCGCACTTGAGAAGTTTGTGAAAAAACCGCGAAGCCAAGAGAATTTTCCTTGCGGCCTTGGATGTGTCAAGTGATCTTCTTGATCAGAAATTCGTAAGTATTTTGCTTTGAATTCGTAAAAGAAATTCCTGCTGTACTTCTCTGGAATATATTGATACGTTTTATGCAGTTATATGAAATTAATAGTGTTGGTTTTCATAATTACGAACAAGGTTTTGGCATTGACAAGTCCAGACGATGCAATGTATCGTCGCATGCGCGCTGCTACAGTCCCATCGGTGCATTTGAGTGTTGGATATTTTGACGCTGTGGTTGAACGAAATGAAGGGGCGAAGCCGTGGGCCAAGCCCGGGGGAGGGGGGGGGGGGCACTCACCTCAGTATATAATGCATAGTGGGTATGTGCCGCGGAGGGGACCCCCATTTTCACACTCAAATTTTCGTTCCAAGGCATAGCATTTTTGTCTTATTGAGAAAAAGAACAAAGAAAGCCGCTCCAAAGCATAGCAATTTAGCATTTTCTTCTTTATTTTATTAATTAATCTTAATTCTTATTGAGAAAAAAAGAAGAAAGAAATCCGCTCCAAAGCTTCGCATATTTTCCGTTTTGCCGTTCTGAGCCGCAGTTTTGGTGAAAAGCGGCCGCATGCAGAGCGCTGTCCGACCATCCCATCTGCGCTAGCTAGCGCACCCGGCGCCCATGCCGCCGGGCTATATTAGCTGCATGCACGTTAGACAGAAATAACCGTCGTTTCTGGGGATTTATTCAACAATTTCTGACATTTTACTGTAATCCCCATTTACCTACGGTAGGGTGTACTTGTGGGCTCGCATGTGTTCTCATTCCCTCCCTTTTGTCAATTCACAGTCCAAAGTTTGATGTAATTTTACACATCGAATTTACAATCTAAGGATGTATAAACAACAAACTTTTAAAACTTGATATTTCAATGTTTAAATACTTTAAACGATATAGATGAAAAAGGCATGAAAAATATACTTTACCGATGTTTAATTGGGTTGAACACGATAAAAATGGACAAAATGGCAGCCAAACTATAAAATATTTACAAACGAACGTCAACAATCACGAATGTGATATCGATATTGCTTTCGATATTATACGATCTGCTCCATATGCGAACGAAACCGAAGATAAACGATACTAGTTATACTAGTACTAGTACTAGTTATAATCGCGATATATCGATTAGAGACATTAAGTTAATAACGATAATGACGTCATTCAAGATGGCAACTTGCAAGAAAAACCGTCAGGTCAGGTGAAAATGTCTTAGATGACAGATTTCTCAATCATCCAGAGGATTTTTTTCAATAACTCCGGCCCAAGGTATGCAATTACTTAAGTTATTTATATTTCCCTGATAATGGAAACCATGAAACTTTCAATTTTGCTTAAAAAACAGTTTTAAATCGCGATCTATAAAACGCTAGTTCACTATACGTTGGCTGTAGGTACGGGGCCCCATCCCCTTCAGTCTATGTATGGTGAGTGGAGCCAACGTAGTTCAGCGGAACAACCAAAATACAGAGACTGAAGCTTTTGGTCTACATGCACGTATGCCCGTTCCAGGCATAGGGATGAATACGCAATCACACGCAGGCGACCCGTTCCAAGGACCCCCGTTTTCACAAACATTTGTCGTTCCGAAGCCCGTTCCGAGGACCCTCCTTTTTACAATAAGCCCGCTCCAAGGCCCCCATTTTTTGTCTCACCCGCGGCACATACCCACTACTTTTTTGGTCGAGTGCCCCCCCCCCCCCCCCCGGGGGCCAAGCTTGTTTTATGAGCTTCACAAGGATATTTATATTATGATGCCATTTATATATTCATTTGTATCTTCATTTGTAAATGTCAAGATGAAAATATAAACCTCAAAATATTTAATTTGTGCAATTAAAGATTAAACTTATTTAAATTAAACTAAAGGCATGTAAAGGGGTAGATTAGATTAGATCTAAATAAATCAAATCAATGACAATGTCAACTGTAGTGTAGTGTATACCGTCCTCGGGCGAAGTTCATGCAAGCTCCACTCCACTTCACTACCGCTACACTACACTCCACCTACCCGAACTTCGGGACGGTGAGCTCGATCGGATATTCCGAGTGACAAACGTGGCTGTGGGGTGGCCAATGGAAATGTTATTTATTGTAAAAATCATTTTAAACAATATACGAGAAAGAAAAATGGCTTAATTTCTTATTCTTCACCCGTATTTCACTCCGTGTCCATCCTTTGGTTATCCTCTAAATTGTTGATTTTGGGCCAGTATCTATTTCCTCACGTCACTATTCACGGCCGATTTCAAAACATCGCATGCGATCGCTCACAGGTCAAACAGCATAAATATTTATATTATTGGATGGTTCAGAAAATACCAAAAATATTCTACGAGTTGGGGAAAATGTTTTTCTTCCTCGTTTTATTTTTTTTTCTATAATTTTTACAATAAATTACATTTCCATCCCACCTTTGTCACTAGCGGTAGTGAAGACATGGAGTGGAGCCTGCACGAACTTCGCTCGAGGTAGATCTAGTAATGATTTAGTGCTGGCTAGCGACCGACGGTTTCCATTCTCAGCCGCTCACTGGTTATTCAGTTAAGACTGTGGTGCCTGTGTGTGTATGTGTGATGCGAAGCTACCTCGGCTCAAGCGATGTTGACGACCTTGTTGGAGCGTACATTGTAGCGGTAGTGAAGTGGAGTGGAGCCTGCACGAACATCGCTTTAGGTAATGCGAAGCGTGCTGTACATGTGTTCTCTGGACGTGCGGGCATGGGTTTAGTGACAGTGTGCGTATGATTGTGAAGGGTTGAAGCCCGGGTTGAAGTTTCTTACAGCTCTGTGGGTTTATCTATAATTAAATGATTCTCTTTTCAAGCTTAAATTCTTATAATGATTGCTACATTCCAATTATTTGATTAAATTGTTTGTTTTAGAACAGGTCTTTTATTTTTTCCTCAGACTATTTTTCCCATTACATATCAATTAAAGAGAGTCTTCACTTGTGTTTCATTGAATTATTATACAATGTCCACTGTAATGAAAATGGAAACATGCCAGTCAAATGAAAGTGTAATATAAGTGGAAACATGCTGGTCTATTGACTATATGTTGACCATATAGTAGAAAGCGAAATTTGTTCTCAGCTGTAATTATTCTTTCTTCTATGGGAACTTGCTTCTCAAAGATCAAATAAAATTTCCGAAGACCCCATATAATTTTGTTCTATTTGGTGCATTTAAAGAGGAGAAAGAAATGCTTTTTTTCAATTTGCCTAAATTGCATTTCAAAATATACCTTTTCCTTTTGCTTTCGGCACAGGCCAATTTTTAGAGGCTGAAATATTAAAGAGTTGATTACTTAAATTTTGTTCAAAAATCTTTTTCATATCACTTGCAAATAATAGAGAAAATATAGCGCCCCCCCCAAAAAAAAATTATTTTTAAAGGCATCTTGCACAAATTATTACAATGTTTTTGTTTTATTTAACAATCACTATGAGATCTGTATAAAGTGATAAACCAATGAATTATTTTTATATGTTTATGTTTCCAATTATTTGCCTATTTATTAAAAAATAATGTTTGTGTTATTTGACGATTGTTTCACAGAATTACGTCGTCGGTTGTCATCTACCTACACCCATGGATTATCTCCATCACCTTCACAACCTTGAATTGCTAAGAGAGGTATGATTGATAAGTTTGGTTTACATTGTTTTAATTTGTTTAAAAGTATTATTGAAATGATTTGATGAGATAACATAAATGAAAACTTGAAATAACATTTTGAATGTAGTTTTTGTTTATGGACAATCTTTTGAAGACAATTAAGATTGCAGTAATTATGTTGGTAGATGTGTAATCAAATCTACATGCACATGTTCACTTTTTGGAACGTTTATAAAGATCACAAAATAAAAGAATTAAAAATAATATTCAACTCTTCTGCATACATGTACAGCTACCTTTGCCAAGACCACGTCGTGGGCTACGGGATGCTAGAAATCCATTGGAATCGTACGAGGATCGAGATCGGTATCGACTGTCAAAAGAAACCGTCATTTACATCATCAACATGCTGGAAGCCGAATTGAAGAGGGACACACAGAGGAATGATCCACTTCCCGTTTATTTGCAGGTGTTGACGGCTCTCCGTTTTTATGTGGTGGGTAATTGAATTAAACGATTATTGAGTGTTTCTGGGCTCTGTTAAATCTATTTGACTGAGGTTGTTTCTATTAATTTTAGGTCTCCTGACAAAGTTGATGATGATGACAATATCTAGAAATCAGAGAGGGAGCACATAAGTAAGAGTATCATTTAAGCAAACAGTCAAGTACCTATGAATTGCACACTTAAAAATTCCAAAACTACCACAGCAGGAGTGAAGCTCTGATGTTTCTGCTGTTAGAACTGTTATGTCAGGTTATAGTTATAAATTCGTCATAACCCTAAATTGGCAGATCACCCCCCACCCCCCCCCCCCGAATCTTGGCTGTGTTGCGATGAAAAGCTATGAAATTTGGCACATAGATAACGAGTCGAGATGAACATACACACAAAAAACTAGAACTGCAATCGTATCAGAACAATGTGCATGCATTGACGCCTGTGATTTTATGGAGGGCAAGAAACAGAAGGAGATAAAGAGAAAACTCCTGAGGATATACATTTTCAAAATATTAAGAGGGCACTATTTTTATAGGCAATGGTTACTGATGCGTAAAATAAACCATTTGCCATATGAGGGATGATACCATTAGCAAACCCTAAAAAAGTGATACCAAGATAAATGGAAACAAGGAAGTGATTTTACTGTATTCCAACTTTTTAATAGAGAGCGCTATTTCGTAAAGGTAATGGTCACTGATGTGTAGAATGAAAAAAAAAACAGTTGAATTTTGGACTATCATAAGTCAACCCTGAAAATATGAAACTGAAATAAATGAAAACAAGTAAGTGATGGCCATTTTACTATGCGTAAAAAACAGATGAATAAGGAAGCATGTTACCATTAGCAAACCCTGAAAAATATCAGACCAAAATGAATAAAAACAAGGAAGTTACGGCCATTTTACGATTTTCCTACTTCCTATTTCAATAAATATGATTTTTTTTAAATGTAGACTATTTCGGATTTGAATTTAGGGCATGAAGACGGCATTTTGAAGGGCAAGTCATATTTTAATATGAAGAGCATGCAACTCTTAAACAATCTACAGCAATTTGTTAGAAGTGTGTAGCATGCAGGATAAGAGAGTAAGGATGGGATTAGGAATAGTATGCAAATGGACTTGAAATTTACAAAATGGCACCTGGATGGTCATCAGGTCATGCATTGCCCCTGTCCGTCCCCCCCCCCCTTGGTTTCTGCGCAATAAGTAAAAAAAATATTTAATGGATTAAAAAAAAAATTGGTGTGTAGGTAAAGGACACCAAAATACAGCCTCGGTTCAAATTCGGAGTCCGCAGGTCAAAGGTCACAGCTCATTAGATCTGCGAGTTGGTTTCCACATGATTATTATAAGTTCCAAATGAATATTTAGAATTTTTTTTTTATTTGACTTATGTTCATGTGAATTATCACACATAGACATCTAATTTGTGTAATATGTATGGGAAATACCATGTATGTTGCGTGCCATGTTATATAGTGGTACACTTTGGGGGTACCGTACCAGTTTTTTCGAACTTTTATCAATAGATGTGCGAAAACATCAAGGTAAAAAGTCATAAAAGCACGGGGCAGAAAATAAACATTATTCAATGGCTGTTTTTGAAGTCAGTACTGCTGCTATATTGAATCGCATAATGATGGCAACACTGTAAGAGGCCCTCCACTTGTTAAAATGAATTGCAGAAAATTGATATTTGTAAAAGATTAATATTCTTATGAAATATGTGCTTGATCAGAAGTATCATCTGTATGTGCTTCAATGAATTGTTTTAAAATAACCTCGAAACAATGGCCTATCAACCATATGGTTTGTTTGATTTTACAGGATCATTTCAAAAGATGCATGGTGATGAGGTAGCAATTATCATCACAGTCATCAAATGAATGTGTCAAATCATCAAAGATGTTTCGGAAGCTATAGCAAGAAGGAAGAGGCAATACATGAAGTTTCCTTCGACAAGAGAACAAGTTGAAGCAACTCAGCGACAGTTCTACCAGTACTGTAGATATATCAGGAGCCCTGGTGGGGATCAGGCAATATACTTCCTCAACAGGAAGAGTAGATACTCGGTCAATGTACAGGTTAGATTAATTCTACCCTTTCTTAGGCCCTTTTCACAATTAGTGCTGAGACTGCTTGCAACCTTTGTGATTGTGTGCGACATATATTGTGATCAAATGATTGCAATTGCTAATACAAGCAAATGTGAAAGCCACTCAAATTACTATAACTAGAACAATGTACTATTTTGTATAAAGTTTGGCAAAAAAAAAGAATGTGACATTAATTTTCTTTCCTAGGATTTCCTATCACTTCAGTTTCATTTATAGTAATTATTCGATTCGTATTTGATTGGGCAATTTTTAAAATGAGTAGTTAATTCTGTAGCATATTTTTTTAATATGCATTTTTTTTTTTTTTTTTTTTGCAAGTACTGAGCAATGGAAGCAGTGGATGGGTGGGGTGATTGTTGGATAAATCAACCTAACATGGAAAGCACACCAATAATTTTTATGTGCATGCATGTTAAAATTGCATTCCAAATATGTGATAAACTTGTAAAACTCAATTGTTGTGTGCTCCCATTGGATGTCCCAAAGAAAATTGAAAATTAAGTGCCCAGAACGATATAGAGACAGTTATGAATGTAAGATTTGATATTCCTCTTTTGTCTTTTGCTAGGTTGTTTGTGATCAGGCTGGGAAAATAACAAGCATCGTTGCCAGATGGCCTGGCAGCACACCTAACTCCGCAACCGTAAGTCACTTTTCAACCAAACTTGGATGGTAAATGTACTTAGGCGACCTGCATGTTATGCTGCAGTCGGAGGTCACATGGTAAGGTCAAAGTGTTCCACAATGGACATAAGTTTTAGTAGAAATGTACCAAACCCGACGGTGCTCTCACTCCATGATGTGCCACTGCATCGTAGCAATCCAGTCGGATTTGAAATGGTCTACACATGTTGAATATATGGTCAAGCGCGCAAATAGTCGTTTATATGTTCTTCGCACTTTGAAATATCATAGTCTGTAATTTCAGGACCTTATAGTTGTATATATTAGTTTCGTGAGACCAGTTGTTGAATATGCTGTACCTGTATGGTCAGGAGCACTAACAAAACAACAAGTACAAGTCATCGAACGTATTCAGAAACGTGCCCTTAGAATCCTTTTTGGAGCAGCATATTCTTCATATGAGCATGCTTTACTCCAGTCAGAACTGATGTCTCTTGAAGATTGATGGATCAAACTCTTGTCTTGCGTTTGCGAAGTCTATGCAAATCCCCACGTCTAAACTGTATCACCTTCTACCTCAAAATAGGACTTGTCAATATCAGACTAGAAGCTTGGCCGGAACAGTAGAGATGCGATGTCGAACTTCACGATATAGAAATAGCCCCTTGCCCTCGTTGATTCGGCACCTTAAAGAGAAATTCCAGTAGTTGCAGTAAACACTGATTTCATGAGAAAGTCTGTAAAACAAGACTTAATTGTCAGTATATCATCGAGGATCTAGATCTGGTACAGTTACATAAACTGAACTTTGTGAAATCTTGAAATCTACGCTGAAAAATGTTCAGGCTGAAGATCCCCAACACAGATAAGCGCACGTGGGACAGTGTATAATTATTGCTTCGAATGTCGGGCCCGACGCTCTACCTGAATCCTGTGCTTATTTGCTGATTTCTCAGCAATTACACAATTTCTTCCAGAATCCTTTGGCACATATGTTTTATTTATACAAACAGACACTTTGGTGGTCATTTCATTGGATTCTGTACGAACTCATTTTGATATCGTTACCCAAACTAGCATTTACCTTTAACTCTAAAAGAATTGATTACAAGGAGTAGTTTTTTTTTTATATATCTTCCCCTATCGTTACATGTATAATAATATCAAACTACGAATGGCTGAGAATTAAAGAACTCATCATTCATTGGACTCTTAAAATGTGATATCATTAAAAGATTGTTTTTATAAAATGCAGATTACATACTAATTCTAATGTTGAGTTCTCTTTATGTTGGCGAACTCAAGTTTCATTTCATTTCATTTCATTTTACTTTGTTAATCAAAATATTTTTCTTTCATATGAGCAATTATTCACTGATATCTAGTCGTAAACTTAATATTTGAATTGAAGTCACAAAAATTGCCAAAATATGTAATATTGCAGCATGTATGAAAAAATGTGACCTAATTGCTTCTTCGCCCTTTTCTCTCTGTTTCCCTTCCACCATCAATTTCTTCTCTTCTCTCTCTCTGCCTCTCTTCTCTCTTCCACTATTTCTATTCCTTTCTGCTTTCCAATTCATTTCCTCTATCCACTCATATTTACATGTATTTTGAATATTTTTCAATTTTTTTTATTGATCAGTGAGTATCGATTTAAATTTATTTATGATATACTTTGTTACATATGTCTATATTGAAATTTGTTCGTAGTACTATAAGTTTTTTTACCTTGTTATTGATGATTTTGTTTGAAATGTAAATTTTCGCAATTCGGCTTTTGCCGCAAAGAAAGGATTTTTAATAAACCATTTTGAATTGAATTGAATTTACAGGTCAACATTAAAGTTTATGTGCAAGGCTCTCTTTATGTTGGCGAACTCAAGTTTCATTTCATTTCATTTCATTTTACTTTGTTAATCAAAATATTTTTCTTTCATATGAGCAATTATTCACTGATATCTAGTCGTAAACTTAATATTTGAATTGAAGTCACAAAAATTGCCAAAATATGTAATATTGCAGCATGTATGAAAAAATGTGACCTAATTGCTTCTTCGCCCTTTTCTCTCTGTTTCCCTTCCACCATCAATTTCTTCTCTTCTCTCTCTCTGCCTCTCTTCTCTCTTCCACTATTTCTATTCCTTTCTGCTTTCCAATTCATTTCCTCTATCCACTCATATTTACATGTATTTTGAATATTTTTCATTTTTTTTTATTGATCAGTGAGTATCGATTTAAATTTATTTATGATATACTTTGTTACATATGTCTATATTGAAATTTGTTCGTAGTACTTTAAGTTTTTTTACCTTGTTATTGATGATTTTGTTTGAAATGTAAATTTTCGCAATTCGGCTTTTGCCGCAAAGAAAGGATTTTTAATAAACCATTTTGAATTGAATTGAATTTACAGGTCAACATTAAAGTTTATGTGCAAGGCTCTTATGACAAGTGTTATTCCATCCCAGTCATTTCACAATGAAGTTTCAATACAATTATGTTGTGTGCCCTCGCAAATCACGATATTTCTGGTTATTTTCATGAGTGGGCTAGACACAATCACTGTTGCCATGTTTTATTCTAGAAATAGTAAGCTTAGTATGAAAAAAATTATTGAAAAAAGCTGGCCCGATTTGTCCAGGTCAGAAAAGGGCAACACAATTTTTGTTCAGGCCTTAAGTGAATGCATTCATACAATCTACCATGTGTTTGGGAGTACATGTTTAAATAGCAAATCAGCGTTCCTATTGTAAGGTATCTACTGATTAAAAAAGATCTGTAAAAAATTTAAGAATTCTGTAAACTTGTTTTTTTACAGAAATGTGTAAATTTACATGGGAATTTTGTGAAAGTACGGTAATTTTACGGAAAAGAAATCCGTAAAATTACGGATTAAAAAAAAAAATTCCGGCAGCAAAATTTCCGGACAAATTTTTTTTTCCCGTTAATTATTTATACGGAATCATGTTAATTCACGTAAATTTTCTGTAAAATTTCCGTAAATAATATCTGTATTTTACATGGGAATTTGTAAAAGTACGGTAATTTTACGGAAAAGGAATCCGTAAAATTACGGACAAAAAAAAAAAATTCCGGCAGCAAAATTTCCGGACAAATTTTTTTTTTCCGTTAATTATTTATACGGAATCATGTTAATTCACGTAAATTTTCTGTAAAATTTCCGTAAGTAAAATCCGTATTTTACATGGGAATTTTGTAAAAGTACGGTAATTTTACGGAAAAGGAATCCGTAAAATTACGGACAAAAAAAAAAAATTCCGGCAGCAAAATTTCCGGACAAATTTTTTTTTTCCGTTAATTATTTATACGGAATCATGTTAATTTATGTAAATTTTCTGTAAAGTTTCCGTAAATAAAGTCCGTATTTTCAAGAAGTAATTTACGGAATCTTGTATATTTTACAGAACTTTTCCATAAATTACCACTTTCTGTAAATTTACGGAAAAAAAAAAAAAGTCCGGAAATTTTGCTGCCGGACTTTTTCCGTTAAAAAACGGAAAATTTTCTAACAGTGTATGTAACAAAGTATATCATAAATAAATTTAAATCGATACTCACTGATCAATAAAAAAAAAATTGAAAAATATTCAAAATACATGTAAATATGAGTGGATAGAGGAAATGAATTGGGAAGCAGAAATGAATAGAAATAGTGGAAGAGAGAAGAGAGGCAGAGAGAGAGAGAGAAGAGAAGAAATTGATGGTGGAAGGGAAACAGAGAGAAAAGGGCGAAGAAGCAATTAGGTCACATTTTTTCATACATGCTGCAATAATACATATTTTGGCATTTTTTGTGACTTCAATTCAAATATTAAGTTTACGACTAGATATCAGTGAATAATTGCTCATATGAAAGAAAAATATTTTGATTAACAAAGTAAAATGAAATGAAATGAAATGAAACTTGGGTTCGCCAACATAAAGAGAACTCAACATTAGAATTAATATGTAATCTGCATTTTACAAAAAAAAAACAATCTTTTAATGATATCCCATTTTAAGAGTCCAATGAATGATGAGTTCTTTATTTTTCAGCCATTCTTAGTTTGATATTATTATACATGTAACGATGGGGGAAGATATATACAAAACAACTACTCCTTGTAATCAATTCTTTTAGAGTTAAGGTGCCGAATCAACGAGGGCAAGGGGCTATTTCTATATCGTGAAGTTCGACATCGCATCTTTACTATTCCTGCCAAGCTTCTAGTCTGATATTGACAAGTCCTATTTTGAGATAGAAGGTGATACAGTTTAGACGTGGGGATTTGCATAGACTTCGCAAACGCAATACAGAGTTTGATCCGTCTATCTTCAAGAGACATCAGTTTTGACTGGAGTAAAGCATGCTCATATGAAGAATATGCTGCTCCAAAAATGATTCTAAGGGCACGTTTCTGGATACGTTCGATGACTTGTACTTGTTCTTTTGTTAGTGCTCCTGACCATACAGGTACAGCATATTCAACAACTTGTCAAACGAAACTAGTATATACAACTATAAGGTCCTGAAATTGCAGACTATGTGTAGACCATTTCAAATCCGCCTGGATATAGACACCAAGTAATTTCAAAGTATTGCTACGATGCAGAGACATATCATAAAGTGAGAGCACCGTCGGGTTTGGTACATTTCTACAAAAACTTATGTCCATTGTGGAACACTTTGACCTTACCATGTGACCTCCGACTGCAGCATAACATTCAGGTCGCCTAAGTACATCTATCATCCAAGTTTGGTTGAAAAGTGACTTACGGTTGCGGCGTTAGGTGTGCTGCCAGGCCATCTGGCAACGATGTTTGTTATTTTCCCAGCCTGATCACAAACAACCTAGCAGAAGACGAAAGAGGAATATCAAATCTCACATTCATAACTGTCTCTATGTCGTTCTATGCACTTAATTTTCAATTTTCTTTGGGACATCCAATCGGAGCACACAACAATTGAGTTTTGCAAGTTTATCACATATTTGGAATGCAATTTTAACATGCATGCACATACAAATTATTTGTGTGCTTTCCATGTGAGGTTGATTTATCCAACAATCACCCCATCCATCCACTGCTTCCATTGCTCAGTACTTGCAAAAAAATAAATAAATAAAAATGCATATTAGAAAAATATGCCACAGAATTAACTACTCATTTTAAAAATTGCCCAATCAAATACGAATCGAATAATTACTATAAATGAAACTGAAGTGATAGGAAATCCTAGGAAAGAAAATTAATGTGACATTCTTTTTGTTGGCCAAACTTTATACAAAATAGTACATTGTTCTAGTTATAGTAATTTAAGTGGCTTTCACATTTGCTTGTATTAGCAATTGCAATCATTTGATCACAATATATGTCGCACACAATCACAAAGGTTGCAAGCAGTCTCAGCACTAATTGTGAAAAGGGCCTAAGAAAGGGTATAATTAATCTAACCTGTACATTGATCGAGTATCTATTCTTCCTGTTGAGGAAGTATATTGCCTAATCCCCACCAGGGCTCCTGATGTAGACATGTGTCCCATCAATTGCACCTATCACTCCTGGAAATGTTCAGTACTGGTAGAACTGTCGCTGAGTTGCTTCAACTTCTTCTCTTGTCGAAGGAAAATTCATGTATTGCCTCTTCCTTCTTGCTATAGCTTCCGACACATCTTTGATGATTCGACACAGTGATGACTGTGATATTGCTGCCTCATCACCATGCATCTTTTAAAATGATCCTGTAAAATCAAACAAACCATATGGTTGATAGATCATTGTTTCGAGGTAATTTTAAAACATTTAATTGAAGCACAGACAGATGATACTTCTGATGACAAAAACAATGAGGCACATATTTCATAAGAATATTCATCTTTTACAAATATCAGACAATTTTTTGCAATTCATTTTAACAAGTGGAAGGCCTCTTGCAGTGTCGCCATCATACGCAATTCGATATAGCACTGATAGCAGTAGTACTGACTTCAAAAACAGCTATTGAATAATGTTTATTTTCTGCCCCGTGCTTTTATGACTTTTTACCTTGATGTGTTTGCACATCTGTTGATAAAAGTTCGAAGAAATTGCTACTGGGAACATGCTTCCTTATTCATCTGTTTTTTACGCATCAGTGACCATTACCTTTAGAAATAGCGCCCTCTATTGCAAAGTGGAAAAATAGTAAAATGGCCATCACTTACTTGTTTTCATTCATTTCAGTTTCATATTTTCAGGGTTGACTCATGATAGTCCAAAATTCAATTGTTTTTTTTTTTCATTTTACACATCAATGACCATTATCTTCAAAAATAGCGCCCTCTATTGCAAACTAAAGAAATATTATAATGGCAGTAACGATAAGTTCCTTGTTTTCATTTATTTCGGTCTCATATTTTCAGGGTATGCTTATGGCATCATTCCTCATAATCCATATGTTTTTTTACGCACATCAGTGACCATTACCTTTAAGAAATAGCGCTCTCTATTAAAAAGTTGGAAAACAGTAAAATGGCCATCACTTCCTTGTTTCCATTTATCTTAGTATCACTTTTTTAGGGTTTGCTAATGGCATCATCCCTCATATGCAAAATGTTTTTTTACGCATCAGTGTCCATTGCCTATAAAAATAGTGCCCTCTTAATATTTTGAAAATGTATATCCTCATGTGTTTTCTCTTTATCTCCTTCTGTTTCTTGCCCTCCATAAAATCACAGGCGTCAATGCATGGACATTGTTCTGATACGATTGCAGCTCTAGTTTTTTGTGTGTATGTTCATCTCGAGTTGTTATCTATGTGCCAAATTTCATAGCTTTTCATCATAACACAGCCCAGTTTCGGGGGGGGGGGGAGGGCGGGGATGATCTGCCAATTTAGGGTTAATGACGAATTTATAACTCTAACCTGACATAACAGTTCTAACAGCAGAAACAGCAGAGCTTCACTCCTGCTGTGGTAGTTTTGGAATTTTGAAGTATGCAATTCATAGGTACTTGACTGTTTGTATCAACTATCTTTATAATGCTGTCAGTTATGTATGAATATTTCATTTTGAGTTGTGCTTTTTTTTAAGCATTTAACTATTTGTCGATTTGGAACATCTCCATATTTCTACTGCATCTCCCAAGTAAAAAAAATAAAAAAAAAAGTTCTCTCCTCAAAGCCCTCTTATAAAATTCTAAAATACATGTATACTGTGCCGATGACTGGAATATTAATTGAATTCTTTCACATTGACTTTCATGTTTTGTAGGCAATTCAAGAGACAGTTCCAAGAGACCTGAATCCTCTGTCAAAAGCAAGGGCAAGTCTCTCATTTGGAGCTGCATCTTCTCCAAGAACAGACAAACTCAAGGTTTGTTTTTGTTTGATAATTATTTATTTGATAATTATTTGTTTCATACAAAATTTTAAGTGCCACACTACCTCCTTTCCTTCCCCAAAGGAAAGTCTGATCTTATGTGCAATGTGTTGCTAAGATTCTGCAAATTAGCTATTACAGGTGTGTTATATTAATCACAGATAAATAATGAATGCTGCACCATGCCCACTGTCTTTGTCCTTAACCAGTGAACACAACATCTATTCCAATCTAACCCGCATTGCACATAACTTCTCATATCATGTTTTCTTAACAGACAGGAAATAAGTCGCTTCCAAGAAATCTGCATCCTCCAGTGAAAGCAAGATCAAGTCTCTCCTTGACCAGTGCATTGTCTCCAAGTAAAACAGACAGATTGCAGGTTTGTGTTGTTGCTTTTATTTTCCTTTGAGATTCTTGGTATGCCAGTGTGATTGTTTGATATACATGTAGTCACACATTGATCCAACAGAAATTTGTGAGTGGTGTTTCCCATTGTATAGTCAGGTGCGATATATTGAAACTGATTCAGCTTAAAAACAAATGCAATAGGTACTTGAGAGATCATGGAGATTCTAATTTTGATTTCACAGATATATCTGGAATGAACTTTTTTTTCAACCTTTAGAGTATTTGATTGAAGTTCACTACAGTATTCATGTCATATGTGTAATATAATGTTAATCCTTTCTGATTCCATTAGATTATGGTCTCTGGCAACTTGGACAGAAGCAAAAAAGTAGATGTGCCTGACACATGGACAGGAACTGTTTCTGCACTTAGCAGAGGTGATGAGAGTGATGCAGCTGATCATGCTACTGCAATAGAGTCAGTAAAGTGTAAGATGAAATCCTTGAAATTAAGAGAGAGACGGATGAACTATGCAAACCTGCTTCAAATTCGGTTTTCAGAAATACCTCTCTGCCAGCTCTTGAGGGATTTGCCATTGAAACGCAAGAAGAAGAACTACAGCAAAAGGCTCCTCTTTTTCTGTCGGTTTTAGAAGCTGCGGCAGAAAGTGACAGATTACAGAAGAATATCAATAAAACCAAAGAAAGCATACAACCTAAAGTGATGACTTCTGCAAGCATCCTTTTAAACTGTAAGAGTCAGCAGATGAACAGTCATCAGCTTGTCAATAGTTTGGTACTGAAAGAATCTGGTGCTAAAAAACAAGCCTTCAGTCGAATTCATGCGCGAGGAGTAGCAGCTTCCTACCAGGCAACGATAAATTTGCAGAGTGAACTTGGCAAAGAATTTGATAAGGAGGTGAAAGAATGGGCAAGTCAGGTTCACCTGTCCAACGAGATAGAGAGGGACCTACTAAAGAAGGGTGATGAAGTTGGCCTCAAACGACACCAGGAGTCTCGCTGAGACAAAGGTTATCAAATGGTTATGGATAACGTTGATGTGGTTGTCCATGCAAGGCGTCCAACCAGAGACAACTATGGGCGTGATTATCACATGGTTAATATATGACACAAAGGCATTTCTTCCTAGTGTTAGTGACAACCATAAACTGAAGCAAGAATGGGCTATACTATGCGGAAATGTGATTACAGATCATTTACCAACCTTGAAGCCAGAGTTGCAGGAGCTTCCTCGGAAGATAATTCATGAACATATGCGGGAAACCAAGATGAAGTCCAAAGTGGTAAGATTACTGAACTGCTAAAATTGACATATGATATATGATTTTGCTGAGATCTTTGCAAGTGTTTGCTCGAAGTAGTCTCAATGATAGGTAAATCAGCAGTTAATAGCTGTTTGCAGAAGATCCCTTGTGGTGTGTAATTTCGCAATAGAAATGTTGCAAATTACCATAATGACGTCTGGGTTAAACAAAGGGAGTTGCCAAATTGGTGTGCTTGATGACTTCTGCTCCATTCTTTAATATTTTAATCTATCAGAAGTAGAAATGATTCAGTCTCATTTTACAATGCAGTGTAATTGATTATTTCCTGTCAAAATGCAGCTGTGTCGGTTGATTGCATGTGATACAGGTGAAGCATTTATGGTAAGTTCATGAGGCAAATCTTTCTGCCTGACAGAAAGATCTGCATGAAGCCTCATGAGCCTGATATGCATGGTACTCGTACATGCATATCAGGTTTCATGTGCATTGCTTGCTAATTACTAATTGTCTACTATGTTCTCTTTAATTGCAGGTTAATCTTGGCGTTCTCATGGAAAATGAGAACACTTCTGATGGCATTTATAAGATAATGCACAAAATGCACGAGTATGTGCCTGGACACAACACACCAAATCCAACCAAAATTATCAGTGATGGGGATATTCTGACATGCGAGCGTGAGAGTAGCTGCATCGAGGAACAACGGAATTATACAACAGCTAGTAAGAGGTTAGAAGGGCTGATGCCTGTTATTGCAGACTTCCATGCACTGGCAAACTTCTATCAAGTGAGTTGATGTTTGTAGATGCTTAGTAGACATTTAAAGAATTCAGACTATTGCAGTGACTTGTTATTTTCATCTTTATTGTTTCCCCCTTCTATCTGGCTTATTCAAGGTTATCAATTGACTGGCAAGGTTGAACAGGAAGTGTTATCACGATTCATTTCTCTATATATCACAACATCACACACTTTATTATTTACAAGTATGCCTTCCCAGTTTCAAGGCATAATTTGGAATGTCTTTCCATATTCTTCTATTTCTAAAATGATGTTTTTGAAGTATTGTAGGTTATTTCACTGTTGTTAAGGTTAAGATAAAAAAAATGTTGAAACATTTCTTTCTCTTGTTAAGATCAATACATTTTCTTCTTCATGAATATATCCCTTCGTGTAATTTTTGCTCTCCTGATGTTAATTCAATTTATGTATACATTTTGCAGATCGCGTGGAAGCATCTTTACGATGCATCTTCTGGAGGGGACAAGGGCACTCTCTACGCTGCAAGGAACTATCTTCAAGCCAGAAATGTAACGACTGATCCAATGAAAAACATCAATGCAGCAGCCCATCTCCTAGAACAGTACACGATTGCACTAATACTTGCCGCAGCACTGGACCACTTTGGCATGAAGGACACATCGTCACCACCCACAAGAAACTTGTTCAATCTTCAAGTACATGGAGATAGGAAAAACTACGCAAAGAGAACCATGGAAGACTTTGTCGAGAAGTACGCCCTTCCCTCACAGAATGTCAACCTGAATGCAGGGCGTCTCCGTTGCTCTTTCTGTCAGAAAACGTACACCTCAAGACAAAAGCTTAACCATCACATAAGAGAGAAACATCTTGGAAATCTAACTAATCCATCAACAAGAAGCACTACACAGGAACATGATGGTGTGCAGAGTTATGCAATCATGGCCCTTGGTATTGGGTTACTGGCGCTCAACTTCAATAACGCCCGCCAGCTTGGAGATGGAGGAAGAATTGTACGGTTGTACAAATTCATGCTTCTACATTGCAAGGCAGCACGAAAACCAAAATACAGTTACCACATACTGAGATTTCTTGCCCAGGTCAAGCTCTTTCTATCACCACGCCTTGCTTATGAACTTACATGGAATAGGTTCATCAACACTAGTGGAAAAGAGGAGGGAAATGTTGAGGTTGACAGAGTCCTTGAACACAACAACAGGACTTTCAAAGAGAGCTCGAGGGGACTGAGGGGGAAAATCACCCAAAAAAGTGTGAATAGGATTAGTCGATCTGTTCAGAAGGTCGATACAATTCTCAATGATGTTGACAAGCGCATGGCAAGCAGAGGAGTTCATGCAGCTAAAAAGCCCAAGGTAGACCGAAGGAATGCAGTTGCCCTCGCTGTTGAGCTTGCAGATGAAGATATCTTTGGGTTTCATCCTGGCAGATCACACCACCGTTTCCCAGATTTTCCATCATCTGCTTTCCACAGCTTAGAACCAGCTGATGTCCATGAGTGGATCAAATCAACAATCAAGAAGCTTTCAAGGCAAAATCAATTTTGAATTACTATGTATCTTAGTGGCAATTACTTCGTCATATTGATTCAATTTTCATTTTGTGAGAACGCATGAAAAAGTTTCTGATTAGTTGAATAGAAAGAGTTCATAAAATCTGTAAAAGAAGATTAGTAAAGACTTGAATGATCTTATGACAAAAAGGAAGTTAGGAATGTTTGGAGGTTTTGATCACTACTCATGAAATTTTCAGATTGGTGTGTACTTGAACATAATGTGAGAAAATACTCCCATTAGTTGTACACTGAGGTATAATTACATTTTAATTATCAAAAAGGAAGGTCTCTGGCAAGAGATGAAATGATCTACTGGTAATCATATACATGTACATGTAAATTGAAAAAAATGATGTTTTGTTAATTTGGCATGTTTGCATAAAAAGCTAGCACTGCATCACACTGATATGACCGAACCACCAATGAAAATCCCATTTACAGAGTGAATACAGCTCTTGTAGCTCTTGTGTGTGTTACTTCCTGTCAAGGTGTTTTTCTGCTTCAGTTTTCTTTTGCAGTGCATACATACATGATAACATGCATGCTAGTTTGATGAGTTCTTTTAGCAGAATGAGTACATTATGTGGTTTGAGGCACTACTTTGGTAGTGCGTAACCAAATTTGGTTTGGTGAAGAAGAATCTCTTTTTTTTTTGGGGGGGGGGGGTCTGTTACACCCACAAATGTAATAATCGCCCACAAATGTAATAACGCCCACAAATGTAATAACACTTTACCCACAAATGTAATAACGCCCACAAATGTAATAACACTTTACCCACAAATGTAATAATTTCACCCACAAATGTAATAATGCACTTTACCCACAAATGTAATAATTTTTTATCGCCAACAAATGTAATAATGACTTTACCCACAAATGTAATAAATTTGAAGGGATTTTTGGCGAATCTGTTCTAAACTAAAATCCTATAGTAATGCGTTCATATAGCACAAAAGTGCAAAGTCTTTTTTCCAGACCCGGTTAATAAAACATTATAGTACAATTCCAAAGTCTTTTTCCAGACCCGGTTGTTTCAAAATTATAATATACGTCCAAAGTCTTTTTTCCAGACCAGGTTAATTCAAAAATTATAATATACACCCGGTTGTTTCAAAAATTATAATGCAAACATTAGAATATAAAAAAGTCCAAAGTCTTTTTTCCAGAACCGGTTGTTTCAAAAATTATAATATACGTCCAAAGTCTTTTTTCCAGACCCGGTTGTTTCAAAAATTATAATGCAAGTCCAAAGTCTTTTTTTTTCAGACCCGGTCGTTTCAAACATTAGAATATAAGTCCAAAGTCTTTTTTCCAGACCCGGTTGTTTCAAAAATGATAATATACGTTCAAAGTCTTTTTTCCAGACCCGGTTAATTCAAAAATTATAATATACATCCAAAGTCTTTTTTCCAGACCCGATTGTTTCAAAAATTATAATGCAAGTCCAAAGTCTTTTTTTTTAGACCCGGTCGTTTCAAACATTAGAATATAAGTCCAAAGTCTTTTTTTCAGACCCGGTCGTTTCAAACATTAGTATATAAGTCCAAAGTCTTTTTTCCAGACCCGGTTGTTTCAAAAATTTTAATATACATCCAAAGTCTTTTTTCCAGACCCTGTTAATTCAAAAATTATAATATACATCCAAAGTCTTTTTTCCAGACCCGATTGTTTCAAAAATTATAATGCAAGTCCAAAGTCTTTTTTTTCAGACCCGGTCGTTTCAAACATTAGAATATAAGTCCAAAGTCTTTTTTCCAGACCCGGTTGTTAAAAAAATTATAATATACGTCCAAAGTCTTTTTTCCAGATATGGTTGTTTCAAAAATGATAATATACGTCCAAAGTCTTTCTTCCAGACCCGGTTAATTCAAAAATTATAATGCAAGACCAAAGTCTTTTTTCCAGACCCGGTTGTTCCAAAAATTATAATATACGTCCAAAGTCTTTTTTCCAGACCCGGTAGTTTCAAAATTATCATAAGTCCAAACTAACATAATGATATTCTAGTGGAATAAAATGAGAATCGAGCTTAGTCTTTTCTCCAGACAAAGTCAATTAAGACTGGTGGAAAAGTAACAAAGACCCCAACTCTCTTGTAAATATTAAATAACATGGAAATATAGCGTAGTCTTTCATCCAGACCCAGATCTTTCAAATAACAAATGAATAGTAATAATGATAATAAATTAGTAATAATAAAAAAGCAAACAAAGACCTACGATCATATTTATGCTGAATAACATTGAAATATAGCGTAGTCTTTCCTCCAGACCCAGATCTTTCAAATAAGAAATGATGAACAATAATAATAAATTAGTAATAATAATAAAGCAAACAAAGGCCCACGATCCTCTTTATGTTGAAAAATATGGAAATATAGCGTAGTCTTTCCCCCAGACCCAGTTATAAAAGTAATTAAAAACACAACAACAACAAAACAAAGACCCTGCAATCTTTTGAACATTGAATAACATGGAAATATGCTGTAGTCTTTCTTATTATTATTTCAAAATAACCAAAATCATTAAAAAAGAATAACAGAATCTAAGGCCCAACTATCCTTCAAACTAAGAACCTTCAATAAATAAAGAATTTAGAGAGCTTTCTTTATTCCAGACCTTGTCATTTCAGAAATAAGATAAATGAAATCCTCATAACTAAGACTCAATCATATTATTGTGCCTGTACAACATGAATAAGATGATTGGGGGAGTATTTCATCAACATTTATGTCCGACAAGTTGTCAGATCTGACAACTGTTCTTGATGTTGATTGGCTGAGAAGCAGTGCTACCAGTGTCGGATAAAACGTCAAACAACTCCTTTCATGAAATGCTCCCCGGGCTCTAAGTTTTGATGTTGTTTTTTTATTATAGATTTCTTTGCCTGGAAGAAAAAATGAATGTTTAATTGCATCATTTATTACAGGATGTTAGGCTGGAAGAGGGTTGAATTTTTTTTTTGTTCTGTTTTTTTTTTTAATAAACTGGTCTGGTCAAATTAAGTATGCGTTATCAAAAGGGTTTTATAGTTTGGAAGATGCTGGGGTCTAGGTTTTAAGATTAATGTTTCGCTTAATTTGTATTTTAAAGAGAACTGGGTGAGGGGTAAAGACAACACTCTAAGCCCAAGCATTTTAAGTGGGTTTAATTTTGAGGATTGGTCTTAGCTGTGATTATTTTTCAATATTTGTTATCTTTTAAATAACCGGGTCTAGACGAAAGACTAAGCATAATACTCGTGTTATTCCACAAGAATAAGAATATGACAAAGTCTTTTGTTTTTAAGACTGTTTAAATCATTTTTAAATTACTGGGTCTGGAATAAAGACAACGCTCTAAACATGTGCTTTTCTACATGCATGGTCTTAATTTGGAGGATTGTTGGTCCTAAAACTCGTTTTGGGGGGTTGGGTTTTATTGATTTTTTATTCTTCAAATAATTGTGTCTGGAGGAAAGTCGATCTTCGACAATCGGTCTTCATGTTATTCCACAGAAATTAGATTATTGGGTATTCGTTTTAGAATATTTGTAAAAACTATTTTATTTTTTTCAAATAATAACCAAGTCTGGAGAAATGATGTTTGCTTTACCCATGCATTATTACAATGTTTTGTAGGGGTCGTAGAATTATTTAAAAAACTGGATGTGGGGTAAAGACATATTTTTTTTACTGGGTGAAACTTTGGAAAATTGGTCTTAGATTTGAAGTTTTTTAATTCATTTTATAATAGCCGGGTCTGGAGGAAAGACTTTGGACTTATATTGTAATTGTTTAATTATCCGGGTCTGGAAAAAAACACTTTGCACTTTTGTGCTATATGAGCGCATTGCTATAGGGTTTAGTTTTTAGTTTTAAGTAACCGGGTCTGGAGAAAAGACTACGCTTGATTCTCAATTTACTCTTAGCGCATATATTCACAATATACGCCGTATAAGTTGAAACAACAACAAAGACATTAATTCCATCTAGTTTAAATTAACTGGGTCTGGAGAAAAGACTAAGCTCGATTCTCGTTTTTTTTTCTGGAATACCATTAACGTAACTTAGTTTGTACTTGTATTATAATTTTTTTAACAACCGGGTCTGGAAAAAAGACTTTGGACTTATATTGCAATTGTTTAATTATCCAGGTCTGGAAAAAAGACTTTGCACTTTTGTGCTATATGAACGCATTGCTATAGGGTTTAGTTTTTAGTTTTAAGTAACCAGGTCTGGAGAAAAGACTATGCTTGATTCTCAATTTACTCTAGCACATATATTCACAATATACGCCGTATAAGTTGAAACATCAACAAAGACATTAATTCCATCTAGTTTAAATTAACTGGGTCTGGAGAAAAGACTAAGCTCGATTCTCATTTTTATTCCACTGGAATATCATTATCGTATCTTAGTATGGACTTAAACTATAATTTTTGAAATAAACGGGTCTGGAAAAAGACTGTGGACTTATATTAAAATTTTTGAAACAACCGGGTGTGGAAAAAAGACTTTGGATTTGCATTATAATTTTTTAATTAACCGGGTCTGAAAAAAAGACTTTGGACTTATATTAAACTTTTTGAAACAACCGGGTCTGGAAAAAAGACTTTGGACTTATATTATAATTTTTTTAACAACCGGGTCTGGAAAAAAGACTTTGGATTTATATTATAATTTTTGAAACAACCGGGTCTGAAAAAAAGACTTTGGATTTATATTACAATTTTTGAAACAACCTGGTCTTGAAAAAAGACTTTATTATTATTATTATTATTATTATTATTATTTATTCGGCAATTCACACAAAATATAACAATGTAAATATGAGTACACAAACAATTATAAATGCAAAATCTTACTGGCGGTCCTCTGAATGCATCAGTTGGCTGCCGGGGAAGAGGAAAGCAAACTTAATCACTGTAACCGTAATGGTCCCTCTTCCCGACCAACTGGTGCACATAGAAGACCTATAAGATAGAGCATGAAGGTAAATAAAATGTAAAATGTAAAACATTTCATAAACTAAACAACTAACAAAAACAAAGTACAAGGAGAACATGAAACTAATATGTATGATGACACTAGGTCATGACACGATACTGAGCTTAAACATGAGGAATTAATTATGGCTTAAAAACTATTGCATAAAATGTAAAGTAAGCAAACTGAAACGATGAAGTATAAAACTGAGAAAAAAGAAGAAAGAAAAAATAATATGAGAACATGTAGTAGCAAGCTGACAAGAATGTCTAAAATTATATATGTTGACCGGTATATAGAAGTTAAGAAAACATGGTAAAAGAAGTGAATAGGTACATAGGCTTAGTGGGCTTCAGGCGATTAAGGAAACTAGGAAAACACATTAAAGAACGAGTACTTCATATATTAAATTGTATACACAATTATAATAAAGAAGCTGCGATGGAACTGTCCAGAAGATGTTTAAATAATGGCAGGAAAAAGAGGGAAAAAAGCAAAAGAAAAAAGACTCCAGAGACATAAAAGCAGTATAATCAAAATTATAGTTTCGGCTCAAGAATGTAAAAAAAAAGTATACGAATTAATGATTCCAAATTATACCGTAATTATTAAATTAACCTATCGTAAATTAAACAAAGACTTCAAAAGATAAAGTTAATTGAAGAAGATATGACTTTTCAGCCTGTATTGCCAGGTCTGAAATTTAGAGAGTACAAAGTCAATGCGCAAGTCCCGAGGTAGTTCGTCCCACAGTCTAGGAAAAATGTAAATGGCGGAATCACTTAAACGTTTCGTACGAGCCATCAGGTGATGGAACCTGATATCCTCTTGTCTCCTTTCTATAACTCTGATTTTCAAAGAAATATCACTGCTCTCAACAATGTTGTAGAGAGCTTTAGCCACGAAGTTAATGAGCAAATATTTCCTACGGGATTCTAGCGAGACCCAATTAAGGAGTCTTAGACGCTCAGGATAGGGCATCTGCTGCCTGCGCTGTTTCAGGATGATACGAGTGGCTCTTCTTTGAATACTCTCAAGCCTGTCACCGAGATTCCTATTGGTGGGGTTCCACGCAGGTAAGCCGTACTCTAGTATCGGTAGTACTAGAGATTTGTAAAGTGCCAGGAGAGCTGAAGTTGCTAAACCCGATGACATGGAGGTGATCAATCCCAGCAATCTATTGGCTTTGCGGGTAATGTAATCAACGTGATCATCCCAAGACAGCTTGGTATTGATTATCACCCCTAGATATTTTGCTTGTAAGACTGGCTCAATGAGAGCTCCATTCAAATGACATACTGGTTCGGCGACGTTTTTCCTTAAACATGAAATTCGCATCACTTTCGTTTTGCTCACATTTAGCTTCATTCCATTGGAAACACACCACTGCGAAACCCTGTCAAGATCACGTTGTAATATTGCAGAGTCCGTGATATCACGTACAGGTCGGTAGATGATTGTGTCGTCCGCAAACAATGCACAAGGTGATTCCAAGCTATTAGGTACATCGTTGATGAACAAATTGAACAACAGCGGACCTAAGACACTCCCTTGAGGAACCCCAGACAGGACAGGAGCCCACTCCGAGAAGGAACCTTTGTATAGGACACGGTGGCGTCGTCCGCATAGAAAGGATTTCATCCATGCCCAGAGGTTACCGCCAATATTGAACATTTCTGAAAGCTTACAAAGCAGGACGTCGTGGGGCATCTTGTCAAATGCACGAGAAAAGTCTAAGTAGACTACATCGACAGGACATGAACGCCGACCCTCCAGGCAGGTAAGCCACTCATTTGTAAGATGTAATAATTGGGTTACACAGGATTTACGCTTTCTTAATCCATGCTGAACGCTGGTGATTGGGCAGTTAGTACTGAGATGGTTTTCAATTGCGCTCACTACAATAGATTCCATCATCTTACTGGCAACGGAGGTAAGCGCAACAGGCCGATAATTAGAGGGATCTGACCTGTCACCAGATTTAAAAACTGGACAGACATTCGCTACCTTCCATGATCCCGGAACTTTGCCTGCCGACAGTGACAATGAGAGAATACGCTGAAATATATGTGAAGACACCGCGGCGGTTCGCTTTAACAGGACAGGGGACAACCCATCCACGCCAGGGGCCTTATTCTCTTGAAGTGAGTCCATGAGTCGAAAGATATCACTGGTCGAAATATCAAATGACTGCAAGCATTCGATCGGAAATTCACATGTCGGTGGAATAGCTGGCACACATCTTTCCTCTGAAAAGGATGATTGAAAACAGCTGAGGAACTTACTTGCGATGTCGTGGGGTCTACTGAAGACTTCATCATTAACAACAAGAACTGGCGGAGGAGCGTTCCTTTTATGCTCTCGGATGAACGCAAAAACCGCTTCTTATTATCGGGAAGAGAGAAAAGGTCATTGACATAGAGACTGTATGAGGATCTGATGGCATATTTTGTCTTGTTCCGAATATTCTTGAAGGACAGCCAATCCTCTGTTATCTTTGACCTTGTAGCTTTCCTGAAGAGTTTGCCCTTCAATGAAATCATGGCTTTGATTTCCCTGGAAATCCAGGGCTTCCATCTCCTGGATCTCTTGGTTACTCGGGGGATGGCATCCTTAGCTGCAGCCTCGAAGATGTCTAAGAATCCTTCCCAAGATGCATCAACATCATTGGTATCAATAAAGAGTGACCAAGGAACCAACTGAAGCAAGCGGTTTAGATGATCGAAGTCACCTCGTTGATAAAGCATAAAGTTACGAAGAACATCTCTGGTTGTGAACGACTTATTATTCACGATCCGAAAATGAACGGCGAAATGGTCACTAGGTGTTGGATTAGGACACACACGTGTCTCAGCGAACAGATCACGACGATTGGTGAACAAGTGATCAATCAACGTTCCTCTGGTCGCATCCTGAGGCGAAGGCCTCGTCACTGTATCAACTAGCTGTGTCAGGTCCATAGTGCTAAGCATAGTCAACAGCCGAGTTGCATCAGTCGAGTTGATGTCTAGCAAGTCAACGTTCAAGTCACCCGTCAGTATCACACCAGCATAATCACCCACGTATCGTTGTGTGTCATCGATGAACTCTTGAAGAAAGTCCCAATACTGGACATTAGCATTAGGTGGGCGATAGATGGTAATGAGAAGCCATTTTGACTTACGCATCACAATCTCAACACATGTCATCTCTAGGACATATATTATAATTTTTGAAACAACCGGATCTGGAAAAAAGACTTTGGACGTATATTATAGTTTTTTAATCAACAGGGTCTGGAAAAAAGACTTTGGACGTATATTATAATTTTGAAACAACCGAGTCTGGAAAAAGACTTTGGACTTGTACTATAATTATTAATTAACTGGGTCTGGAAAAAAGACTTTGCATTTTTGTGCTATATAAACGCATTACTATAGGATTTTAGTTTAGAACGGATTCGCCAAAAATCCCTTCAAATTTATTACATTTGTGGGTAAAGTCATTATTACATTTGTGGGCGATCAAAAATTATTACATTTGTGGGTAAAGTGCATTATTACATTTGTGGGTGAAATTATTACATTTGTGGGTAAAGTGTTATTACATTTGTGGGTGTTATTACATTTGTGGGTAAAGTGTTATTACATTTGTGGGCGTTATTACATTTGTAGGTGCAACAGGGTCTTCCTATTTTTCAGTTTAGCATCCCAGTTTTTTTGTTAAAATTTTTGATGGCTGTCTTTGTCATCTTTTTCCGTTTGAATTACATGTACGTACATGTATGTATCAAAGTTTGTTTATGTTCGAAGAATCTTGCGTGATCTCTTCCTTTTTTATTTTTATTTTAGTGGAATAAGAGAATGACTGCTTGTTTGTACTGCTCTTTACCATTGTAAAATGATAAGTCAACTGTTCACTTAAAAATCTAAAATTTCTCCACAAGTCCCCCTTGCAGGCCATTTGTAGTAACTTTTGAAATTTAAGCCCTAAATAGTTGTTAATATATTATACACCTTACTTATGAGTGATCACATAACAGAAGTCCATTTATTATTTTTTTTTTTTGAGCTTGTGTTACCCTCCATAGAATTTTTTTTTTTAAGAGTATAGGCCTTATCCTTCAGTAATCAAAGATTCAGTCCCATGTGTGACGTCACATCCTGTACATACTTTCAGTAATGAAATGTGTATGCCAATTTCAGGCATCTTGATTTTTAATAATAACACCTATCCACGGTGCACATGGGTGCAAGATGTTTGACCACACGTAACCTCATAACAAAGTTATTTGCAATTCCTGTATTTACAAGAAATACCTTTCAAAACTGCCAAGACCAGTACTCCCTGCATTCCAAATTATGATTGTCAAAGCCAATGTACATGTGGTTGAACATTATTATGTTCACTATGACAAAACTAAAAATGAAAGAATATGATGTCTCTGAGGATAACATTGTACATGTATTGTGGGTAGCTAACATTTTCTTTCAGTTACATGGTTTTTTCTTTTCTTTTTTCATCTTTTTCTTGCTTTTCCGTGTTTATTATTTGGTTATTATTATGATGAAAGGAAGATACAGGGGTAATAAATTTCAGATAGTTCAAGAATAAATGGAGCAAGGAGAATAAAATAGTTATTAATTTGTATGACTCGCATCACCTTCAATTGCATATTCTTAGTGTGCTCATTGCTCTCATGTGAAAGGGTTATGCATCCCTCACCTATACACACCCTTCTTCTCTTAACTCCCCTCTTCACTATCTCCAGGACATTCTCTTCATCACAGTCTATCAAAACAGCAGAACCATGAAAAGCACCAATAGAAAACACTGTGCCCCGTAACACAAAGATTTGCAATCAATCGCAAAGTTGTAACAGTCAATCAAGACCATGGTTTCATGCGCATCTTGTTCAAAAAGGTGACCCTGGACCAATCAGAATGGTTGTTTTAAATTTGCGATTGATCGCAAACCTTTGTGTCACGGGCCCCTGAACAAGAACGATAATTTAACCACTTCAAACCTTTCGTTTCCTGTTTTGTGAATGGCCTGACTGCACAAGATTTCACTACCATAGCTTAATTTTCTTGGTCTCTTTAGTGCATAATTGAACACTTACAATAACCTGCATAAGAAGTCAAGTATCGGCAAGTCAAACTTCCCCCAAGTCAATTCAGTTTTCTTGACTAAACTTTGCAACAATTCAAAACATTTCGTTTCCTGGGACAAATTTTGCATGAGTCAAACTATTTTTTTTTTTTTTTGGGGGGGGGGGGAATCCCGACAGATTAGACTACATGTATGCAAAGTTAATTATGTTCTGATTTTTACTACCCTGGAGCATCATTATCAGCGCCTCATACTTGTACTCCTTTCCTTCACACAACTACTCCTCTCGATACACCTTCATGTAATTTTTTTTTTTTCATTTGTCGGTCTCACTTTCAAGAAAAGTTCAATTTCAAACTTCAGTGCATGTATATAGTACAGTGGAAACTGAGTATAAAGGGTGTGGTAAAACATTCCTGATACAGTGTGTAACAACCAACATTCCAGGTTCTATCTCTGCCTATTCTGTTGTTTTTACCTGATGTCGTGGGATTCATGCTACATGTACAACAAGATAATTTCCATTTTGGAAGGTCCAAAAGACCAATTATACTCAGTTTCCACTGTATCTTTAGTATCTGGAAAGGGTTCTTAGCAATACCGACATAAAAACACTATGAATACAATATTCCAAGCCAGTTATATTCATTTATTCAGTGAAAAACATCCATGAGATCAATATAAAGTAATTCATACATGCATGTTCATGGTCTCATCACCTGTGCATTGAACAGATACACTCCAATTCCACTGCATGTGCAGAAAGAAAAGCAATTCAGAACAGGAATGAAATTCTCACATACAAACTGAATATTAAAAAAAAGGTCTCAAAAATTAATGAGTTAATCTGTTACTTTTTGCCACTAAAGAAAGTCAACCTGGAACATCTGACAGAATCATTACACGGGGTTGTATGTAGGGTACACATAGATAAATTTGGTTATACTGGATAACCAGACAAGTGAGATGGCCCCACAACCCTGAACACATGGTTACATGTACAATGATTATAAATATGTTTCGTAGATATAATGTAAGCAAACAATCCTAGGTGTAAAGAGAATTCAAACAAGATACTAAGCAAAAAAATTGGGGTGTAAAATAAACTTCAAACAAAACTTCAATCTCTAAAATCATACTGCAAGGTTCACTATAATGAGTTACATGTGCATGTAGACAGATTTGATATAAAAAAAACCTTCAAAGTCTTCTTTCATGGTACATGTTACATCATTTATTACTACAAATGGATGAATATTTGTATGAAAAATATAATCATGACCAATACAGAAGGAGGAAACTGAAAAAAATAGAATACTTGCATTTCTCGATATACATTTACATGCCATGAAGACTTGTTCCCGTCCTGTACAACCAGAAAGGTCACAAAACTTCCCCGAAATGTATGAGGCGCCGAATGTACCAATATTATATAGAACAATTATTTGTTATATAATCATTATTTATTAAATAATAACTATTATTTATATATAATTTACATTTTATTTGTAAATAACTACTATTATATAAAATATCATTTCTAATTATTTATATATAATTCCAAGTAATACTTCATTATTTGTAAATAATAATAGTTCGACATTCCATTATTTATAAATAATGATTATTTGTTTTTCATTATTTATAAATAATGATTATTTGTTTTTCATTATTAATAAATAATGATTATTTGTTTTTCATTATTTATAAATAATGATTATTTGTTTTTCATTATTTACAAATAATGATTATTTGTTTTTCATTATTTATAAATAATGATTATTTGTTTTTCATTATTTATAAATAATGATTATTTGTTTTTCATTATTTATAAATAATGATTATTTGTTTTTATATTATTTATAAATAATGACACTACATACTTCATTATTTATAAATAATGACACTACATACTTCATTATTTATAAATAATGACACTACATACTTCATTATTTATAAATAATTGCAATTCGTTTTTCCGTTTTTTATAAATAATTTTTCTATTATTTATAAATAATAATTATTTATTATCAATGCCAGTGCACATTTCTTTATTTATAAATAATTTGTTGAGTTTTCCATTATTTATAAATAATGATTATTTGTTAAATAATGAAAACGTCTACTTCATTATTTATAAATAATTTTTTCGAGTGCACCATTATTCTCATTATTTATAAATAATCATTATTTAATGTTCGAGTTTTTCATTATTTATAAATAAAGATTATTTGTTAAATAATGAAATATCTACTTCATTATTTATAAATAATAATTTAGTTTCAATATCCCATTATTTATAAACAATTTTTACAGTTTGCCATTATATACAAATAATCATTATTTATATACAAATAACCATTATTTATTAAATAATGCCATTATTTATTAAATAATGGAAAACTCGCTATAACATGCAAATGTGGGACCGCCCATGATATGAATATTCATGATGCGATTTCCTTTTTCGTGATTTTTCTTCACAAATTTTTGTCCATTTCCTCTTCATAATGACATTTCTTGAAGCAATTTTCTAGGGATATGGTCTGATTGTAATATTCTTCATTTTCTATATAACTTCGTCTTCGTAGAAATATCAAAAGGTGTAATTTTATACGATTTTTCCTACAGTTCACAATCCCCATAGGCGCGCGTGTATCGTAGGGACAACCGGTGAATCGACGGAGTGCTCTTCATCGAAATACTACGTTGGTTGGTCCCCGGAAGTGGCGGGCGGAATTTAGCCCGAATCCTCGATGGAAGTCGATCAAGTGCATAAGAACTGATAGAGAGTGAAATATCAGTGTACTTGTACAGGCCCTTCTACTTTTTATAAATATTTATTGTTGCTTTTTTTGTTAAGTTAATTTTTCCTGGTGTAGATATAATTTTCAGTTCTAATAATGCACTTCAAATACATTTTTTTGGAGTGTCTGTTTGAGGCGTTTGGGGCGATTTCACCCTGGCCCCAAAATGCTCGCAACGACAATACGGGGGCATGATGACCCCTAAATTTTTAAAAACTTATTTTTCTATTGAAAATTATCACAAAATTCACCAAAAATGTGCACGAAAGCCTTCGTATTTCACTTTTAAAACTCCAAAAAGTGCCCAAATGACAAGCTTGGTCGCTTCGCTGTGTCGCTTTCAACTTGAGAACGTTTACGCGTCTGCTTCCCCCCCCCCCTCCTCCGAAAGAAATTCTGTATACGGCAATGCTCTAAAGAGCCTGGCACATTGATTTATGTATACTTTCATTTTCATTATTTTTATCCCATTATCAACATGGCCTTACGCATAATTTTTTCCAGGGGGGCCGGGGCCGGAGCATGACGCGCTTAAACTTTCTCCAAAAAATCTTATAAGCGAGACAGCGACGGGACCAAGCCCAAATGACAAGCGTGGTCGCTTCGCTGTCTCGCTTTCAACTTGAGAACGTTTACGCGCGTCTGCCCCCACCCCCCGAAAGAAATTCTGTGAACGGCCATGCTCAAAAGAGCATATGGCACATTGATTAATATGTACTTTTCATTTTCATTATTTTTATCACATTATCATCATGGCCTTACACATAATTTTTACCGGGGAGGGGGGGGAGCAGCTAGGACGCGCGTAAAGTTTCTCAAAAAAATCTTGAAAGCTAGACAGCGACGGGACCAAGCCCAAATGACAAGCTTGGTCGCTTCGCTGTCTCGCTTTCAACTTGAGAACGTTTATGCGCGTCTGCCCCCACCCCCCGAAAGAAATTCTGTGAACGGCCATGCTCAAAAGAGCATATGGCACATTGATTTATATGTACTTTTCATTTTCATTATTTTTATCACATTATCATCATGGCCTTACACAGAATTTTTACCGGGGGGGGGGGGGGGGGAGCAGCTAGGACGCGCGTAAAGTTTCTCAAAAAAATCTTGAAAGCGAGACAGCGACCCGACCAAGCTCAAATGACAAGCTTGGTCGCTTCGCTTTTTCAAGATTTTTATGAGAAAGTTTACGCGCGTCCTGCTCCCCTCACCCCCCCCCCCCCCGGAAAAAATTCTGCGTAAGGCCATGGTGATAATGAGATAAAAATAATGAAAATGAAGTATACATAAATCAATGTGCCAGGCTCTTTAGAGCATGGCCGTATACAGAATTTTTTTCGGAGGAGGGGGGGGGGGGGAAGCAGACGCGTAAACTTTCTCAAGTTGAAAGCGACACAGCGAAGCGACCAAGCTTGTCATTTGGGCACTTTTTGGAGTTTTAAAAGTGAAATACGAAGGCTTTCGTGCACACTTTTGGTGAATTTTGTGATAATTTTCAATAGAAAAATAAGTTTTTAAAAATCCGGGGACCAACCAACGTAGTATTTCGATGAAGAGCACTCCGTCGATTCACCGGTTGTCCCTACGATACACCCGCGCCTATGGGGATTGTGAACTGTAGGAAAAATCGTATAAAATTACACTTTTTGATATTTCTACAAAGATGAAGTTATATAGAAAATGAAGAATATTACAATCAGACCATATCCCTAGAAAATTGCTTCAAGAAATGTCATTATGAAGAGGAAATGGACAAAAATTTGTGAAGAAAAATCACGAAAAAGGAAATCGCATCATGAATATTCCTATCATGGGCGGTCCCACATTTGCATGTTATAGCGAGTTTTCCATTATTTAATAAATAATGGCATTATTTAATAAATAATGGTTATTTGTATATAAATAATGATTATTTGTATATAATGGCAAACTGTAAAAATTGTTTATAAATAATGATTATTTATAAATAATGGGATATTGAAACTAAATTATTATTTATAAATAATGAAGTAGATATTTCATTATTTAACAAATAATCTTTATTTATAAATAATGGAAAACTCGAACATTAAATAATGATTATTTATAAATAATGAGAATATTGGTGCACTCGAAAAAATTATTTATAAATAATGAAGTAGACGTTTTCATTATTTAACAAATAATCATTATTTATAAATAATGGAAAACTCAACAAATTATTTATAAATAAAGAAATGTGCACTGGCATTGATAATAAATAATTATTATTTATAAATAATAGAAAACTTATTTATAAATAACGGAAAAACGAATTGCAATTATTTATAAATAATGAAGTATGTAGTGTCATTATTTATAAATAATGAAGTATGTAGTGTCATTATTTATAAATAATATAAAAACAAATAATCATTATTTATAAATAATGAAAAACAAATAATCATTATTTATAAATAATGAAAAACAAATAATCATTATTTATAAATAATGAAAAACTTATAATCATTATTTATAAATAATGAAAAACAAATAATTATTATTTGTAAGTAATGAAAAACAAATAATCATTATTTATAAATAATGAAAAACAAATAATCATTATTTATAAATAAAATGAAAAACAAATAATCATTATTTATAAATAATGAAAAACAAATAATCATTATTTATAAATAATGAAAAACAAATAATCATTATTTATAAATAATGGAATGTCGAACTATTATTATTTACAAATAATGAAGTATTACTTGGAATTATATATAAATAATTAGAAATGATATTTTATATAATAGTAGTTATTTACAAATAAAATGTAAATTATATATAAATAATAGTTATTATATAATAAATAATGATTATATAACAAATAATTGTTCTATATAATATTGGTACAGTTGGCGCCTCATAGAAATGTACACGGCAGCAATTTTCTTTACAATAAAGTTGTGAATCACACATGCACACATACACACACACAAAAAAAAATTAAAAAGTGATCATCGAAGTGTAAGCAGTGATTACAATACATGTATTCTGCATCATGAAAATTTAGAGAACCTACACAAAATATGAAATGTAATATCATTTTCTTTACTTGAGAATGTGGGATTGAACATACACTGTATATGTGATAATTTTCAAATCACAAAAAAAAGCTATCATCCTACAAGTATTACATGTACACATGTACATGAAAATTTAAAAAGGCCACTCCTGACATGCCAGATTAACAACTTGTCTCAATAAATTATCAAAGAACTTGTCCTCCCTTTCACAACAATTTGTGACATAAGTGTAGTTTAAATAAATTCATGTACACATGTAAGTTCTTCTCATGAATTAACACTTACAGCACCGATGGCAAGCATATATGTGCCACAGAGATTCATGCATTGTTGTTTCATCAAACATTACTCCACTAAGACAGATGTATATACATGTAGTGACAGAAGTATATCAAAGGTTACAATTACAGCAAGAATCTAGTATTTGAAATTTCTATCGGTCATTATATGCTACTATAAGAATGTTTTAGAGAAAAGTGCATATTGTAAAAAGGATCCTTTCTCAATTTAGCATTAAACAATAGCAAACAAATGCGAAACAAACACGTAAATGTCCAGGGGAAAACACAGATCTGTGTTGTAATAATGTTCATGTGCTAAATGGTAATGAGTAGGAACTTTTGGTATCATTGAAAGAGTAATAAATTTGAAGAGTAATAAATTTCTAGCAAGTTTTGTGCACAACATATCTGTACAGAAGTCAGAGTTAAATAAGTACATGCATTTGAAAAGTAAGCATTGGCAATACTTTGATTGAATCTTGGAATAAGCCAACTCCCTTGGCACTCTGAGAGTAAAAGATCATATGAAAATAATATACAATATACCTTTAACAGTACACGCACGTGCATATATGGTTTATGCTCTTAATCACTGTCACTAAGAGACAAAATAGCCTCTTGGTACTCGTCACTGTTGGAAAATTCATCTTCCGACTCTGTTTCTGTTTCATCATCTCTTACAGCAACCAACTTGTCTGAACTCGAAACTGATCCTCTATCCAATGCAGAGCAGAGAATAGCCAATACTTCTGAGGCCATCTGCTGGTTTGGAAACGCATAACGTGAAACAAAACTTTCAAAATTAAACTCCACGATGCTTTCAGAAACAATCTGCTTAACTTTACTACTTGATAAACCACCGGCTAGGTCCGGACCACAGTAGTTGTGATGTGGGTGTTCTTCAAGTAGATCCATGCGATACTCCTCCAATGATCTTTCAAGCTTATCGCGTTGGCTAGGGGTTGGTATGCTGAGTGGAAATTCCTCCGAGTGAATTTCTCTTTGAAGTGCCTTGTACACCTTTTTCTCTGTTGCATTCTGTGAGTGCATGCAGCCACTTGGGTCACAGGAACAGGATGAAGCACATACATCGCAACATTCATGTGGCACAATATCAAAGTTGGCCGACTGTCCAAAAACTTATCTAACAACTTCTCGGCGGCAACGATCGCCCTTCATGAAGTCCTTCATGCTTTCTGTCATTGTTCTTCCAGCAACATCCCCTGGAAACTGTATGGTGATGGCTACACTTGGTTTCCCATCTCTGCCGATGCGACCACTCATCTGCATGTAGTCATCGAGGTCGGTACACCTTCCACAGATAATGGTGCTGTAAACACATTTGACATCCACGCCCATTCCATACGCAATCGTTGCTATTAACACTCTTACGCATCCATCTTCATGGCTGAAACTTTCAATTATGCTCTGTTGAACGTCATGTTCCGTATTGGTGTGGAACATATCCACATACCTGTGGTGGGTTTTTGGCAGCAAGTCAATAAAGGTTGCGTAAAGGTCACTGACCACCTTCCTGGACTGCGGTAGATGATTACTCTGTCGCAACCATCTCCCATCGTTTTCACATCGTCAATAAGCCATCCAAACATGGAGTCAAAGTCCTTCCGTGCTTTGAACGCAGCATGCTTAATGTTCCTCTTTTCTGGCGATTTGCTGATTGATACGAAGTTGCGAAGGCCTAAGTTATCAGCAACAGACCTCCTCACCTGCTTGGTTGATGTTGCAGTGAGGGCTATCGTGGGAACTGAAGATTTCAGCTTGGCCCTCACCTCTCCTAACTTGCCATAAGCGCTCCTGAATACCTTAGTGTCTCCTGATGAAGTCCCCCTAAAAGAAATATAAAAGTATAAGAGTTATGGAACTATGCAAAAGTTACTACTTGTATCACACTGTATCAGTTTAAGGCTGCAATGGAGTACATGTAAGTTTTATGATATTCATAAAAATACTCTTCCTAAAATAGACTGAATATTCAATTACATTTGTACTTTAAAAAAAATAATGCCACAATATCATTAAGAATCATTAATGACAAAGGACAGCAAAATGTATGCAAGAATAACAGGTGAGATGCCAATCACTGTGTACTTATTTTATGGTCTCAATTTTTTAATACAAGTCATCAAAATTTTAGAATATGAAGGGAATCTCATAAAATCTATTCTAATTTAACCATATTTTCAAAACATGTTTTAACTGTCAGTTACTTGTAACTTATAGAAAAAAATAAAATCAAGTGTGTCAATGTTTTTCTCAAAATCCTATTCATGGGAGTCAAGAGCAAGACCTGCATTCCACATATTTATACTAAAGGTAATAAGCAGTCGTGGGAAAGGTGGCGCTTTGTCTTTGAATATTCAACTACTTTGTTAGGTGGAAAGAAAATTACTACATGAACTGATGTAGAAACTAGAAAGACTAATTTTGAACATAGTTGGTGGTTTTTATTGAAAATATTTTAGAAATGGCTAAAATATCAAGATACGTTGAGTTCACAGCACAGGACCACATTGAAAATTCACACACGTGTAACCAGTGTGTGTGAACCACTATGCGCGGCGGAGCCAAGAGCATCGGGGTAGAGTCTAGGTGGTCCGTAGTGATAAAGTAACGGTTGATATAGATCTACAATCATTTGAATTATTCACTGAAAATCTCCAGAAAGGCGGAAATCACGAATAGAATACAAGATTACATTGTATCTCACTCATGTATCTTTGCATGCAAGCTGAACATTATGAGATTATATTTGAGCAGTTTCATACCAACTTGTCTTTGGTTTCATTTTGCTACCACTATCTAGACCCCCCTACTGTTTATCACCTTTGCTTTACAATGCAGAAAATCTGAGGAGCAGGTATCATGATAAACGAGAAAAAAAAATACCTACCACTTTGTCACACAATGACTTTCGTCGATCACAAGACCACACAGCCTTTCTTTCAAAGCAGGAATGTCGAAGAGATCTTTGCCTTCATCTCCTAGGAGGCTCTCGGGGCTTGCGTATAGTACGGAGAACTTCCCCGACGAGATGCCCTCGCTGATGTGGTCAGTGACTCCTCCCGTCATGTCCGCTGCTTCAAGTCTCAGATCCTTTGCTCTGTTCAGTTGATCTGAAATTAACGATTTCAGAGGCATCACTGCGATTACCAGGGACTTCGGAGTATAAATGTCAGGATCCTGCAATTTGCGGAGATAATCTACACAATAAGGAGCAGCTTGGAAGATAACGCTCTTACCGAATCCAGTCGGAAGACTTACGAATAAGTCGTGACCACGGAGGAACGACGTCAATGCTTCTCTTTGTTCCACTCTAAACCCGTCCACAAAGCCGAGGTTTGATGAGGCGTATTCCAACGCTTTCTTGAGATCATTTTCACTAAAACGATCTGGAGGTATACAAGATGCCATTCTTGTATAATGTAGACAATAATTCGCAGAAGATATTCAATTTTTAACTGTTAGAATTTTGACGAGGATTAAGATCGTGAACGCGCACTATAATATAAATATCGTTTGACTCGATATGCACTCATGGTCTCTCTTCATGCCACGCTTATAATACTGAACAAATAACAGGCACCTGAAAATATTTGATCGTTCCTTTACAGCACCATTAAAAGTTATTAAGGCATGTTGTTAAAAACACTTTATATCACAAACAGAATATTTACTTGATTTTATCCGTTTTTTGTCAAAAACAGGATTTCTTTCCTATTATAAAGATTTGAATAACTAAAGCAGGGCCGTAGCCAGAAGCATTTTGTTGGGGGGGTGTACCAGCTAAATTTGCCAACTAAATTTGGCGTGACAGCGCCAACGTGAGTACAGGGGGAGTCTGACGGGGGATGTGCCCCCCCTCAATAATCACATGCTAAAAGATTTTGAATTTTTGTCTCACCTGCATAGCAGAGTGAGACTATAGGCGCCGCTTTTCCGACGGCGACGGCGACGGCGGCGGCGGCGGCGACGGCGACGGCGGCGTCAACACCAAATCTTAACCTGAGGTTAAGTTTTTGAAATGACAGCATAACTTAGAAAGTATATAGACCTAGTTCATGAAACTTTGCCATAAGGTTAATCAAGTATTACTGAACATCCTGCCCGAGTTTCATGTCACATGACCAAGGTCAAAGGTCATTTAGGGTCAATGAACTTAGACCATGTTGGGGGAATCAACATCAAAATCTTAACCTAAGGTTAAGTTTTTGAAATGTCATCATAACTTAGAAAATATATGGACCTAGTTCATGAAACTTATACATAAGGTTAATCAAGTATCACTGAACATCCTGCATGAGTTTCACGTCACATGACCAAGGTCAAAGGTCATTTAGGGTCAATGAACTTTGGCCGAATTGGGGGTATCTGTTGAATTACCATCATAACTTTGAAAGTTTATGGATCTGATTCATGAAACTTGGACATAATAGTAATCAAGTATTACTGAACATCCTGTGCAAGTTTCAGGTCACATGATCAAGGTCAAAGGTCATTTAGGGTCAATGAACTTTGGCCAAATTGGGGTATTTGTTGAATTACAGCCATAAATTTGAAAGTGTGTTGGTCTAGTTCATAAAACTTGGACATAATAGTAATCAAGTATCACTGAACATCCTGTGCGAGTTTCAGGTCACATGATCAAGGTCAAAGGTCATGTAAGGTCAAAGAACTTTGGCCACGTTGGGGGTATTTGTTGAATTGCCATCATATCTCTATAAGTGTATTGGTCTAGTTCATAAAACGTGGAAATAAGAGTAACCAAGTATCACTGAACATCTTGTGCGAGTTATAGTAGTTTTCAAAATCAGCACTGCTGCTATATTGAATCGCGTGATGCAGGTGAGACGGCCAGAGGCATTCCACTTGTTAGAATTGAATTGGTGGCATTTGGTGAATACTTTAAGGTAAATTATACAAAGATATACAAAGATATTTGCACTTTAAAAATAAAGGCTAGTGTGCCGTAGTTGCTAACTTGCAGTATAATGATATACCCTATGCATTAATAATATAAAAATCAAAGATTTGTTAATTTTTAATTGACCTTCTGTGCAAGATGTCTCAACTAAAATTTCAAGAGTTGGCACCAGCAAAAATTTAGAGTCATTAAGTGGGCGCGCGAAGCGCGCTCAATTGCCAGGTATACTGACCTGATAGACGGAGACGTTTTAAGGACTGTGGCATTAAACGGATATGTATCTTAGTGATCAAATAATGCGAGCGCGAAGCGCGAGCTGAAAATGTTTGATATTCAGTCCTAAAAAGGGACATTATAAGCAAAGTTTTGTAATCATGATACGTACCTGTCTTACAAAACAAACAATGCGAGCGCGAAGCGCGAGCTGAAATTTTTTGTATAACTTAACCCTAAAAAGGGACATTTTCAGGACTATCTTTTGGAATTTATGAAGTGCGTACGTATCTCATCATAGTCATCTAATGCGAGCGCCAAGCGCTTGCTGATTTTGTTAGAATTACACTGGCACATGAAGCACTTTTTGTGGTCATTGTAATCATGAACATGATACGTATTTTACTAATGAAATATTGCGGGCGAGAAGCGCGAGCTGACAATTTTTGAAATTCAGACTTAAAGAGGGGCATTCTATGGCTTGTTTGTAGGAATTTACTATTTCACTAATTAAGTGATGCGAGCGCGAAGCGCGAGCTGAAAATTTGTTATAATTAGATCAGAAAAAGGAACATTTTAAGGACTGTCTTTAGGAATTCGTGCACTGCAAAAACGCCGGTGTTGATTTAACACCAGCCCGGTATCTATATCGGTCCACACCAATGCGAACGTAAGCACTGACTGGAAATGTTTTATTAAGGCCTTAAAAGGGGGCAATCACTTTAAGTATATAGTCATGAAAAAAGCATATGTCACTACATAAAACAATGATAACTTGAAGTGCGAGGAGATAGTTTTTTGCATAATCTTTATGGACTTAAAATACAACAGGACTATATATCTCATTAGTCAGACAATGCGAGCACCAGGAATGATGCAACCCCAACCTGCCCCCATCCCCATCCTAAGCATTCTGACACCATAAATTAAAAAAAAAAGTTTAGTAAAAATAACTTAGAACATTTTTGTGTTTTTTTGCCAACTGCAAACTTGTAGACAAGTCTACAAGTTGTAGACTTGTCTTCATGAATTTGCCAACTGCAGAGTTACCAGTTTTTTAAGTCTTGTGTTCTGTTCTTTTCAGATCTGAAACGAGGCAGTACTTGTACATCACTTTGCTGACTGGTAGAGTGTATAGTGTTCTGCCACTTTAATAGGCCCACTTTATAATTTGCCAACTATACTTTGGCTTTGATTATTCAACTTAAACCTTGGAAATTCATCCCACCCAATATTTATGTACCTAGTCTTGCCTCTAATTTTACAAAACTAATGTGTTTGTTAAATCGTCAATAATTGTGGTATAATTTGCAAACTAACAAGGTTGTTCATATTGGGGGGAGGACCGGGGGCTTACTTTGTGTGTTATTATAGCTCCATCTGTTTTGTACTTAGTATTTTGCTGACTAGTAGGGCTCTAAGCCTGGCTACATGGACTTGGATTTGCCAATTGGTTGTCTTTACTCTAAAAGTCGTAACCTTCTTCAAAGTTAGTACCCCTATTTTCCTTTTCTTTCTTTCTTTCTTTCTTTCTTTCTTTCTTTCTTTCTTTCTTTCTTTCTTTCTTTCTTTCTTTCTTTCTTTCTTCCTTTCTTTCTTTCTTTCTTCCTTTCTTTCTTTCTTTCTTTCTCTCCCCCCTCTCTCTCTCTCTTTCTTTCTTTCTTTTTCTCCCCTATCCTCCATTTTGCCAACTGGTACATGATTTTGCCGACTGCCACGAATGTTGGGGGGGTGTCACACCCCCCCATACCCCCCCTCTAGCTACGGCCCTGTGAATAAGGACTATCATTTCCTGATCGATCACAATGTCCAATGTACGTTTGCACTTCGGACTCGCGAGATTGACACCGGTACTAACCAATCAGCGCCGTGTAAACATGCAGATGGGCGGTCCATTGTTAATGGCTCTCCTTAAAAAAATTGAAGGAGCGTCATTTGCGCTACGTTTTGGTCTGAACGATTTTTTCCTCGCCCGTACAATTCGGGATCACGCCATCTCTCGGCCTGGCAGCGGTTGGGGGATGGCTCTTAAATAAAATCGTCCAGAATCTGAACTATGTTCGTGCAGGCTCCACTCCACTTCACTACCGCTACACTGTACGCTCCAACAAGGTCGTCTACACTGTTAGAAAAATTTCCGTTTTTTAACGGAAAAAGTCCGGCAGCAAAATTTCCGGACTTTTTTTTTTTTTCCGTAAATTTACAGAAAGTGGTAATTTATGGAAAAGTTCTGTAAAATATACAAGATTCCGTAAATTACAATTCTTGAAAATACGGACTTTATTTACGGAAACTTTACAGAAAATTTACATAAATTAACATGATTCCGTATAAATAATTAACGGAAAAAAAAAATTAGTCCGGAAATTTTGCTGCCGGAATTTTTTTTTTTTGTCCGTAATTTTACAGATTCCTTTTCCGTAAAATTACCGTACTTTTACAAAATTCCCATGTAAAATACGGATATTATTTACGGAAATTTTACAGAAAATTTACGTGAATTAACATGATTCCGTATAAATAATTAACGGAAAAAAAAAATTTGTCCGGAAATTTTGCTGCCGGAATTTTTTTTTTTTGTCCGTAATTTTACGGATTCCTTTTCCGTAAAATTACCGTACTTTTACAAATTCCCATGTAAAATACGGATATTATTTACGGAAATTTTACAGAAAATTTATGTGAATTAACATGATTCCGTATAAATAATTAACGGGAAAAAAAAATTTGTCCGGAAATTTTGCTGCCGGAATTTTTTTTTTTTGTCCGTAATTTTACGGATTCCTTTTCCGTAAAAATTACCGTACTTTTACAAAATTCCCATGTAAATTTACACATTTCCGTAAAAAAACAAGTTTACAGAATTCTTAAATTTTTTACAGATATTTTTTAATCAGTAGATACCTTACAATATGAACGCTGATTTGCTATTTAAACATGTACTCCCAAACACATGGTAGATTGTATGAATGCATTCACTTAAGGCCTGAACAAAAATTGTGTTGCCCTTTTCTGACCTGGACAAATCGGGCCAGCTTTTTTCAATAATTTTTTTCATACTAAGCTTACTATTTCTATAGAATAAAACATGGCAACAGTGATTGTGTCTCGCCCACTCATGAAAATAACCAGAAATATCGTGATTTGCGAGGGCACACAACATAATTGTATTGAAACTTCATTGTAAAATGACTGGGATGGAATAACACTAGTCATATGAGCCTTGCACATAAACTTTAATGTTGACCTGAAAATGACCTTTGACCTTACCATGTGACCTCAATATTATTGATATGATTTGTTGTTCCACTTTTTATCTAACATACCTGTTCCCGATATGTACAATTGCAGCTGATAAAAAAAATGCTCACACCTTTCAGTTCAAGTACGTCTTCATTAACATTTTGAACACATTTTCTATCATGCCTACTTTCTACTGTATATCATTTTTCCATGAAAAACAAACAACAATTTGAACTAGCAAAGCGAAACTGCTATTAAGAATTAGGAAACACTTTAAATACTATAATTGCAAAATTGATGGAATACATTACAAAAGTCCATTTGAAAATTCCAATAATAAAATTCAATTCTCATATTCTAAGAAACTTTATAACAAATTTGAATATCATAATAGTAGTGGGCTATACATTGTAGAGGGTCAGATTTATGTCATGCTCATCACACCTTTGTTTGACCAGTTGATGCATACTGACACCAAAGAAACTAGAAATTTGACAGTGTATCCAAAGGACACAGATGCCCCCACTTAACACGATCAGAAATCCATTCAATATCATTGAACTTAATGTCTTTTCACACTTCCAGTCTTCCATTCTGGTTTAAAACATTAATGAGGTGGTATAACAGCCAAATATCTCAAATAACACAAAAAATTAGTAATTTTTCAGTACCAAATAATTAATAGGCAATTGTATGACTGCAAATAAAAAAAATGTGGGATAAGAGTGTTACCGCCCACCTACCCCACCTTAGAAAAAGTTGTGGAAGGCAACCAAACAATCTATTTATTTATTTTTTTTTTTTTGGGGGGGGGGGGCTTATTAATAGCTTGATCTCAAACTTTTCGCATTAAACTTTAAGATAAACTTTGAAACTTCCAACTGTTTTGTACATTGTCAACATGATTTCTGTCCAGATTTTGTGAAACCCAACAATGTAAAAAGCTACTTTTCGTCTATAAATTATGCTGAAGACTGATCCCATTGTACAGGGGAAGAATTTTGATGCATATCCGCAAATTGTTTCAAGCTAAGATTCACGCAAAATCACACCTGCGAGAATCCATTAGGATTCATGTAAAATACCAAGAAATGATGGAAAATAGAGTTAAAGCTTCCACAGCCTAATATTATTGATATGATTTGTTGTTCCACTTTTTATCTAACATACCTGTTCCCGATATGTACAATTGCAGCTGATAAAAAAAATGCTCACACCTTTCAGTTCAAGTACGTCTTCATTAACATTTTGAACACATTTTCTATCATGCCTACTTTCTACTGTATATCATTTTTCCATGAAAAACAAACAACAATTTGAACTAGCAAAGCAAACCTGCTATTAAGAATTAGGATACACTTTAAATACTATAATTGCAAAATTGATGGAATACATTACAAAAGTCCATTTTAAAATTCCAATAATAAAATTCAATTCTCATATTCTAAGAAACTTTATAACAAATTTGAATATCATAATAGTAGTGGGCTATACATTGTAGAGGGTCAGATTTATGTCATGCTCATCACACCTTTGTTTGACCAGTTGATGCATACTGACACCAAAGAAACTAGAAATTTGACAGTGTATCCAAAGGACACAGATGCCCCCACTTAACACGATCAGATATCCATTCAATATCATTGATTGTGTATTCGAAACCGCAGAAGCAAAACCAATGAAATTTTTATAGAAGTTAGAACATGCAATGAACTCTCTAGATTGCACATTTAGTTCAGAATAATATGTAATTTTAAAATTAATTCAGCCGTTTGTCAGAGGGACAATTTTTGGGGGACGCACTGTATAATCAATGAGCTTTGAGCTTGACATCATCGATTTGAGATAACAGTACACATATTTCTTTTTTTATGATGCACAGAAGGGAATTTTCGGAAAGTGTACCCTGATTGTAAAACAACACATATCGCAGTCATTTTATTGATTTTGATAATAAATTTAACATTAATAAGGGAATTTTTCATGCATTGCGAAGTAAAAACAACAAAAAGTATTAAGCGCTACATATAGAGGGGGAAAATGGGTGATATTTGGGTCAATCCATGTGAAATCAACAAGTACTTGTCACCCAACCCCTCTGATTTTCTTTAAACTCCCCCAAGTGTCTGAAATTCTGAAATATTTTGCCCATACAGCCTCCCTTAGCAACCAATGCATGGTCAACAACTGACTTTAAAAATAAATTGATATTTTTGATTGACTGCTGCAGCAAAGTTTGATGAGTTACAGTGCTCATTTTAAGCAAATTGGAAGAACTTTATGGTCTAATCATGCAAAGTATATAATGGCGAGGATCTGACAATCCGTTATTGCACACATCCAAGTTAATATTTTCGGGTGCATGTTTAGAGGCTTATAAATTTAAAAATCATTTAGTTAAGAACCCAATATTATGTGCATTTGTACGCTACAACATGCTTAACAGAATCACAAAATATTGGCCCAACTGTGCTAGTCAAATTCCTGTAGGGCGCCTTAACAGTTGGATTTTTTTCTAAAAGATGCAAAGTTCAAGGTCATGGATCACCCTTCGTCCCATCCAGGAACAACACCAATTTCTGTGCTTTGATAGAAATTTACCTATATTTTCAAGGGCTACCTAACAAATTTTGATACTGAAATGTTAAGCGCACTGTTAAAAATTGCCGTAATTTTACGGACAAATTTTAACAGAAATCGTCCGTAAACGATAAAATACAGAAAAAAATTGTAAATTTACGGATTTCTACAGAAAACCCGTAAAAATTACATAATAATTAGGTAAATGATCAATTTTACGGACGTTTTCTGTAATTGTACAGAAGATCATTATTGAAAGGAGGCGTTTACGATACATCTTGTAAATTTACTGTCAGTAGATGTAAGTTTACGGATAAGATTTAACATATTAATTTGTAACATGTGTAAAGTGCATTTTCTACGGAAAATTTTGTAAAATTTACAGAAAAATCAGGTTAATGATACATTTTCTGACGTTGTCCGTAATTGTAGTGAAGATCATTCTTGAAAGGAGACGTTTGGTGGTTTACGGTACAAATCTTTGTAAATTTACTAGAAAGTAGCTGTAAGTTTACGGACAAGATTTAACAGATTAATTTGTACTATACAAACTACGGAAAATTTGTAAAAATTACATAAAAATCAGGTAAATGATCAATTTTACAAACGTTTTGATCCGTAATTGTACAGAAGATCATTATTGAAAGGAGACGTTTACGGTACATCTTGTAAATTTACTGTAAAGTAGATGTAAGTTTACGGACAACGTCAGAAAATTTATCATATAACCTGATTTTTCTGTAAAGTTTACAAATTTTCCGTAGAAATTCCACTTTACATATATATATCAAAAATTAATCTCAGAAATGAGACGTTTAGTGGTTTACGGTACAAATCTTTGTAAATTTACTAGAAAGGTAGCTGTAAATTTACGGACAAGATTTAACAGAAATGGCAATTTCTACGGAAACTTTGTAGAATTTACAGAAAAATCAGGTTAATGATAAATTTACTGACATTGTCCGTAATTGTAGTGAAGATCATTATTGAAAGGAGACGTTTACGATACATCTTGTAAATTTACTGTAAAGTAGATGTAAGTTTATGGACAAGATTTAACAGATTAATTTGTAATATGTGTAAAGTGCAATTTCTTCAGAAAATTTGTAAAATTTACAGAAAAATCTGGTTATAATGGTAAATTTACTGACGTAAGGATCGAGACGTTTACGATACATCTTTGTAAATTTACTGTAAAGTAGATGTAAGTTTACAGACACGATTTAACAGATTAATTCGTAATATGTGGAAAGTGCAATTTCTACGGAAACTTTGTAAAATTTACAGAAAAATCAAGTTAATGATAAGTTTTCTTTTTCGAGCATGCGCACTTGAGAAGTTTGTGAAAAGCCCGCGAAGCAAAGAGAATTTTCCTTCCGGTCTTGGATGTGTCAAGTGATCTTCTTGATCAGAAATTCGTAAGTATTTTGCTTTGAATTCGTAAAAGAAATTTCTGCTGTGCCTCTCTGGAATATATTGATACGTTTTATGCAGTTATATGAAATTAATAGTGTTGGTTTTCATGATTACGAACAAGGTTTTGGCATTGACGAGTCCAGACGATGCAATGTATCGTCGCGTACGCGCTGCTACAGTCCCATTGGTGCATTTGAGTGTTGGATATTTTGACACTGTGGTTGAACGAATTGAATCGAAGGTGCGAAGCCGTGGGCCAAGCTTGTTTTATGAGCTTCACAAGGATATTTTATATTATGATGCCATTTATATATTCATTTGTATCTTCATTTGTAAATGTCAAGATGAAAATATAAACCTCAAAATATTAAATTTGTGCAATTAAACTTATTTAAACTTGGGGTAGGCCTAGATTAGATTAGGGCCTAGCCGGTAGCCTAGAAGGCTAGATGATCTAATTCTAAATCAAATCAATGACAATGTCAATGACAATGGCATTGAATGGGTGATTTCAACTCAAGTACAGTGTTGAAATCTGGTGTTGGTGTTGTGACAACACCAGCCACAACACCGTACTTGAAATCAGGCTGGTGTTAATTGGGATTGACCTCGGAAAATATGACGTATTTCCGGCAGTTCGTGTTGAATGTCGTCTGCTGAACCCAGCACTGCGGCTGGTGTTGACGATCTACGTGCAATTTCCCCATTCACCAACACCAACCCCCAGGGATTGGGAAAATCATGGTTTCAAGTTCGGTGTTGGTGTTGGCAATCTCAAGCTCGTGAACAGGCGGCAAACACGATGAAACATCCCCGTAAAATTAGCTTTTACAGTTAAGATGAGCTAGTAGTAGTATAGTAGTAGAACAAATCATTTGAGCTGTATATATTTTGATAAAGAATAATGTTCACTCTTTTGAATTCTTGAATTAATTAAAACATTGGTACGTGTATTCTGTACGATGAGAATTTAATGCATTTCTTTCCGATTTCATTTTCGTCGTCGAGACTTCTCGCGTGAAGTTGAGATGATTTAGCAGCGCAGCGCAGAGGCGTGACGTCATGTCATGTGCTATCGATAACGCCATTGGTATCATTCCTCTGAACCCAGTCCCAGCTCGGTGTTGGAGCTCGGTTCAGCGGCCTTTTTACGCTCTCAACACCAACACCGAACTTGAAATCACCCAATGTCAACTACAGTTAGTTAGATCTAGTAATACCTCAAGCGAAGTTCGCGCAGGCTCCACTCCACTTCACTACCGCTACACTACACTCCACCTACCCAAACTTCGGGACGGTGAACTCGATCGGATATTCCGAGTGACAAAGGTGGGGTGGCCGATGGAAATGTTATTTATTGTAAAAATCGTAACAAAAAATATAAAGAGAAAGAAAAATAGCTTAATTTCTTACTCTTCACCCGTATTTCACTCCGTGTCCATCCTCTGGTTATCCTCTAAATTGTTGATTTTGAGCCAGTATCTATTTCCTCACACGTCACTATTCATGGCCGATTTAAAAACATCGCATGCGATCGGTCGCAGGTCAAACAGCATAAATATTTATATTATTATTGGATGGTTCAGAAAATACCAAAAATATTCTACGAGTATGGGAAAAAAAAAATTTCCTCGTTTTATTTTTTTCTATAATTTTTACAATAAATAACATTTCCATCCCACCTTTGTCACTAGCGGTAGTGAAGTGGAGTGGAGCCTGCACGAACTTCGCTCGAGGTAGATCTAGTAATGACTTAGTGCTGGCTAGCGACCGACGGGTTTTCATTCTCAGCCATTCACTGATAATTCAGTTAAGACAGTGTGTTCCATGTGTGTATGTGTGATGCGAAGCTACCTCAGCTCAAGCGATGTAGACGACCTTGTTGGAGCGTACAGTGTAGCGGTAGTGAAGTTGAGTGGAGCCTGCACGAACATCGCTTTAGGTAATGCGAAGCGTGCTGTACATGTGTCCTCTGGAGGTGTGGGCATGGGTTTAGTGACAGTGTGCATGTGATTGTGAAGGGTTGAAGCCCGGGTTGAAGTTTCTTACAGCTCTGTGGGTTTATCTATAATTAAATGATTCTCTTTTCAAGCTTAAATTCTTATAATGATGATTGCTACATTCCAATTATTTGATTAAATTGTTTGTTTTAGAACAGGTCTTTTATTTTGTCCTCAGTCTATTTCTCCCATTACATATCAAATAAAGAGAGTCTTCACTTGTGTTTCATTAAATTATTATACAATGTCCACTGTAATGAAAATGGAAACATGCCGGTCAAATTAAAGTACAATATAAGTGGAAACATGCTGGTCTATTGACTATATGTTGACCATATAGTAGAAAGCAAAATTTGTTCTCAGCTGTAATTATTCTTCTATGGGAACTTGCTTCTCATAGATAAAATAAAATTTCCGAAGACCCCATATAATTTTGTACTATTTGGTGCATTTAAAGAGGAGAAAGAAATGCTTTTTTTTTTCAATTTGCCTAAATTGCATTTAAAAATATACCTTTCTTTTGCTTTCGGCACAGGCCAATTTTTAGAGGCTGAAATATTAAAGAGTTGATTACTTAAATTTCGTTCTAAAATCTTTTTCATATCACTTGCAAATAGAGAAAATATAGCGCCCCCCCAAAAAAAAAAAACTTTAATTTTTAAAGGCATCTCGCACAAATGATTACAATGTTTTTGTTTTATTTATCATTCACTATGAGATCTGTATAAAGTGATAAACCAATGAATTATTTTTATATGTATATGTTTCCAATTATTTGCCTACCGGTATTTATTAAAAAATAATGTTTGTGTTGTTATTTGACAATTGTTTCACAGAATTACGTCGTCGGTTGACATCTACCTATACCCATGGATTATCTCCATCACCTTCACAACCTTGAATTGCTAAGAGAGGTATGATTGATAAATTTGGTTTACATTGTTTTAATTTGTTTAAAAGTATTATTGAAATGATTTGATGAGATAACAAAAATGAAAACTTGAAATAACATTTTGAATGTAATTTTTGTTAATCTTGGGAAGACAATTAAGATTGCAGTTATTATGTTGGTAGATGTGTAATCAAATCTACATGCACATGTTCACTGTTTGGAACGTTTATAAAGATCACAAAATAAAAGAATTAAAAATAATATTCAACTCTTCTGCATACATGTACAGCTACCTTTGCCAAGACCACGTCGTGGGCTACGGGATGCTAGAAATCCATCGGAATCGTATGAGGATGGGCCATTTCGAGATCGGTATCGACTGTCAAAAGAAACCGTCATTTACATCATCAACATGCTGGAAGCCGAATTGAAGAGGGACACACAGAGGAATGATCCACTTCCCGTTTATTTGCAGGTGTTGACGGCTCTCCGTTTTCATGCAGTGGGTGAGTAATTGAATTAAATGATTATTGAATGTTTCTGGGCACTGTTAAATCTATTTGACTGAGGTTGTTTCTATTAATTTTAGGACTCCAGACAAAGTTGATGATGATGACAATATCTAGAAATCAGAGAGGGATCACATAAGTAAGAGTATCATTTAAGCAAACAGTCAAGTACCTATGAATTGCATGCTTAAAAATTCCAAAACTACCACAGCAGGAGTGAAGCTCTGCTGTTTCTGCTGTTAGAACTGTTATGTCAGGTTAGAGTTATAAATTCGTCATTAACTCTAAATTGGCAGATCACCCCCACCCCCCCCCCCGAAACTTGGCTGTGTTGCGATGAAAAGCTATGAAATTTGGCACATAGATAACAACTCGAGATGAACATACACACAAAAAACTAGAGCTGCAATTGTATCAGAACAATGTGCATGCATTGACGCCTGTGATTTTATGGAGGGCAAGAAACAGAAGGAGATAAAGAGAAAACTCCTGAGGATATACATTTTCAAAATATTAAGAGGGCGCTATTTTTATAGGCAATGGTCACTGATGCGTAAAAAAAACATTTTGCATATGAGGGATGATGCCATAAGCAAACCCTAAAAAAGTGATACCAAGATAAATGGAAACAAGGAAGTGATGGCCATTTTACTGTTTTCCAACTTTTTAATAGAGAGCGCTATTTCTTAAAGGTAATGGTCACTGATGTGCGTAAAAAAACATGGATTATGAGGGATGATGCCATAAGCATACCCTGAAAATATGAGACCGAAATAAATGAAAACTAGGAACTTATCGTCATGGCCATTATAATATTTCTTTAGTTTGCAATAGAGGGCGCTATTTTTTAAGATAATGGTCATTGATGTGTAAAATGAAAAAAAAAAACAATTGAATTTGGACTATCGTAAGTCAACCCTGAAAATATGAAACTGAAATAAATGAAAACAAGTAAGTGATGGCCATTTTACTATTATTCCACTTTGCAATAGAGGGCGCTATTTCTAAAGGTAATGGTCACTGATGCGTAAAAACAGATGAATAAGGAAGCATGTTCCCAAATCAGACCAAAATAAATAAAAACAAGGAAGTTACGGCCATTTTATGATTTTCCTACTTTACATTTCAATAAATATGAATTTTTTTTAATGTAGACTATTTCGGATTTGAATTTAGGGCATGAAGACGGCATTTTCAAGGGCAAGTCATATTTTCATATGAAGAGCAACTCTTAAACAATCTACAGCAATTTGTTAGAAGTGTGTAGCATGCAGGATAAGAGAGTAAGGATGGGATTAGGAATAGTATGCAAATGGACTAGAAATTTACAAAATGGCGCCTGGATGGTCATGCATTGCCCCTGTCCGTCCGCCCCCCACTTGGTTTCCGCGCAATAAGTAAAAAAATATGTAATGGATAAAAAAATTTTGGTGTGTAGGTATAGGACACCAAAATACAGGCTCAGTTCGAATTCGGAGTCCGCAGGTCAAAGGTCACAGCTCATTAGATATGCGAGTTGGTTTCCACATGATTATCATAAGTTCCAAATGAATATTTAGAAATGTTTTTTTATTTGAATTATAATCATGTGAATGATCACACATAGACATCTACTTTGTATGGGAAATACCATGTATGTTGCGCGCCATGTTATATAGTGGTACACTTTGGGGGTACTGACCAATTTTTTTGATTTTTTATCAATAGATGTGCAAAAACATCAAGGTAAAAAGTCAAAAGCACGGGGCAGAAAATAAACATTATTCAATAGCTGTTTTTGAAGTCAGTACTGCTGCTATATCGAATCGCGTATGATGGCGACACTGCAAGAGGCCTTCCACTTGTTAAAATGAATTGCAGAAAATTGTCTGATATTTGTAAAAGATGAATATTCTTTTGAAATATGTGCTTAATTTTTTTTGTCATCAGAAGTATCATCTGTATGTGTAATGAAATGTTTTAAAATTACCTCGAAACAATGACCTATCAACCATATGGTTTGTTTGATTTTACAGGATCATTTCAAAAGATGCATGGTGATGAGGCAGCAATATCACAGTCATCAATGTGTCGAATCATCAAAGATGTGTCAGAAGCTATAGCAAGAAGGAAAAGGCAATACATGAAGTTTATTCAGGAGCCCTGGTGGGGATCAGGCAATATACTTCCTCAACAGGAAGAATAGATACTCGATCAATGTTCAGGTTAGATTAATTATACCCTTTCTTAGGCCCTTTTCACAATTAGTGCTGAGACTGCTTGCAACCTTTGTGATTGTGTGCGACATATATTGTGATCAAATGATTGCAATTGCTAATACAAGCAAATGTGAAAGCCACTTAAATTACTATAACTAGAACAATGTACTATTTTGTATAAAGTTTGGCCAAAAAAAAGAATGTGACATTAATTTTCTTTCCTAGGATTTCCTATCACTTCAGTTTCATTTATAGTAATTATTCGATTCGTATTTGATTGGGCAATTTTTAAAATGAGTAGTTAATTCTGTAGCATATATATTTTTTTTTTTGTGTGTGCAAGTACTGAGCAATTGAAGCAGTGGAAGGGTGGGGTGATTGTTGGATAAATCAACCTAACATGGAAAGCACACCAATAATTTTTATGTGCATGCATGTTAAAATTGCATTCCAAATATGTGATAAACTTGCAAAACTCAATTGTTGTGTGCTCCCATTGGATGTCCCAAAGAAAATTGAAAATTAAGTGCCCAGAACGATATAGAGACAGTTATGAATGTAAGATTTGATATTCCTCTTTTGTCTTCTGCTAGGTTGTTTGTGATCAGGCTGGGAAAATAACAAGCATCGTTGCCAGATGGCCTGGCAGCACACCTAACTCCGCAACCGTAAGTCACTTTTCAACCAAACTTGGATGGTAGATGTACTTAGGCGACCTGCATATTATGCTGCAGTCGGAGGTCACATGGTAAGGTCAAAGTGTTCAAAGTTTTTGTAGAAATGTACCAAACCCGACGGTGCTCTCACTCCATGATGTGTCACTGCATCGTAGCAATCCAGTCGGATTTGAAATGGTCTACACATGTTGAATATATGGTCAAGCGCGCAAATAGTCGTTTATATGTTCTTCGCACTTTGAAATATCATAGTCTGTAATTTCAGGACCTTATAGTTGTATATACTAGTTTCGTGAGACCAGTTGTTGAATATGCTGTACCTGTATGGTCAGGAGCACTAACAAAACAACAAGTACAAGTCATCGAACGTATTCAGAAACGTGCCCTTAGAATCCTTTTTGGAGCAGCATATTCTTCATATGAGCATGCTTTACTCCAGTCAGAACTGATGTCTCTTGAAGATAGATGGATCAAACTCTTTGTCTTGCGTTTGCGAAGTCTATGCAAATCCCCACGTCTAAACTGTATCACCTTCTACCTCAAAATAGGACTTGTCAATATCAGACTAGAAGCTTGGCCGGAACAGTAGAGATGCGATGTCGAACTTCACGATATAGAAATAGCCCCTTGCCCTCGTTGATTCGGCACCTTAAAGAGAAATTCCAGTAGTTGCAGTAAACACTGATTTCATGAGAAAGTCTGTAAAACAAGGCTTAATTGTCATTAATCATCGAGGATCTAGATCTGGTACAGTTACATAAACTGAACTTTGTGAAATCTTGAAATCTACGCTGAAAAATGTTCAGGCTGAAGATCCCCAACACAGATAAGCGCACGTGGGACAGTGTATAATTATTGCTTCGAATGTCGGGCCCTACGCTCTACCCGAATCCTGTGCTTATTCGCTGATTTCTCAGCAATTACACAATTTCTTCCAGAATCCTTTGGCACATATGTTTTATTTATACAAACAGACACTTTGGTGGTCATTTCATTGGATTCTGTACGAACTCATTTTGATATCGTTACCAAAACTAGCATTTACCTTTAACTCTAAAAGAATTGATTACAAGGAGTAGTTTTTTTTGTATATATCTTCGTTATATATATATCGTTACATGTATAATAATATCAAACTACGAATGGCTGAGAATTAAAGAACTCATCATTCATTGGACTCTTAAAATGTGATATCATTAAAAGATTGTTTTTTTATAAAATGCAGATTACATACTAATTCTAATGTTGAGTTCTCTTTATGTTGGCGAACTCAAGTTTCATTTCATTTCATTTTACTTTGTTAATCAAAATATTTTTCTTTCATATGAGCAATTATTCACTGATATCTAGTCGTAAACTTAATATTTGAATTGAAGTCATAAAAATTGCCAAAATATGTATTATTGCAGCATATTAGATTATCGTTTTTTCCCAAAGTAATGTAATTCAGAACTTAATATGTAAATGTGTTTATTAATTTCTCTTTGTATATATGTTTAATCGTTTTATGATTTCTGTATACAGTGTATACTGAATCATTTATTTTTATTATTATTTATTTATTTTTATTTTTATTTGTTTATTTTTTATTCATTTGATATATATTGTTTATTTCTTAATTTTATCTTATTTTTTATTCATAAAATTTACTTATAAAAGGGGGCCTTCACCCTACAAGCTCTGCTTTTTAGTTGGTCTCCTTCCCTTTCGATTTCATGGTATTATTGTATTATAAAAAAATGATTTAAATGTTATATTTTGTAAATATGTATATTGAACTATCATTGTAAATGTAAAAAGATTGAAAGAGAAAATAAATGAATTGAATTGAATTGAATTGAATTGCTTCTTCGCCCTTTTCTCTCTGTTTCCCTTCCACCATCAATTTCTTCTCTTCTCTCTCTCTTTCTCTGCCTCTCTTCTCTCTTCCACTATTTCTATTCCTTTCTGCTTTCCAATTCATTTCCTCTATCCACTCATATTTACATGTATTTTGAATATTTTTCAATTTTTTTTATTGATCAGTGAGTATCAATTTAAATTTATTTATGATATACTTTGTTACATATGTCTATATTGAAATTTGTTCGTAGTACTATAAGTTTTTTTTACCTTGTTATTGATGATTTTGTTTGAAATGTATATTTTCGCAATTCGGCTTTTGCCGCAAAGAAAGGATTTTTAATAAACCATTTTGAATTGAATTGAATTTACAGGTCAACATTAAAGTTTATGTGCAAGGCTTTTATGACAAGTGTTATTCCATCCCAGTCATTTCACAATGAAGTTTCAATACAATTATGTTGTGTGCCCTCGCAAATCACGATATTTCTGGTTATTTTCATGAGTGGGCGAGACACAATCACTGTTGCCATGTTTTATTCTAGAAATAGTAAGCTTAGTATGAAAAAAATAATTGAAAAAAGCTGGCCCGATTTGTCCAGGTCAGAAAAGGGCAACACAATGTTTGTTCAGGCCTTAAGTGAATGCATTCATACAATCTACCATGTGTTTGGGAGTACATGTTTAAATAGCAAATCAGCGTTCCTATTGTAAGGTATCTACTGATTAAAAAATATCTGTAAAAAATTTAAGAATTCTGTAAACTTGTTTTTTTACGGAAATGTGTAAATTTACATGGGAATTTTGTAAAAGTACGGTAATTTTACGGAAAAGGAATCCGTAAAATTACGGATTAAAAAAAAAAATTCCGGCAGCAAAATTTCCGGACAAATTTTTTTTTCCCGTTAATTATTTATACGGAATCATGTTAATTCACGTAAATTTTCTGTAAAATTTCCGTAAATAATATCCATATTTTACATGGGAATTTGTAAAAGTACGGTAATTTTACGGAAAAGGAATCCGTAAAATTACGGACAAAAAAAAAAAATTCCGGCAGCAAAATTTCCGGACAAATTTTTTTTTTCCGTTAATTATTTATACGGAATCATGTTAATTCACGTAAATTTTCTGTAAAATTTCCGTACATAAAATCCGTATTTTTCATGGGAATCTGTAAAAGTACGGTAATTTTACGGAAAAGGAATCCGTAAAATTACGGACAAAAAAAAAAAATTCCGGCAGCAAAATTTCCGGACAAATTTTTTTTTTCCGTTAATTATTTATACGGAATCATGTTAATTCACGTAAATTTTCTGTAAAATTTCCGTACATAAAATCCGTATTTTTCATGGGAATCTGTAAAAGTACGGTAATTTTACGGAAAAGGAATCCGTAAAATTACGGACAAAAAAAAAAAATTCCGGCAGCAAAATTTCCGGACAAATTTTTTTTTTCCGTTAATTATTTATACGGAATCATGTTAATTTATGTAAATTTTCTGTAAAGTTTCCGTAAATAAAGTCCGTATTTTCAAGAATTGTAATTTACGGAATCTTGTATATTGTACAGAACTTTTCCATAAATTACCACTTTCTGTAAATTTACGGAAAAAAAAAAAAGTCCGGAAATTCTGCTGCCGGACTTTTTCCGTTAAAAAACGGAAATTTTTCTAACAGTGCGGCTTATTTACGCATTAAGAAATGGTCGTAAACGGCCCAAATTGATGTACATGCAAGCTATCAACACATTTCAAATTGTTATTTCTCAAAGATGAAGAGCCAAGACACCATGATATCTTCTGTAATGATAGTCTGTAATTAGAACTTAAAGGATATTACATCACAAGTAGTTTGTATAGTGGGTAATGACCTTGAAAATACAGCTGAAATTCACAGAAAAACAAATTAGTAATTTTTCCAAAATCATGCAGCGTTAAAGTATGTTTACAAAATAATTGGAAATTGTTTTCCATTTGTAATCTATTTTTAAGCAATAATATTAGAAGTCAGAACCATATCACTTGACCTTGAAATCATTCAATAAATAGCTTTAAACGTCTGATAAGCTGCATGTTAACAAGCATATTTTGTTACACGTTTCAAAAGAGAAGGCCTGATCATATTGATATTTGAAGAATTGGTAGTCTTTAATGACTACTCTAAGGATCTATGATTATTAATAGATTATGTTTGTGAAAATGACCTTGAAAATACAGCTGAAAACCACGACAAATCAATTAATTGGTCAATGTTCCTTCTTGAGTGTTTACATACATGTCATTTCAACATGTATTTTGATTTTTAAAGCATTTAAAGCTCTTCATTGAATAATTTCAAGGTCAAGTGATATGGTTGTGACTTCTAATATTATTATTGCTTTAAAAATAGATCACAAATGGAACACAATTTTCATTTATTAGCTTGAAGTCACCTTAGGTATTGAAATGACACGTGTTGTGAATATGCAATTTATCAGACGTTTAAAGCTCTTTATTGAATGATTTCAAGGTCAAGTGATATGGTTGTGACTTCTAATATTATTATTGCTTTAAAAATAGATCACAAATGGAACACAATTTTCATTTATTAGCTTGAAGTCACCTTAGGTATTGAAATGACACGTGTTGTGAATATGCAATTTATCAGACGTTTAAAGCTCTTTATTGAATGATTTCAAGGTCAAGTGATATGGTTGTGACTTCTAATATTATTATTGCTTTAAAAATAGATCACAAATGGAACACAATTTTCATTTATTAGCTTGAAGTCACCTTAGGTATTCATTGAAATGACATGTGATGTGTTGTAAATATATACTTATCAGACGTTTAAAGCTCTTTATTGAATGATTTCAAGGTCAAGTGATATGGTTGTGACTTCTTTATTGATTACAATAAAAAACAATTTCCAATTATTTGGTAAACGTACTTTAACACTGCATGAGTTTGGGAAAAAATACTGATTTTTCTTTTCTGTGAATTTCAGCTGTATTTTCAAGGTCATTACCCACAATACTTATGGGGTAATATTCCTTTAGTACTCATTACAGACTATCATCACAAAAGATATAGTGTCTTGGCTCTTCATCTTTGAGAAATCACAATTTGAAATGGGTTGACAAGCTTGTATGTGTCATTTTACATCAGTTTTGGGTGTTTACAACCTTTTTTGAATGCGTAAAGAAGCCGCTTAACATTTCAGTAGCAAAATTTCTTAGGTAACCCTTGAAAATATGGATAAATGTCTATCAAAGAACAGTAATTGGTGTTGTTCCTTGATGTGACAAGGGGGATCAATTACCTTGAACTTGGCATCTTTTCGAAAAAAATCCATCTTTGAGGGCACCCTGCAGGAAAACGACGAGCACAGTCAGGCCAATATTTTGGGATTCTGTTAAGCATGTTTTAGTCTATAAATGTACATAATATTGGGTTCTCAACTAAATGATTTTTAAATTTATAAGCCTCCAAACATGCACCCAACATCGTTGACTTGGATACTTAACACCATTTTCGGTGACCTCGTGTGCGATAACTGGTTGTCAGATCCTTGCCATGATATACTCTGCATGATAAGACCATAAAGTTCTTCCAATTTGCTTAAAATGAGCACTGTAACAATCAAACTTTGCTGAAGCAGTCAATCAAAAAAAGCAACTTTTTAAAAAAGTCAGTTGTTGACCACTCATTGGTTGCTAAGTGAATCTGTATCTTAGCAACCATGTCACCTTGGGGCAAAATATTTCAGAATTTTCTGTCAGACACTTGGGGGAATATTTGGTGTGAGTTTAAAGAAAATCAGAGGGGGTCGGGTGAAAAACTGGCTGAAAATTGGTTGATTTAATATGGATTGACCCAATTTTAGAATCGAGTTTTACATCTCATTTGAAGCAGATTGTTGTCCTGATCGATATTACAACTTTTTAAAAGAAAATCGGTTGAAAAATGGGACAGTGCTGGCCAAAAAACGATTTTAAGGGGGCGTGGGCTAAAAGTGCGGGGTCATCATTTCTAGAGAATGGAAAAAGTCCTCATTTTCTTATTTGAAGGCCTATTAAGCTGATTCTGATGTCTTTATCTTTACTTGCCTGATATACAATTGCCATTGTCAAAAATGCCTAAAATATTCTAAAAGTATTGAAACAAGGCCATTCTGATTTTACCCCTTTAAAGCCTTAGGAGCCATCATGGCGCCCAACTCATCAAATTAAGCGGTTGAAACCACAGTGTTATATGCCATGCCGCTTCCTGAATTTTGTTTATTACAGACTTGCACAACTTTTGACACCAAATGCATGAGATTTGGTCATACCACTAGGAATTATGTGACTTCTTTTGACCTCATGTGAACCTCAAAACTTTAGAATTTTTTATTTTTGTGTACAAACGCATGGGCCAAGATAAATTTACATTTTTAATGATAATCCAGTAATGAAAGTCCAAAAGATAATTTATTACAGGTTTAGTAACAAACATTGAAAATATAATAATGAAAAAGATATCAAAATATGATTCTAATTTCAATGAATTCTATTGTTGCATGATTTCTTATGTATTTCTTTTTTTCAACTTTAACTTGTTTTAGACCCTATCTGGGTTTTTTAATGGTTCAAATGTATCAGGTTTATTATATCTTAACCAGTATTCAGTAAGAAAAAGTTGATAAAAACTCATAGAATAAGGAAAAAAATATGTATTATGGAAGAATGAATGGAAATGCCTTCTCCCATACGTGTTATACATAAAACAGAGTAAATCATACATTTCCAGGCTTACTCAAGGTCACAAAAAGTCACATAATCCTGTAATGATAAAACCAAATTTCATAAATTTTGTGTCAAAAGATATGAGGCGCCGAATGTACCAATATTATATAGAACAATTATTTGTTATATAATCATTATTTATTAAATAATAACTATTATTTATATAAAATTTACATTTTATTTGTAAATAACTACTATTATATAAAATATCATTTCTAATTATTTATATATAATTCCAAGTAATACTTCATTATTTGTAAATAATAATAGTTCGACATTCCATTATTTATAAATAATGATTATTTGTTTTTCATTATTTATAAATAATGATTATTTGTTTTTCATTATTTATAAATAATGATTATTTGTTTTTCATTATTTACAAATAATGATTATTTGTTTTTCATTATTTATAAATAATTATTATTTGTTTTTCATTATTTACAAATAATGATTATTTGTTTTTCATTATTTATAAATAATGATTATTTGTTTTTCATTTTTTATAAATAATGATTATTTGTTTTTCATTATTTACAAATAATGATTATTTGTTTTTCATTATTTATAAATAATTATTATTTGTTTTTCATTATTTATAAATAATTATTATTTGTTTTTCATTATTTACAAATAATGATTATTTGTTTTTCATTATTTATAAATAATGATTATTTGTTTTTCATTATTTATAAATAATTTGTTGAGTTTTCCATTATTTATAAATAATGATTATTTGTTAAATAATGAAAACGTCTACTTCATTATTTATAAATAATTTTTTCGAGTGCACCTTTATTCTCATTATTTATAAATAATCATTATTTAATGTTCGAGTTTTCCATTATTTATAAATAAAGATTATTTGTTAAATAATGAAATATCTACTTCATTATTTATAAATAATAATTTTGTTTCAATATCCCATTATTTATAAATAATCATTATTTATAAACAATTTTTACAGTTTGCCATTAAATACAAATAATCATTATTTATATACAAATAACCATTATTTATTAAATAATGCCATTATTTATTAAATAATGCCATTATTTATTAAATAATGGAAAACTCGCTATAACATGCAAATGTGGGACCGCCCATGATATGAATATTCATGATGCGATTTCCTTTTTCGTGATTTTTCTTCACAAATTTTTGTCCATTTCCTCTTCATAATGACATTTCTTGAAGCAATTTTCTAGGGATATGGTCTGATTGTAATATTCTTCATTTTCTATATAACTTCGTCTTCGTAGAAATATCAAAAAGTGTAATTTTATACGATTTTTCCTACAGTTCACAATCCCCATAGGCGCGCGTGTACGGTAGGGACAACCGGTGAATCGACGGGTGCTCTTCATCGAAATACTACGTTGGTTGGTCCCCGGAAGTGGCGGGCGGAATTTAGCCCGAATCCTCGATGGAAGTCGATCAAGTGCATATGAGCTGAGAGAGTGAAATATCAGTGTACTTGTACAGGCCCTTCTACTTTATTTCTTGTTGCTTTTTTTGTTAAGTTAATTTTTCCTGGTGTAGAGATAAGTTTCAGTTCTAATAATGCACTTCAAATACATTTTGGAGTGTCTGTTTGAGGCGTTTGGGGCGATTTCACCCTGGCCCCAAAATGCTCGCAACGACAATACGGGGGCATGATGACCCCTAAATTTTTAAAAACTTATTTTTCTATTGAAAATTATCACAAAATTCACCAAAAGTGTGCACGAAAGCCTTCGTATTTCACTTTTAAAACTCCAAAAAGTGCCCAAATGACAAGCTTGGTCGCTTCGCTGTCTCGCTTTCAACTTGAGAACGTTTACGCGCGTCTGCCCCCACCCCCCGAAAGAAATTCTGTGAACGGCCATGCTCAAAAGAGCATATGGCACATTGATTTAAAATATGTACTTTTCATTTTCATTATTTTTATCACATTATCATCATGGCCTTACACAGAATTTTTACCGGGGGGGGGGGGGGGAGCAGCTAGGACGCGCGTAAAGTTTCTCAAAAAAATCTTGAAAGCGAGACAGCGACGCGACCAAGCTCAAATGACAAGCTTGGTCGCTTCGCTTTTTCAAGATTTTTATGAGAAAGTTTACGCGCGTCCTGCTCCCCCCACCCCCCCCCCCCCCCCGGAAAAAATTCTGCGTAAGGCCATGATGATAATGAGATAAAAATAATGAAAATGAAGTATACATAAATCAATGTGCCAGGCTCTTTACAGCATGGCCGTATACAGAATTTCTTTCGGAGGAGGGGGGGGGGGGGGGGGGAAGCAGACGCGTAAACGTTCTCAAGTTGAAAGCGACACAGCGAAGCGACCAAGCTTGTCATTTGGGCACTTTTTGGAGTTTTAAAAGTGAAATACGAAGGCTTTCGTGCACACTTTTGGTGAATTTTGTGATAATTTTCAATAGAAAAATAAGTTTTTAAAAATTTAGGGGTCATCATGCCCCCGTATTGTCGTTGCGAGCATTTTGGGGCCAGGGTGAAATCGCCCCAAACGCCTCAAACAGACACTCCAAAATGTATTTGAAGTGCATTATTAGAACTGAAACTTATCTCTACACCAGGAAAAATTAACTTAACAAAAAAAGCAACAAGAAATAAAGTAGAAGGGCCTGTACAAGTACACTGATATTTCACTCTCTCAGCTCATATGCACTTGATCGACTTCCATCGAGGATTCGGGCTAAATTCCGCCCGCCACTTCCGGGGACCAACCAACGTAGTATTTCGATGAAGAGCACTCCGTCGATTCACCGGTTGTCCCTACCGTACACGCGCGCCTATGGGGATTGTGAACTGTAGGAAAAATCGTATAAAATTACACTTTTTGATATTTCTACGAAGACGAAGTTATATAGAAAATGAAGAATATTACAATCAGACCATATCCCTAGAAAATTGCTTCAAGAAATGTCATTATGAAGAGGAAATGGACAAAAATTTGTGAAGAAAAATCACGAAAAAGGAAATCGCATCATGAATATTCATATCATGGGCGGTCCCACATTTGCATGTTATAGCGAGTTTTCCATTATTTAATAAATAATGGCATTATTTAATAAATAATGGCATTATTTAATAAATAATGGCATTATTTAATAAATAATGGCATTATTTAATAAATAATGGTTATTTGTATATAAATAATGATTATTTTTATATAATGGCAAACTGTAAAAATTGTTTATAAATAATGATTATTTATAAATAATGGGATATTGAAACAAAATTATTATTTATAAATAATGAAGTAGATATTTCATTATTTAACAAATAATCTTTATTTATAAATAATGGAAAACTCGAACATTAAATAATGATTATTTATAAATAATGAGAATAAAGGTGCACTCGAAAAAATTATTTATAAATAATGAAGTAGACGTTTTCATTATTTAACAAATAATCATTATTTATAAATAATGGAAAACTCAACAAATTATTTATAAATAATGAAAAACAAATAATCATTATTTATAAATAATGAAAAACAAATAATCATTATTTGTAAATAATGAAAAACAAATAATAATTATTTATAAATAATGAAAAACAAATAATAATTATTTATAAATAATGAAAAACAAATAATCATTATTTGTAAATAATGAAAAACAAATAATCATTATTTATAAATAATGAAAAACAAATAATCATTATTTATAAATAATGAAAAACAAATAATCATTATTTATAAAAAATGGAATGTCGAACTATTATTATTTACAAATAATGAAGTATTACTTGGAATTATATATAAATAATTAGAAATGATATTTTATATAATAGTAGTTATTTACAAATAAAATGTAAATTATATATAAATAATAGTTATTATTTAATAAATAATGATTATATAACAAATAATTGTTCTATATAATATTGGTACATTCGGCGCCTCATAAAAAGATGCGCAAGTCTACATAAAACAAAATCAGGAAGTGGCCCGGCCTAAAGCGCAGTGGTTTTAATTCGACATCAAAATTTGATGAGGTTGGGGCCATATTGACCCATGAGACTTTGAAGGGTTAAAATCAATACTTTTTAGAATATTTAAAGAATTTTGGATGCCAATGGATTTATCATGCCAGTAAACATATATATAGACACCAGAATCAGCTCAATAGGCCTTTAGGAAACGATGACTCAGCAATTTTAGGCCACGACCCTCAAAATAGTTTATTTGGCCTGCACTGTCCCATTTTCAACCAATTTTCATAAAAATGGTGTCATATCAATCAGGACATTCTGCTTCAAATAAATTATGTAAAAAAAAACTCGTTTTGAAATGTCACCCATTTTTAAACCAACTCTATTTAAAGACACCAATCACTTTCAAACAGAGCAAGTTCATTTGCTAGTTTTATAACGCGTAGAGGTACTGATGCACACTTTCCCTGTTTGCCTCTCGGAAACTTGGTGGAACAGGGATTTATTCCGATGACGTATCTGAAATGTTAAAAAATATTTATAAAAATCTAGTCTATATTTGTGTGAAAATTAAAAAAACAAAATTTGTTCTCACATCGATGCATGAAACCCCAAAATAATGGATTTGTAATGAACTACTTAGGGTTAGGTTAATTCAGTCAAGACAATAGCTTCAAGCAACATTAAACAAATGGAGGGGTCCCATTATTTTAGAAAACAACATCTCCTGAAATTTTTCACAAAAATCAATGATGCAGAAAGTCAAAGAGGATTTTTCAAAAACAAGTGGAGTGCCTCTGGCAGTCTCGCCTGCATTATGTAATTCAATACAGGACCAGTGCTGACTTTGATGGTTAAAGTTCATTAACCCTAAATGACCTTTGCCCTTGACCATGTGACCTGCAACTCATTTCAGATGGTGATACTTGATTACTGTGATGTTCAAGTTCATGAAATAAGCCCATGATGATGACATTTCAAAAACTAATGTTTAAGATTTCAGTGCTGTTACCCCAACATGGTCCAAGTTCATTGACCCAATATGACCTTTGATCATGTTACCTGACACTGATGCAAGATTATCAGCAATACTTGGATAAAATTTTGTCCAAGTTGCATGAAAAAGGCCTAGCTTATACCTCTTAAGTTATGACATTTAAGGACGTTCCACAGTTATGTTTGTGCACATCATGATCTGCGCACATTTTACGCTATGCGCATTGACGTTACAAAGAACGAACAGGTGATTTATCAGCTGATTTTTCCAGTGATCTGCACTCTAGCTGCAGATCTGTTGTGTTATTTTATGAAGCTAATTAGCTGAAATTAATCAATGGACCCACTTTTTAAATGCTTCTTCAACTTCAGAATACTTTACTCTGCAGTGCTGCGAAGTATGACGAACATGACCTCGAGTTTGAATAAACGGGAGAGTGGATTAGATTTTTTCTCTCACATAGATCCAATGCCTTTGGAGAGTTTTTGGTGATTTTCAAAGCAAATTTGCTCCAACAAAAGTGCTGATAGTTGTAAAACAAGCACATGAACCCCCATATTTTAATGTTTTCACCTCTTTAGTATACCCTCTTCTCCACCTATGCAAATTTTTGTGAAAATGACATGGATTTTTAATAAAGTGCAGCATTCATTGTACTTCTTAAATTTGTTATAGAAATTTCATTTTTTTTAAAGATATGTTTTTGTCATCTTTCACACAATTTTCCAGAATTGAATGTGCTGCTACCCTAAAGATATCAAACAAATAGCAATATGAATGAATTTTTCATCTTAAGTATACAAATTTTAACTGTATTGTAAGACTTGATGAAATTTACAAGGATTTTGACTGAGTAATAGATGTTTAAACTCAACATTGTGATCTTGTGAGGTCTAAAAGTGCCCAATTCTTCTGATTGAGTAAATTTTGAGAACCTTCAATTGGGTGAACTTTAAAGCTCGATAGAAAAAAATGAAGCACATGAACCCATATTAATTTTTACATATTTGCAATATTTAGGTGCTAAAGTAACTCTGCGCTAAATTTGGTGAAAATGACATGGATTTCATTTTAACTGTGGAACGTCCTTAAAAAAAATTAAGCATATCCATTGACCTTGATCATGTGATCTGGAAACCCATGCAGGATGCACGTACGTGCAAGGGCACTAGGCCTAACGTCAGCTTAATGGAGTACGCCATATTTTTGAGCGAAGCTGAATGTGAAACCTTTCAAAACCATTGAGATAATCAAAATTTACCTTTGGATGAAGTCCAGAGTGTTCGTTGAACTGGCAGGATAGCTTACAGAAAAGACGTAAAAAGCTTCAAACAACATCTTGGTTGCCTTTGCCAATGACGTGATGCCAATTTTAGATTTCATTAATTTGCCATCAACTGCCAGTTGAATTTGTCTTTCACCACCTGAAATGGGAATACAAATGTAAGATAACAATTTTTATACAACTTGTATTTAATCAAAGGGGACAGCTATAAATCTTGAGCATACATGGTCCAATTCACATACCCGTACTATACAAACTTGTTCAAGCATCCAATCTGTAAAACTGGAGATTTCAATGGTGTTGTCATGGACAAAAAATTACCATGTGTAATTTGAATTCTAAACCTGTGGTATCAACAATTTAAACGATGTGGGTATCATTGTGATTTCAAAATTTGAAAACCTTCGAAGCTTTTGTGTACATCAAGAGCCCCCTAAATTATTGTTCAAAGAGAAAGAAGCTGCAAGTAAAGCTCACCAACAGAACTCATATCAATATGTCAAGCCCTTGCTAGATGCGACAGCACATCCCATCGGTAACTGCCGAGAAGAATTTTTAAGTCAACTTCATCAACAAAATCAATCACACAGTTTAAGACTGAACTACCCATTCTGTCAGAGCTGATTGCCTATATACACGAGCGGAGAAACGCAAGTGCATGCTCTTGGAAGTAATCGTATTCCTTACCTGCAGTTGGTGTGGAAAAAGTATCCAAAGACAACCTACTACATGAACTCATTAGTAACATCTGGAGAAGTGCCTCGACCCCAAAGACTCAAAGCTAGATGTTGCATTTGTCAATAATTCACTTCCTATGAACAACACAGAAAGAAATCCTACCGATTACGATGCAAGGTGTCAGCACCAGTTCATCTTCAATCTCTTTTGGTGTCCTTTTCCTAGTCTCCTGCAAGAGTAATGTACATTTTTTATAGGTTAATAAACGTAAACACTTAGGTGAGTAAAATGAGACAAATCTAATGTCCACAGCATGTTTGATGGAGAATTGGACATACAGGCTGAAAATTTGGTGCAAGTGATTTGTCGCATATTTCCTGAACAAAAGGGAAATTTATCACAATACTTCAGGGGTACTACACCCCTGTGGTAAATTTGTGACCATTTTTTCATTTTTCTCAAAAACTAATAACACATTAGTAATAGAATGTATGTATATTATTGGGGCAAGGAATCCAATTATACACTGAAATTTCATTGAGGAAAGACAGGGATTTAAGTATAATAGGAAATGAGGTACATGTATATCGAAGCCATAAATAACAAACCGCTTGTCTTGGATCACTGAAATTCCAGTGTAGTAATTGGATTCCTTGTCCTATAATATATGTAACTTTTGTTACCATAGTGTGTAAATCAGCTTTTGGAAAAATTAAGCAAAAATAGTGACAAATTTATCAATGGGTGTAGTTAATTTTCATACACAAGTAATACAACAGATGAAAAACCAATTAAGTTCAGGATAAATCATTAAACCTAGTTTTAGTCCCCCAGGATATACCCTCATACCAAGTTTGATGTAAAACCACCTCGCAGTTCTTGAGATACCGACAAATACAAAAAGGGGACGACGTACGGACAACCCGAAAACATAATGCCTCCGGCCACTTCGTTGGCGGAGGCATAAAAAGTGGCAAACTTACATTAGATGCAGCTATCAAGAGCCATGCAGAACAAGAGCAAGTTATAGATTGTAAATTGTCAGGGGTTGATTTTTTAATATTAAATTTGGTAGAAACTTTCGAAGGAAAGTGTTCATATGAATTATTTGGCTGTGTTTACATTGTACATACCGTATTTGTCCTAATAGTGCTCCAGACACTCTAGTCAGTAATTTTCAGGGCTCGCTTATCAAAATGACCAAAATAAAATAAATAATTGGAATTTATACTTTAATATTTAATAAGTTTAATATGGTGATTTTATTTTAAATTTTGACTCAATTTAGTTGCACAGGCAGTGTCAGGCACATGTACTGAAATGGGGGTGCTTGGACAGCAGTCACTTGTAAATATTCTAGGGGGAGGGGCGCTAATCAGGACGCATACGGTACAGGTACTAAGATTTAGTCACTTTACTTACGTCTTGGTACTTGCAGATCAGGGTAGCTTCTTTTTCTCCAAAGTAGGCAGCCAGCATGGTGGGCAAGTGGTCAGTAATGGGCATTTTATTCTTGGTCAGCTCCATTTCATCCTTTATAGCATTCATGGTGTCTTCCAACTGCTGAGATGCTTTGCTTTTCAAATACGCATAAAGCCTTTCTGCTTTGGATGCCCATGTGTTTGCTTCCACATCTTTACCTGTTAAGAGTTGGAAATGTTGACTAAACCATCTTTGCTCGACCAGAAATGGCCACCTCTCAAGGACTGCAGCTACAGTGAGTTCGGATGAGTTTATGTCTTTCCTCTGGAGGGGGAAAGTTGCTTCCATCCATCTATCGATATTCTTTTGATTCCAGTTGTCAGGGCTTTCTTTATATTATTTCAGTAGTGCTTGTCTTGTTTCTTCTTGGATCTCCTCTGTGTCTGCTCCTACCATTTCCCCTTCCCACCTACCCTTGATACATCCGTAGGAATCAAGGTCTTTCACTGAAGAGACTACTTCATCTGCTTTAGCTTTACGTTTGAAGTTTTTATGAGTGTTTTTACGGCTTTCATTTTCTCTTCTGTTTTCTAGTTGTTGAAGGAGTGTTATGGTCCCATCTCCAACTGTCTCGCCATTTATCCTGTCAGCAAATGATTCAGGGTACTTTGCCACAATCTTTCCTGCTATCATACGGATCTCATTTCTTCCCACTTGTGTATCAGGAGTGCTCATGATTTTTGACATTATAATTCTAATCATTTCGCGTCTGTCACTAGCCTCGGGTTGTTTACCCTGCTCACATGCACTCATCAATTTCTGGGGAAATGAATCCCATGGAATTTTGGGGTTGTTTCTGCTGTTATGTAAAGGAGATGATGCACTTGAAGAAGTGCTTTGTGCCTGATTATCAAGTTGATTCTTACCCTTTGTCATCTCTTGCTTGTTCGGCGCAGGAGATCTGGGTTCTGTAATGCAAGGGGAAAAGAAAAGTATAAAAAAAAACATCGCTTATTTTGTCAGTGATTTTACAACCTGGCCCAAACCTCGGCTTATTTCTAAAACATGATTTCGAGATAATAGCGTTCAAAGTTTCAATGTTTTTCATGCATTCATAACGCTTGATTTTAACTATTGATTGTACATTGTAGTCAATGCAATTACTTGTAAAAATTTGTTCCACGTTCATTGCTAATCTTTGTGTTATGGATCAATTAATTATACCAATTTAAAGCATATATTCTATTTTTTTTTTATAATATATAAAATAAACGACGCCCTTTTTCGAAGAAAAAAAATGCAATGCCTCCAGGGCATGTATCAGGAACAATATGGTATATGATAGTGTCTTTAATTGTAAGCATGACAAATTTAAAGTTAAGTTTGAGAGTCAAATGTTAAATGCATTAGCCACAATCACCAATGTGACCTTGAACGTTCAGAGACAGAAAACGGTTTTATTGCATTTGAGAAAGTTCTTAAACCTTATGTCCATAACCATTCCTGTTGAATTTTAATATTTATTGTAAAAAGTCAATCATTTCGGCTTTGAATTTTTAATTGACCGTGTGAATGAAAATTTCCATGATAGTGTTTCTAGAAATAAATTATCAAAATCTCAAAAATTCTAAAAGTCCTTTGTAGTCACAAAAATATTTGTACTTCAGAGATCAGTTTTTTTTTCATATTTAACCTTCCAAAAGAATATTATGTTTTAATAAAAAAAAAAGCACACGTACGTTTAGAATAAACAAGCGCCCCAGGGCGCTTTACGCTCACCTGAGCTGAAGCTCTCTGAAGTCTAACTAGAAAAAAAGCCCTAAAGCTCAACTTTTCTAATTCTAAATCTCGAGAAGAAGTAGTTGAAAATTTATTTGCCCTACCCCTGGGCCCCTCGGGGCCATGAGTAACATTGGATCCCCCACCCATAATCTTGATTCCTACCACATTTGGTTGAAATCCGATTACCCGTTCTGGAGCAGAAGACAAAATACCCTCTTTTCCCTGAAGTTCCCCACCCCAAATTTGTTTACCCCCGCAGAGGCCCAAGGGGGCCATCCAAGGATCTGTCATGAACAACTTTTATTCTTCACTTATTAAGGAATCTACCACAATAAAGCTCAACTGTTCTGCTTCTAGATCTGGAGAAGATGTTGGAAATTTAGTGTTTTGCCCCTTGGGGGCCCCACCCCTGCCCCCCCCCTCCCCTTGGGGCAACAGGTACTATTTGAACAACTTTGGATCCCCCACCCATAAAGTTGATTCCTACCAAGTTTGGTTGTAATCCGATAATCCATTCTGGAGAAGATGAAAATTTAAAAGTTTACGGACGACGCACGGAGGACGGCAGACAAAAACGGACAGCAATAGCTCACTTGCGCCTTCGGCTCAGGAGAGCTAAAAATTTAGGAAAATAGAAACTTATGTAAAATCCCTAAGAAAGGAAATTTGTTTGAAAATCATCTTTTATAAGCAAATTTTTCTATTTTGATTCCTAGAGTTTTTCTCAAGTTTTCATACCCAAGTAGAATAATGGCTAATACCTTTTTCACATCATCCCGTTTTGTAACATTCATTTTCTCCATAAATTATTTCATATTAATTATCAAACAGAAACCACGGTTATAAAAATATCATATAACATGCCTTTCCATGATTGAAGCAGCTTTCTCACTTGTATTGGTTTCAAGAGAGTTATGATGTCTTCTGGCTGCACAAACTTGAGGTCATCTGGTTTTTCCACTCCTACATCTTGAAGCTTCTTCATCAATGGTGTCATCACATCTTCTTCCAATGGCAGCACCAACATAATCTTATTTCTAACTTCCTCCATGATGTACTAAACCTAACTTGAATTCTGCAAAACAAAACAAAAATAACCAAGCACACAGGTGAAAAATATGCAGAGGTAACAGCTGCAACAAAATGCAAAAATTGTATACCCTTTAAAAATAATATACATTGTATATATGTACATTAGGCTGTTGATTCTCCAAAAATCCATTTGAGAAATTCCTAATGCCCAGATTTTCATGTCTTGTACCGTACATGTAAGTAGGACAAGGTACGTCATTTGGGATCGAGGGGGTACTCAGATTACCCATCTTTAAGGGTCAAGTTGGCAGAATAGGGCACCCATTTTTAAGGATTTTCCCTGAAAAAAAGGCCTATTGTAAAAAAATTTGGATTCAGTCAGAAAATTCGACCCATGTTTAAAGATCTCTTTAAAAACCATAGGAGTGCCTCATCCCCATTTGCCTTAATATTTGAGTCAACCACTGTCATTCATTTACTCACTTTTCCCTTTTCTGATGCTTCCAAGTTTACAGATGGTCTATAATCGAGTACTTCAATGCTATCATGTCTCCAATGCACCTATAGCCGTAAAGAGGTAGATGGTCAAAGAGATCTTCCACGGACAAACACCTTGTGATGTCATCCACTCCTTGTAGCACTTTGTATAACCCAAAAGTCCTTAGAAGAACAGTCTGATGTACTTTGACAAGGAATGGATTTTTTGAAGCACCAACGAATATGAGAAGAATCTCTTACTTGAATTACAAAAATAACCAAGCACCCAGGTGAAAAAGTATGCAGAGGATGAGGTACACCTGTAACAAAATCCAAAAATTGTACATGTATACCCTTTAAAAATTAGGCTGTTGATTCTCCAAAAATCCATTTGAGAAAAGCCTAATGCCCAGATTTTCATATCTTGTACCGTACATGTATGTAGTACAAGGTACGTCATTTGAAAAAGCCAGCAACAATACTATGCAAAAGCTTAAATCTGCCAATGCCATGCAATAATTGTTCTTAATACTGTATATAACTCAAACAAAGATTCTTGCCATCTGATTGGTTGAAAGGCATTAAATATTTGGCCAATTCTTTGCTGCATGCATTTTTTAATTTTCCATTACACGGTGACGTCATGACCGTGCACTTTTTAATTTTTCATTGCATGGTGCGCACGCCCTCTCTCCCTTGGCTCAGTGTGTACCACTGATCACATGGATCATGCGTGTGTCTACTTTTTTATTTTATGTGTGTGTGTTCGCCGCATGAAGCAAGCTCTTCAAACTAGACAGACTATGCACTCAGATCCATCAATCAATGCGCGTCACAAAAGAAATCAAGCAGCTGATGAGCTGTCTGTCGATACATGGCCGAAAATAATTCGTTGGGTAGGGCCGTAATTATCAGAGAAAAACAAAGAGTTGCTGGACATAGGCCTACCTTTATCATAAATTTGTTTAGTTTGTTCCTTTTTTATTTCTTTAAACTTTGTAACTTATATGAGTTATATTTAAAACAAATAATGAATGTTAGTAATTGTGTACGAACTCATCTTTCATTTAATGACAATATTCTTCCCATTGCACGCATACATTCATTATTTGTATAATGTATGGTAATTGGATCATTTGGATGTCACTCAGAGATGATCACCATGCTGAATGAGTCGAGCATCCCAAGCATTAATTCATCCGTTTCATTTACCATCCGAAAAAGATGGCAAACTGTCAACCGGGGGGATCGAGGGGGTACTCAGATTACGGGCCCATCTTTAAGGGTCAAGTTGGCAGAATAGGGTACTATGTACATTAGGCTGTTGATTCTCCAAAAATCCATTTGAGAAATTCCTAATGCCAAGATATTCATATCTTGTACCGTACATGTATGTAGTACAAGGTACATCATTTGAAAAAGCCACCAACAATACTATGCAAAAGCTTAAATCTGCCAATGCCATGCTATAATTGTACATGTATGGTAATTGGACGTCACTCAGAGATGCTCACCATGCTGAATGATTCGAGCATCCTAAGCATCAATTCATCCCTTTCATTTACCATCCGAAAAAAGATGGCAATCAGTCAACCGGGGGGATCAAGGGGGTACTCAGATTACCCATCTGTAAGGGTCAAGTTGGCAGAATAGGGTACACATTGTTAAGGATTTTCCCTGAAAAATAGGCCTATTGTAAATTTTTTTGGATTCAGTCAGAAAATTTGACCCATGTTTAAGGATCTCTTTAAAAACCATAAGAGTGCCTCATCCCCATTTGCCTTAATATTTGAGTTAACCACTTTCATTCATTTACCCACTTTCCCCTTTTCTGATGCTTCCAAGTTTACAGATGGTCTATAATTGAGTACTTCAATGCTATCATAATGTCTCCAATGCACCTATAGCCGTAAAGAGGTTGATGGTCAAAGAGATCTTCCACGGACAAACACCTTGTGATGTCATCCACTCCTTGTAGCACTCTGTATAACCCAAAAGTCCTTAGAAGAACAGTCTGATGTACTTTGACAACAAGGAATGGATTATTTGAAGCACCAACGAATATGAGAAGAATCTCTCCAAGCAGTAACTCACCAGTGTGATCATTTCTACCAAGAACAACAAACTCCCCTTGAGAATATGTAATACCATACCTTTTCATATAATTACACACTACACTGTTTTGAAGCTCCAAATCACATGATGATATTGCATTCTGTATCTCATCACTGTACAAGGATGCAATGAATGCTATTGCATTATTGGGTGTTTCGACAATCTGTGGGAACAGACAACCGGCACTATGAAATGCTTGTAACAGCTGGTGAGTTTCAGCCAATGAGTATGTTACATTGATGAAGTTTTGGCTTGATCTAATGCACCATTTAAAAAATGAGTGTTTTGCTTCCATTCTCATTGTCCAGAGGCGAATCAGTGGTCCAAATTGTAGGATTAATTCTGGGTAATGACTCATATAATGATGTTTAGGCCGCAGCTGAATTTCAGGAAATAATCCAACTCTTAATGTCAAATACTCCTCTATCAAGACATTCAAATAGGCAACTTGATGGCGACTGATTCTGGGGGCACAAGTATACTCAACAATCTGTCTCAACAGCAAAACAAGCCCCCAAACTCGGTCACTGTGAATTTGTATCCAATTGCAAACAATAAATGGAAACAAACGCAAGAAATTCCAGTTCTGAACAGCATGTCCACCTAATTTTTCACAATTCTCGTGTACTTTGTTGAGTTTGTCCAAACTATCTGCCCCAGTCAACTTGATATTCTTCAAAGACCTGTTCAATTGTTGGTAAGTAAACCAATGTTTTTCTCTGACAAAATACTTTATGTATATTGCCAGATCGTATTGAACGACTCCTTCAAATAAGTCGTGTGCCAAACATGGTGGCAGGCCTGGGTTACAAACATGAAAGTATGTAAGTTTGTTCAACACAGAGTTGTGCTTTATGCCATCAATATGTGGGAGGCGTGTCTCTTCGAGTCGACGTATCACAGCGTCATATGATTCTGGAGTCCTTCTATCTGCATCACGATATTCGTTCAAATTTCCTTCTATCATATCATCCCTTGATATGTTACAATACCTACACATGAACTCTGTAGTAGAGAAGTTTTCAATGAAACCTCCAATAGAGTGACTTCCAAGGTTATCTCCAAGCATCGACACAACAGTACCCTTCACATTTCCTTCATCTATCCCTTCAATGTCAATACCATTTTCTTCAATGTCCTGCAAATCTTGAACAAGGCGTGACAAAACTTTTTCCCAACCAAAGTTTTTCAAGGCTTTCTCCTTTATCAGTAAAGCTAACTGTATTGTATCAATTTTAGATCGGTTGTGAGGATACAAATTTCCAAGAGAGTAATAGACTGCCAAAATTTTATGTTTGGTTCTGGCTGCTCCAAGGGGATTTGAAACTTCAAAGGCATCTTGATAGAGAATGATTTTCAAAGAATTTGGTAAATGTGAAAAGAGTTCCATGTTTTTAAATACAGAGCCATCAGCAAAATCACTGTAAATAGTTTCCTGTTCTGCATTGAGTGAAGGATTAAGAAACTGTTCTTTTACTGAAGTATCTCTCAAGAGTGCTTGTAAAGATTCTTTGATGGGAACATAATGGTAAAAAGTATCTCCATCTCTACCATCTCTTTCATCACCATCAACATCTAGATGTACTTTAACTGGTTCTACAAAGTGTAGATTCTCAGTATAGTATTTTTTCCTCATGTGCTGAGAACGCATATGACCGGTTTTTGAATTGTGGACCCTTCCAAACAGACTTTGGTTTTGCATATCGAGTAAAATTGTTTGTACTATGTTTTCATCAAGCTCTTGTAGATCATTTAGTTTTGCTTTGAGAATGGATTGAAGATGTTTAAATTCTATGCTGTGAATGGAATTAAGCTCTTCTACAATGGCTTGCACTGTAGATGATGGAATGTGATAGTTTGTTTGCAGACGTAGATAAAACAATGCTAAATTATGAAGATACAAATCATCATAATTGTCCTCATCAAGTTCATTTTCAGCTTCTGAATCAGTCTCACTGTTTGTATTACCAATGTCATGATCCAGTTCCTCTTCAATTGGATCATCTTCTAAAGGATCATTCCTTGGATGTACCGTCCTAGGTATTTCTTGCAGTCTATGCACCCGAGATAGATGTGAAGTGAATGATGATTTTATTAGGTACTTCCTACCACAATAAAAAAATGGACAATTAAATTCGTATTGATTTTCAATATGCGACTTCAGATGACGAATTAGGTGAAAGATATCATTGAATTTCTGCTGACAAAATGGAAGCTCACATGCAAGGTTTGTGTCCTGCATGTATCTCACCCTTGCTATTTGTGCATTTCGTCTTTGGTTTCTGTGTTCTCTTGTGATATGAATATTAGGCATTGTAGGTCATAAACTCCCGTGCACATCCTTGAACTCCACATGGAAATTTCACATTGTTAACATTCCTATGGAAAGCATAATGTCTAACGTATGCTTTGAGAGACGTCGATGGATGCTGGCATACTCTGCATTCATACATCTGAAACAAATTTGAATAAAACTAACTTAGACAAGGGAAAACTGTGCCGCACTTCCATTTCCAGAGCTCAAAATTTTTCCAGAAATTCATCACAAGGTGGAGCACCTATAAAGTAGGTGATATTACTTACAACCCAGAGACAAGTTTGTCTCCAGCCCTGATGGACAGGCATTGAAGATGAATTTCTTGTGTTATACAGAGGAGGATATATAGCAGGCTTTTAAAAAAAAAGTTGTCGACCCTTTGCAACCAGCCCAAAATTTGCCAAATTTAGGGTGTGTTTTTGGTGAACTTTTGCATCAACAGTGAATTTGGTGAAAAATAGTATAATATTTGGGTTGAGTTTACAACAAAATTTTCAAAATGTTATAATTTGCATGAATCTATCATTAATCTTTAACAAATAAAACACACAACATAAATACAAGTTATTTTAAACAGTTTTTCTTGGCCCCTTTTTGAAAAACAAAAAGAAAGCTGACCCACCATTAAATTCAACAACTTTTTAAGGCCTAATTAATAGCAATGAACAAGTTATGTACATGTGCCTCAACAATCGAAATCAATGCACAGTATGCCTGTTCTACTTTATAACTTAAAGGAGAATGAAACTCTTGAAACCAGTTGAATTAATATCAAAGAGAAAAATAAAACAAGTGGAACGCCTCTGGCAGTCTCGCCTGCATTACGCGATTTAATATAGCAGCAGTGCTAACTTTGAAAACTACTATAAAATAATCATTCACAAAAACACCATTCACATAATGACATAATACCACGTTCATTGACCATGATAGATGACATTTGAACGGTGACTTAAGACTTGTCAACTACACCCATGTCCACATTTCATTCACTCTATCCATAAACTTTCAAAGTTATGATGGCAATTCAACAATTACCCTAACATGGCCTACGTTTATTGACCTTAACTGACCTTTGACCTTGGTTTTGTGACCTGAAACTCACAGGGGATGTTCAGTGATACTTGATTACTCTTATATCCCAAGTTTTATGAAATAGATTCATAAACTTCAGAGTTAGGATGGTAATTTAACAAAGACCCCCAACACGGCCAAAGTTCATTGACCTTAAATGACCATTGACCATGGTCATGTGACCTGAAACTCGCACAGAATATTGAGTGGTACTTGATTAACCTAATGTCCAAGTTTCATGAACTAGATCCATAAATTTTCAAAGTTATGAAGGTAATTCAACAAATACCCCCAACTTGGCCAAAGTTCATTGACACTAAATGACCTTTGACCTTAGTCATGTGACCTGAAACTCACACAGGATGTTCAGTGATACTTGATTACTCTTATTTCCAAGTTTCATGAGTCAGATCCATAAGCTTTCAAAGTTAAGTTGGTAATTCAACAGATACCCCCATTATGGCCAAAGTTCATTGTCCTTTGACCTAAAATGCACACAGGATGTTCAGTGATACTCTAATGTCCAAGTTTCATGAATCAGATCCATAAACTTTCAAAGTTATGATGGTAATTCAACAGATACCCCCAATTCGGCCAAAGTTCATTGACCCTAAATGACCTTTGACCTTTGACATGAAACTCATGCAGGATGTTCAGTGATACTTGATTAATCTTATGTCCAAGTTTCATGAACTAGGTCCATATATTTTCTAAGTTATGATGACATTTCAAAAACTTAACCTTAGGTTAAGATTTTGATGTTGATTCCCCCAACATGGTCTAAGTTCATTGACCCTAAATGACCTTTGACCTTGGTCATGTGACATGAAACTTAGGCAGGATGTTTAGTAATACTTGATTAACCTTATGGCCAAGTTTCATGAACTAGGTTCATACACTTTCTAAGTTATGTTGTCATTTCAAAAACTTAACCTTAGGTTAAGATTTGATGTTGACGCCAACGCCGTCGGAAAAGCGGCGCCTATAGTCTCACTCTGCTATGCAGGTGAGACAAAATTCTTTCACTAACATGGGCTTACTCTTCACAAAGTCAGGGCGTTGTACCGTAGACGCATGTATAGGTCAAGCAGAAACCAAAATATAAACACCTAAATTTACCCTTTCTCTATCGTCTATGAACGCCAAGCGCGCGTCAAGCGATACGCTAATGGATTTCCATGGATACGCTTGCCGTAGCCATCGATAGAACAAAAGGCAACAAAATTGCGACCAAAACATCGCGCGGCTACAGCCACGGATCTCGTAAAAAGTGTTGATTTATTTTTGTTATTTTTTTTCTAAAAAGTAGGATGGGGGGTCGGGTGTCCGGACACTTTACATTTTTGAAGCCTTCTTCTTTGTCTTTCTCTATAATATTTCCTAACATTTTGTACAAAAAATTGATGAAACTTCGCTTGTCACTTTTTCCGGATGACTTTCTAAAATTGATCGTCCGGACACACAACCTGTCCGGACACACAACAACTGGGTATACATCAAATGTTCTTAATTGTGCATTTCAAAGACAGCGACCATCGACATGATTTTGGCGTTCATCGGCGATAGAGAAAGGGTAAATTTAGGTGTTTATATTTTGATTTCTGCTTGACCTAGATCTATACATGCGTATATGCCTACAACACCCTGACTTCGCGAAGAGTAAGCCCACGTTAGTGAATGATTTTTACTCTTTAGAAATCTCCTGACTAACCACACATGGGTTAGTAACTGAGCCTGATAAGGACAAGGTTAGCCTAGGCTAGAGACTAGAGGGTCTTATATCAGGTTACAGCCCGATAGAGTGCGGGTCCGATAGACCGCGGGTCCGATAGACCGCGCGTCCGATAGTCCGCGGTGTGTGTAAAATTATGATCAGGATATAGTGAGATCCAATGTCATCAAGAGGTCAAACGGTCAATGATACGAGTCCATAGGGTTCTATAACGATGACCGAATGGACAATCGCCCCCTGACAACTACTTCAAGGAAATTATTATCCCCATATTTTTATCGTCGGGGACTGTTACCCCCTCCCCCGGAAATTTACCCTCTAGACGCCAATTACCCCTAGTACGGAGCCTTTCAAATGCCACTGACTTGACGATATGGCGAGATACTTTATCTTGCCATATCGACTAAATAAGCTTATTATGTCGGCATGGCGAGATACCTGCCAAGTCCACATATAAAAGTTATCCGTCAACATGGTGAGATATTTTATCTTGCCAAGTCGACTTGTAACAAGTTATATGTCAACATGACAATATATCGGGATTCTGGCCGGGACTTGTACACTTCAGATCTCGCCATGTCGACATATCGACTTGACAAGATAGAATATATCGCTATGTCGAAATAATAAGCTTATTAATTATACATGGCAAGATAAAGTATCACGCCATGTCATCACGTCGATGGCCTTTTAAAGGCTCCGTACTAAGGGTAATTATCCGGGGTAATTGTCTCGAGGGTAAATTTCTGGGGGTAACAGTCCCCGGCGGTAAAAATATGGGGATCATATTTTCCTTGAAGTAGTTGTCAGTGGATGATTGCCCTAATTTGTTTATTGTTATCGAACCCAGGCGCGGATCCAGGATTTGGTGAGAAGGGGGGCCCAAATTTGACCTGATTCTTGGCGCCCATGTGTACTTTTCGAAAAATTGCGCCCACTCCCTTCCAGCCAGGCTAACTTAAGTGCCTTAAATGGATTTTAAATTATCTTATAATCACATTTTAAAAAGGCAATTAAAGACCACTCTTTTAATGTGTTCTTTAAAAAAAATCCATGAATATAATAATGAAATATCAATGGGAGCGCGAAGCGCGAGCAATTTGGGGGGGGGGTTCAATTTGGTTTAATTTCTCACGAGAGTAGGCCCTACTAGAATATTGTGTGAACGGGAGCTGTAGTTTCTTTGCTAGTTGTTTTAGAATAGCCTTCAATAATGATAGCTTCTTGGGAATAATGCAATCTCGAAGCAATCAACTCATTCTCCTCATTAGTGGCGTATTTATTCAGCATGGGTGCACGAGGGGGGGGGTCTTGTTGAACTTTTGTAGAGGGCACCAAGATAACAACAATCAATGAAATGGGGCGGGGGTAGAAGTTAAAGAATATCTGAGATTTTATTTTAAAAAACACATTGAGGTATTTCACAATGCCTAAATATATAATGAGAACGCGAAGCGCGATCTGATTTTTTTTTATTTTTGATGTATTTTATCCTGAAAGCCTAATCCCGGGGGCGGACCCAGCTTCCGCAAATGAGGGGGCGAATTTTTTTACCCATATTTTCCCCGATCGGCCGCTCAATGTTAATTTTTTTTTTGGGGTTGCTTTGAAGGGGTTGTTCATTGTTGGCTCGATATGGCGTATCGCATAAAATTAATAAGAAGTTTCCAGTGAGCGAAGCGAGCAAGCGAATATGCTGACATTTTTATTACAAAAATACACAAGGTTGTGATAGATTTTGACATTTTGAAAATAATATCATATTTCATCCTAATCCCTTTCCTTTTCTCTCTTTTTTTTTTTTTTTTTTTTTGGGGGGGGGGGGGGGCAAAACGCCCATGTCCTAACAGTCATTTCCTAGCTTTACTTTATAAACAACATAAATGTGTAATAATCTCATAAGCCCTATGCAAGCTAAAAAAAATGAAATTTCATGTATTTTGTCCAGAAAATTGAAATTTCTGGGCAATGTTTGTGAACCTGAACAGAACGCGTTATGTAACTAGATAATTACCATGAGCGCGAAGCGCGATCAGAAGTGTTAAAGGACAAGCCCACCCCAACAAAAAGTTGCTTTGAATAGAAAGTGAAAAATTAAACAAACATAACACTGAAAATTTCATCAAAATCGGATGTAAAAAAAGAAAGTTAACATATTTCACATAACATTTTAAAGTTTTGCTTAATTTTTCAAAACATTTATATACACATCCTGGTCGGTATGCAAATGAGGGGACCGATGACATCACCCACTCACTATTTCTTTTGTATTTTATTATGTGAAATATGAAATATTTTGATTTTCTCGTTATACATATGAAACAAAGTTTCATTCCTCCCTGAACACATGTAATTCAATTTTTTTAACATTTTGTGGTTCAAGCAAGGGGGTCCTAATTGTCGAATTCATAAAAATTGAAATATTGTATTATTCAAACAATAGAAAACAAAAGAAATAGTGAGTGTGTGACATCATCGACTCTCTCATTTGCATATCACTGAGTTGAGCATAGAACTTTTTTTTTGAAAAATAAGCGAAACTTTATAATGTCATAATTTATTTTACATCCAATTTTGATGAAGTTTTCAGCGTTATCCATGTTTGATTTTTCTCTATTTATTCAAATCAACATTTTTCTGGGGTGGACTTGACCTTTAAATATGCATTCTGGCCTAGTCGAAAAGGGACCTGTTAAGGACGTTTTGCAGTTAGCCATTAAGACGATATATATTTCAACGATTAAATAATGTGAGCGCGAAGCGCGAGCTGAACATTTTTGATATTCCAACCTAAAAAGATGAGATTTCAAACCCCCCAACAGGACGCTCGAGTCATGTTTTGTCAATCATGAAAAAGGATGGGTAATTTTTAGTGTCTTCAGAATGCGAGCGCAAAGCGCGAGCAGAAAACTTTTGATATTCTGATTTGAAACTGGATAATTTTAGTACGTTTTGAATAAGATCAAGCTGCGTATCTAAAAAAAACATGCGTGCGCGTGTTTTAGAGTTAGACAGAATCTGCATTCTGAATACATTTCATTTTTCATCATGAAAATCAATAATGCGATCGCAGAGCGCGAGTTGAAAATAATATTTGAAATTCCGATATGAAATGAGTCAATTTAAGCACTATTTACAGCACTTTGTATATAGGGAAATTGTGACGTCGATGTGGATAGCACTAAATAAATGATGCGAGCGCGAAGCGTGAGCTGATATTTTATTATTATTTTAACCTAGGATCAAGACATTTTAAGCCTAAGGATATTTTGTCATCATATAAGAATGATGACTATCTTCTATTTCTTTTCCTAAAACGTGTCGATATTTATTTATGAAAAAGGGACAATTTAGTTATTATGAATTAATAAAAATTTTATTTCATATTTATTAATCTAATAAGCCTAATGAGTGTGTGGAATTTCTTGACAGTGTATGAGGCCTGAAAACTGGAAATTTTAAGTATTTTTATAATCATGAATAGGATTCATTGGTTGATATATTTTTAGCAAATAACGAGAACGCAAATCGCGATCCGAAATGTTTAAATGGGGGGGGGGGGGAATTTAAGTAGTTTGTTATAGAATTAATATACAGTATAGGTGTACATAACTCACCAAAATGTGAGAGCACAGCGTGAGCATAGGCCTTCATTTTTTTTTAGAATCGAGACACCTGAAAAGGAATATTTAGATAATCTTATATGAAATACAAAAAGGCAAAAGGTAGGCGTACATAGCAAATAATGCGAGCGCACAAAATGTTGCAAATGTTGATTCACACCATAAAACGGACATTTTCCAGAGCACTTAAAAAAAAAAAATTGGCAAATAAAACAAAAAAAATGAAAGATCGATGTCCGAGCTGAATTATGTTTTGTATATTGACTTCAAAACTTGATCTTTTGAACTATATATCAGCCTATATTGACCGAGATATATCTCGGTCAATATAGGCTGATATATGTATCTCATCGAACAGGAAATGCGAGCGTGATGCGCGAGCGAAATTTTAATATAGTGACATTACATATTTTAAAAATTATTTTTCAAGTCTTCTCCTGACCTTATTTCATTCACTCGTCTTCCTCCTTTTATCTTTCCCCTTCTTTTTGTCTTTCTTTCCCCGTTTTTCCCAATTTATTTGCTCCGTCAATAGGGGGAGGGGCCCTCGGGCCCCCTGGATTCAGAAATACATTTTCAGTTGTCAGGTTAGAATATCAAATATTTTCAGCTTGTGCTTCTCGTTCTCTTAAAAAAAACTGTGAGGTCGGGATGCGTATATAACTAAACAATTTATTGATGCCAGCGCGAAGCGCGAGCTCAATTTTTTATATACTGACTTAAGAAGGACTAAGGTATAATTCCTATTCTAATTGCTTGTCCTTTTTCTCTTTGTTTTCTGTTTCTTACCCCTTTTTTGCGCCACCATGGGGGGGGGGGGCAAAATCTTTGCCCCGTGGATCGGCCTATGTATGTTGACTTGAAAAACACTAACACTTACATGTAGGATTGATGCAGAGGATGCATACCTCATTGATGAAATATTGCGAGCGCGTAGCGCGAGCTGAATTTGATAACCATTTTTTGTGACCCTGAACAGGATATCTATCTCGCTAAACAGACTTAAAACTCTAAAACATTGTTTTTGTCCATCATCGTAAAAACGGGATATTTTAATTCACCCGCATTAATTTAAGCTTTTTGGGCAGGACATATATTTCACTATAAACAGGCAATACGAGCAATGTTGCGCCCCCGGTCAAAAATGAATTTGCATGAAGCCCCCTAAGTTCAAGGTCAATTTGGCGCCCTCGGTTGAACATAAACTTGGCGCCCCCATGTAAAATATAACTTTGCCCTCCCCCCTCTGAAACATGTATTTGTCGCATTATGGTCAAAATTCAAATTAGCGCTCCTCTAGTTCGAACATCAATTTGGTGCCCCGCTGCTAGTTCGAACATCAATTCTGCGCTCCCATAGGTCGAACATCAATTTCGCGCCCCCCTCCCAGTTCAAACATCAGTTCGGCGCCCCATAGTTCGAATGTCATTTTGGCGCCGCCTAGTTCGAACATCAAATCGACGTCCGGGTCAACATCTCCCTCTTTCGTTTCACATCTCCTTTTCTTTTTTCTTTTTTTTCTTTCTCTTATCCTCATTCCCCTTCCTTTCTCTCTTTCTTTCCCCCTCTTCCTCTCCCCTTTTCTTCTTTTCCTTCCTCCTCTCTCTCTCTCCTTTTCTTCTCTTTTTTTTCCCATTTTCTTCTCTTTTTCCTTGGACTTCCTTTCTCCCTAAATTCTTCTCTTTCCCCTATCTTTCTTTCCCACTTTTCTTCTATTTTTTCCCGTCTTTTCTTTCTCTCTTTTCTCTTTTTTCTTCTCTTCCTTCCCCCCTTACTCTCTCCTTTTTTCTTCTCTTTTCCTCTATTCCCCTCTCTCTCTCTTTTCTTATCTTTTTTCCCATCTTTCTCTCTTTTTAAATATTATTCTCTTCCTTTCCCTTTTCTTTCTCCTTTCTTTTCCCTCTTCCGCTTTTTTCTCTTTCCCCCTTTTTCTCTTTTAATTTTTTTTTATTTTCTCCCTCTCCTTCCCCCTCTCTCTTTTTCTTCTCTTCTTTTCCCCTCTTCCTCTCTCTCTCTCTCTTTTTTCTTATCTTTCTTCCCATCTTCCTCTCTATTTAAATATTCTTCTCTTCCTTCCTCTTTTTTTCTTCTTCTTTTTTCTCCTTTTCCTTTCTCCTTTCTTTTCTTCTCTTCCTTTTCCCTCCTCTCTTTTTTCGCTTCTCTTTCCCCTTTTCTTCTCCCTTTTTCCCCGTCTTTTCTGTCTCTCTTTTTCTTCTCTTCCTTCCTCCCCCCTTACTCTCTTTTCTATTCTCTTCTTTTCCCATCTTCCTCTCTCTCTTTTCCCCTCTTCCCCCTCTTTTTTTTGAGCTGGGGATGGGGGGGGGGGGTGAGGCAGTTCCCCCTCGGCCCCCCATGGATCCGTACCTGATAGAACCCCATGGTCTCGTATCATTTGACCTTTGGACCTCTCGATGACATTTGATACATCTAATCATAATTTTACACTGCGGACTATCGGACCCGCGGTCTATCGGACCTGCAGTCTATCGGACCCGCGGTCTATCGGGATGTCCCCTTATATCATTATTCACTTGCACTCTGCAACCACCCTGTCTGTGGTGAGTATTATTTTTTTAGTCTAGATCTATGCATCACACAATACACACTCAAAAAGTCTTTAAAATACACTGTTAGAAAAATTTCAGTTTTTTTACGGAAAAAGTCCGGCAGCAAAATTTCCGGACTTTTTTTTTTTTTCCGTAAATTTACAGAAAGTGGTAATTTATGGAAAAGTTCTGTAAAATATACAAGATTCCGTAAATTACAATTCTTGAAAATACGGACTTTATTTACGGAAACTTTACAGAAAATTTACATAAATTAACATGATTCCGTATAAATAATTAACGGAAAAAAAAAATTTGTCCGGAAATTTTGCTGCCGGAATTTTTTTTTTTTGGTCCGTAATTTTACGGATTCCTTTTCCGTAAAATTACTGTACTTTTACAAAATTCCCATGTAAAATACAGATTTTATTTACGGAAATTTTACAGAAAATTTACGTGAATTAACATGATTCCGTATAAATAATTAACGGAAAAAAAAAAAATTTCCGGAAATTTTGCTGCCGGAATTTTTTTTTTTTGTCCGTAATTTTACGGATTCCTTTTCCGTAAAATTACCGTACTTTTACAAATTTCCATGTAAAATACGGATATTATTTACGGAAATTTTACAGAAAATTTACGTGAATTAACATGATTCCGTATAAATAATTAATGGAAAAAAAAAATTTGTCCGGAAATTTTGCTGCCGGAATTTTTTTTTTTAATCCGTAATTTTACGGATTCCTTTTCCGTAAAATTACCGTACTTTTACAAAATTCCCATGTAAATTTACACATTTCCGTAAAAAAACAAGTTTACAGAATTCTTAAATTTTTTACAGATCTTTTTTAATCAGTAGATACCTTACAATAGGAACGCTGATTTGCTATTTAAACATGTACTCCCAAACACATGGTACACTGTTAAAAATTGCCGTAATTTTACGGACAAATTTTAACAGAAATCGTCCGTAAACGATAAAATACGGAAAAAAATTGTAAATTTACGGATTTCTACAGAAAACCCGTAAAAATTACATAATATTAGGTAAATGATCAATTTTACGGACGTTTTCTGTAATTGTACAGAAGATCATTATTGAAAGGAGGCGTTTACGATACATCTTGTAAATTTACTGTCAGTAGATGTAAGTTTACGGATAAGATTTAACATATTAATTTGTAACATGTGTAAAGTGCATTTTCTACGGAAAATTTTGTAAAATTTACAGAAAAATCAGGTTAATGATACATTTTCTGACGTTGTCCGTAATTGTAGTGAAGATCATTCTTGAAAGGAGACGTTTGGTGGTTTACGGTACAAATCTTTGTAAATTTACTAGAAAGTAGCTGTAAGTTTACGGACAAGATTTAACAGATTAATTTGTACTATACAAACTACGGAAAATTTGTAAAAATTACATAAAAATCAGGTAAATGATCAATTTTACAAACGTTTTGATCCGTAAATGTACAGAAGATCATTATTGAAAGGAGACGTTTACGGTACATCTTGTAAATTTACTGTAAAGTAGATGTAAGTTTACGGACAACGTCAGAAAATTTATCATATAACCTGATTTTTCTGTAAAGTTTACAAATTTTCCGTAGAAATTCCACTTTACATATATATATATTAAAAATTAATCTCAGAAATGAGACGTTTAGTGGTTTACGGTACAAATCTTTGTAAATTTACTAGAAAGGTAGCTGTAAATTTACGGACAAGATTTAACAGAAATGGCAATTTCTACGGAAACTTTGTAGAATTTACAGAAAAATCAGGTTAATGATAAATTTACTGACATTGTCCGTAATTGTAGTGAAGATCATTATTGAAAGGAGACGTTTACGATACATCTTGTAAATTTACTGTAAAGTAGATGTAAGTTTATGGACAAGATTTAACAGATTAATTTGTAATATGTGTAAAGTGCAATTTCTTCAGAAAATTTGTAAAATTTAAAGAAAAATCAGGTTATAATGGTAAATTTACTGACGTAAGGATCGAGACGTTTACGATACATCTTTGTAAATTTACTGTAAAGTAGATGTTAGTTTACAGACACGATTTAACAGATTAATTCGTAATATGTGGAAAGTGCAATTTCTACGGAAACTTTGTAAAATTTACAGAAAAATCAAGTTAATGATAAGTTTTCTTTTTCGAGCATGCGCACTTGAGAAGTTTGTGAAAAGCCCGCGAAGCAAAGAGAATTTTCCTTGCGGTCTTGGACGTGTCAAGTGATCTTCTTGATCAGAAATTCGTAAGTATTTTGCTTTGAATTCGTAAAAGAAATTTCTGCTGTGCCTCTCTGGAATATATTGATACGTTTTATGCAGTTATATGAAATTAATAGTGTTGGTTTTCATGATTACGAACAAGGTTTTGGCATTGACGAGTCCAGACGATGCAATGTATCGTCGCGTACGCGCTGCTACAGTCCCATTGGTGCATTTGAGTGTTGGATATTTTGACACTGTGGTTGAACGAATTGAATCGAAGGTGCGAAGCCGTGGGCCAAGCTTGTTTTATGAGCTTCACAAGGATATTTTATATTATGATGCCATTTATATATTCATTTGTATCTTCATTTGTAAATGTCAAGATGAAAATATAAACCTCAAAATATTAAATTTGTGCAATTAAACTTATTTAAACTTGGGGTAGGCCTAGATTAGATTAGGGCCTAGCCGGTAGCCTAGATCTAATTCTAAATCAAATCAATGACAATGTCAATGACAATGGCATTGAATGGGTGATTTCAACTCAAGTACGGTGTTGAAATCTGGTGTTGGTGTTGTGACAACACCAGCCACAACACCGTACTTGAAATCAGGCTGGTGTTAATTGGGATTGACCTCGGAAAATATGACGTATTTCCGGCAGTTCGTGTTGAATGTCGTCTGCTGAACCCAGCACTGCGGCTGGTGTTGACGATCTACGTGCAATTTCCCCATTCACCAACACCAACCCCCAGGGATTGGGAAAATCATGGTTTCAAGTTCGGTGTTGGTGTTGGCAATCTCAAGCTCGTGAACAGGCGGCAAACACGATGAAACATCCCCGTAAAATTAGCTTTTACAGTTAAGATGAGCTAGTAGTAGTATAGTAGTAGAACAAATCATTTGAGCTGTATATATTTTGATAAAGAATAATGTTCACTCTTTTGAATTCTTGAATTAATTAAAACATTGGTACATGTATTCTGTACGATGAGAATTTAATGCATTTCTTTCCGATTTCATTTTCGTCGTCGAGACTTCTCGCGTGAAGTTGAGATGATTTAGCAGCGCAGCGCAGAGGCGTGACGTCATGTGCTATCGATAACGCAATTGGTATCATTCCTCTGAACCCAGTCCCAGCTCGGTGTTGGAGCTCGGTTCAGCGGCCTTTTTACGCTCTCAACACCAACACCGAACTTGAAATCACCCAATGTCAACTACAGTTAGTTAGATCTAGTAATACCTCAAGCGAAGTTCGCGCAGGCTCCACTCCACTTCACTACCGCTACACTACACTCCACCTACCCAAACTTCGGGACGGTGAACTCGATCGGATATTCCGAGTGACAAAGGTGGGGTGGCCGATGGAAATGTTATTTATTGTAAAAATCGTAACAAAAAATATAAAGAGAAAGAAAAATAGCTTAATTTCTTACTCTTCACCCGTATTTCACTCCGTGTCCATCCTCTGGTTATCCTCTAAATTGTTGATTTTGAGCCAGTATCTATTTCCTCACACGTCACTATTCATGGCCGATTTAAAAACATCGCATGCGATCGGTCGCAGGTCAAACAGCATAAATATTTATATTATTATTGGATGGTTCAGAAAATACCAAAAATATTCTACGAGTATGGGAAAAAAAAATTTTCCTCGTTTAATTTTTTTCTATAATTTTTACAATAAATAACATTTCCATCCCACCTTTGTCACTAGCGGTAGTGAAGTGGAGTGAAGCCTGCACGAACTTCGCTCGAGGTAGATCTAGTAATGACTTAGTGCTGGCTAGCGACCGACGGGTTTCCATTCTCAGCCATTCACTGATAATTCAGTTAAGACAGTGTGTTCCATGTGTGTATGTGTGATGCGAAGCTACCTCAGCTCAAGCGATGTAGACGACCTTGTTGGAGCGTACAGTGTAGCGGTAGTGAAGTGGAGTGGAGCCTGCACGAACATCGCTTTAGGTAATGCGAAGCGTGCTGTATATGTGTCCTCTGGAGGTGTGGGCATGGGTTTAGTGACAGTGTGCATGTGATTGTGAAGGGTTGAAGCCCGGGTTGAAGTTTCTTACAGCTCTGTGGGTTTATCTATAATTAAATGATTCTCTTTTCAAGCTTAAATTTTTATAATGATGATTGCTACATTCCAATTATTTGATTAAATTGTTTGTTTTAGAACAGGTCTTTTATTTTGTCCTCAGTCTATTTCTCCCATTACATATCAAATAAAGAGAGTCTTCACTTGTGTTTCATTAAATTATTATACAATGTCCACTGTAATGAAAATGGAAACATGCCGGTCAAATGAAAGTGCAATATAAGTGGAAACATGCTGGTCTATTGACTATATGTTGACCATATAGTAGAAAGCAAAATTTGTTCTCAGCTGTAATTATTCTTCTATGGGAACTTGCTTCTCATAGATAAAATAAAATTTCCGAAGACCCCATATAATTTTGTACTATTTGGTGCATTTAAAGAGGAGAAAGAAATGCTTTTTTTTTTCAATTTGCCTAAATTGCATTTAAAAATATACCTTTCTTTTGCTTTCGGCACAGGCCAATTTTTAGAGGCTGAAATATTAAAGAGTTGATTACTTAAATTTCGTTCTAAAATCTTTTTCATATCACTTGCAAATAGAGAAAATATAGCGCCCCCCAAAAAAAAAACTTTAATTTTTAAAGGCATCTCGCACAAATGATTACAATGTTTTTGTTTTATTTATCATTCACTATGAGATCTGTATAAAGTGATAAACCAATGAATTATTTTTATATGTATATGTTTCCAATTATTTGCCTACCGGTATTTATTAAAAAATAATGTTTGTGTTGTTATTTGACAATTGTTTCACAGAATTACGTCGTCGGTTGACATCTACCTATACCCATGGATTATCTCCATCACCTTCACAACCTTGAATTGCTAAGAGAGGTATGATTGATAAATTTGGTTTACATTGTTTTAATTTGTTTAAAAGTATTATTGAAATGATTTGATGAGATAACAAAAATGAAAACTTGAAATAACATTTTGAATGTAATTTTTGTTAATCTTGGGAAGACAATTAAGATTGCAGTTATTATGTTGGTAGATATGTAATCAAATCTACATGCACATGTTCACTGTTTGGAACGTTTATAAAGATCACAAAATAAAAGAATTAAAAATAATATTCAACTCTTCTGCATACATGTACAGCTACCTTTGCCAAGACCACGTCGTGGGCTACGGGATGCTAGAAATCCATCGGAATCGTATGAGGATGGGCCATTTCGAGATCGGTATCGACTGTCAAAAGAAACCGTCATTTACATCATCAACATGCTGGAAGCCGAATTGAAGAGGGACACACAGAGGAATGATCCACTTCCCGTTTATTTGCAGGTGTTGACGGCTCTCCGTTTTCATGCAGTGGGTGAGTAATTGAATTAAATGATTATTGAATGTTTCTGGGCACTGTTAAATCTATTTGACTGAGGTTGTTTCTATTAATTTTAGGACTCCAGACAAAGTTGATGATGATGACAATATCTAGAAATCAGAGAGGGATCACATAAGTAAGAGTATCATTTAAGCAAACAGTCAAGTACCTATGAATTGCATGCTTAAAAATTCCAAAACTACCACAGCAGGAGTGAAGCTCTGCTGTTTCTGCTGTTAGAACTGTTATGTCAGGTTAGAGTTATAAATTCGTCATTAACTCTAAATTGGCAGATCACCCCCACCCCCCCCCCCGAAACTTGGCTGTGTTGCGATGAAAAGCTATGAAATTTGGCACATAGATAACAACTCGAGATGAACATACACACAAAAAACTAGAGCTGCAATCGTATCAGAACAATGTGCATGCATTGACGCCTGTGATTTTATGGAGGGCAAGAAACAGAAGGAGATAAAGAGAAAACTCCTGAGGATATACATTTTCAAAATATTAAGAGGGCGCTATTTTTATAGGCAATGGTCACTGATGCGTAAAAAAAACATTTTGCATATGAGGGATGATGCCATTAGCAAACCCTAAAAAAGTGATACCAAGATAAATGGAAACAAGGAAGTGATGGCCATTTTACTGTTTTCCAACTTTTTAATAGAGAGCGCTATTTCTTAAAGGTAATGGTCACTGATGTGCGTAAAAAAACATGGATTATGAGGGATGATGCCATAAGCATACCCTGAATATATGAGACCGAAATAAATGAAAACTAGGAACTTATCGTCATGGCCATTATAATATTTCTTTAGTTTGCAATAGAGGGCGCTATTTTTTAAGATAATGGTCATTGATGTGTAAAATGAAAAAAAAAAAATTTGAATTTGGACTATCATAAGTCAACCCTGAAAATATGAAACTGAAATAAATGAAAGTGATGGCCATTTTACTATTATTCCACTTTGCAATAGAGGGCGCTATTTCTAAAGGTAATGGTCACTGATGCGTAAAAACAGATGAATAAGGAAGCATGTTCCCAAATCAGACCAAAATAAATAAAAACAAGGAAGTTACGGCCATTTTATGATTTTCCTACTTTACATTTCAATAAATATGATTTTTTTTTAATGTAGACTATTGCGGATTTGAATTTAGGGCATGAAGACGGCATTTTCAAGGGCAAGTCATATTTTCATATGAAGAGCAACTCTTAAACAATCTACAGCAATTTGTTAGAAGTGTTTAGCATGCAGGATAAGAGAGTAAGGATGGGATTAGGAATAGTATGCAAATGGACTAGAAATTTACAAAATGGCGCCTGGATGGTCATGCATTGCCCCTGTCCGTCCGCCCCCCACTTGGTTTCCACGCAATAAGTAAAAAAATATGTAATGGATAAAAAAAGTTTGGTGTGTAGGTATAGGACACCAAAATACAGGCTCAGTTCGAATTCGGAGTCTGCAGGTCAAAGGTCACAGCTCATTAGATATGCGAGTTGGTTTCCACATGATTATCATAAGTTCCAAATGAATATTTAGAAATGTTTTTTTATTTGAATTATAATCATGTGAATGATCACACATAGACATCTACTATGTATGGGAAATACCATGTATGTTGCGCGCCATGTTATATAGTGGTACACTTTGGGGGTACTGACCAATTTTTTTGAACTTTTATCAATAGATGTGCAAAAACATCAAGGTAAAAAGTCAAAAGCACGGGGCAGAAAATAAACATTATTCAATAGCTGTTTTTGAAGTCAGTACTGCTGCTATATCGAATCGCGTATGATGGCGACACTGCAAGAGGCCTTCCACTTGTTAAAATGAATTGCAGAAAATTGTCTGATATTTGTAAAAGATGAATATTCTTATGAAATATGTGCTTAATTTTTTTTGTCATCAGAAGTATCATCTGTATGTGTAATGAAATGTTTTAAAATTACCTCGAAACAATGACCTATCAACCATATGGTTTGTTTGATTTTACAGGATCATTTCAAAAGATGCATGGTGATGAGGCAGCAATATCACAGTCATCAATGTGTCGAATCATCAAAGATGTGTCAGAAGCTATAGCAAGAAGGAAAAGGCAATACATGAAGTTTCCTTCGACAAGAGAAGAAGTGGAAGCAACTCAGCGACAGTTCTTCCAGTACTGCAGATTTCCAGGAGTGATAGGTGCAATTGATGGGACACATGTCTACATCAGGAGCCCTGGTGGGGATCAGGCAATATACTTCCTCAACAGGAAGAATAGATACTCGATCAATGTTCAGGTTAGATTAATTATACCCTTTCTTAGGCCCTTTTCACAATTAGTGCTGAGACTGCTTGCAACCTTTGTGATTGTGTGCGACATATATTGTGATCAAATGATTGCAATTGCTAATACAAGCAAATGTGAAAGCCACTTAAATTACTATAACTAGAACAATGTACTATTTTGTATAAAGTTTGGCCAAAAAAAAGAATGTGACATTAATTTTCTTTCCTAGGATTTCCTATCACTTCAGTTTCATTTATAGTAATTATTCGATTCGTATTTGATTGGGCAATTTTTAAAATGAGTAGTTAATTCTGTAGCATATATATATATTTTTTGTGTGTGTGCAAGTACTGAGCAATTGAAGCAGTGGAAGGGTGGGGTGATTGTTGGATAAATCAACCTAACATGGAAAGCACACCAATAATTTTTATGTGCATGCATGTTAAAATTGCATTCCAAATATGTGATAAACTTGCAAAACTCAATTGTTGTGTGCTCCCATTGGATGTCCCAAAGAAAATTGAAAATTAAGTGCCCAGAACGATATAGAGACAGTTATGAATGTAAGATTTGATATTCCTCTTTTGTCTTCTGCTAGGTTGTTTGTGATCAGGCTGGGAAAATAACAAGCATCGTTGCCAGATGGCCTGGCAGCACACCTAACTCCGCAACCGTAAGTCACTTTTCAACCAAACTTGGATGGTAGATGTACTTAGGCGACCTGCATATTATGCTGCAGTCGGAGGTCACATGGTAAGGTCAAAGTGTTCAAAGTTTTTGTAGAAATGTACCAAACCCGACGGTGCTCTCACTCCATGATGTGTCACTGCATCGTAGCAATCCAGTCGGATTTGAAATGGTCTTTACATGATGAATATATGGTCAAGCGCGCAAATAGTCGTTTATATGTTCTTCGCACTTTGAAATATCATAGTCTGTAATTTCAGGACCTTATAGTTGTATATACTAGTTTCGTGAGACCAGTTGTTGAATATGCTGTACCTGTATGGTCAGGAGCACTAACAAAACAACAAGTACAAGTCATCGAACGTATTCAGAAACGTGCCCTTAGAATCATTTTTGGAGCAGCATATTCTTCATATGAGCATGCTTTACTCCAGTCAGAACTGATGTCTCTTGAAGATAGATGGATCAAACTCTTTGTCTTGCGTTTGCGAAGTCTATGCAAATCCCCACGTCTAAACTGTATCACCTTCTACCTCAAAATAGGACTTGTCAATATCAGACTAGAAGCTTGGCCGGAACAGTAGAGATGCGATGTCGAACTTCACGATATAGAAATAGCCCGTTGCCCTCGTTGATTCGGCACCTTAAAGAGAAATTCCAGTAGTTGCAGTAAACACTGATTTCATGAGAAAGTTTGTAAAACAAGGCTTAATTGTCATTAATCATCGAGGATCTAGATCTGGTACAGTTACATAAACTGAACTTTGTGAAATCTTGAAATCTACGCTGAAAAATGTTCAGGCTGAAGATCCCCAACACAGATAAGCGCACGTGGGACAGTGTATAATTATTGCTTCGAATGTTGGGCCCGACGCTCTACCCGAATCCTGTGCTTATTTGCTGATTTCTCAGCAATTACACAATTTCTTCCAGAATCCTTTGGCACATATGTTTTATTTATACAAACAGACACTTTGGTGGTCATTTCATTGGATTCTGTACGAACTCATTTTGATATCGTTACCAAAACTAGCATTTACCTTTAACTCTAAAAGAATTTATTACAAGGAGTAGTTTTTTTTGTATATATCTTCCCCTATCGTTACATGTATAATAATATCAAACTACGAATGGCTGAGAATTAAAGAACTCATCATTCATTGGACTCTTAAAATGTGATATCATTAAAAGATTGTTTTTTATAAAATGCAGATTACATACTAATTCTAATGTTGAGTTCTCTTTATGTTGGCGAACTCAAGTTTCATTTCATTTCATTTTACTTTGTTAATCAAAATATTTTTCTTTCATATGAGCAATTATTCACTGATATCTAGTCGTAAACTTAATATTTGAATTGAAGTCATAAAAATTGCCAAAATATGTATTATTGCAGCATATTAGATTATCGTTTTTTCCCAAAGTAATGTAATTCAGAACTTAATATGTAAATGTGTTTATTAATTTCTCTTTGTATATATGTTTAATCGTTTTATGATTTCTGTATACAGTGTATACTGAATCATTTATTTTTATTATTATTTATTTATTTTTATTTTTATTTGTTTATTTTTTATTCATTTTATATATATTGTTTATTTCTTAATTTTATCTTATTTTTTATTCATAAAATTTATTTATAAAAGGGGGCCTTCACCCTACAAGCTCTGCTTTTTAGTTGGTCTCCTTAGGACCTTTCGATTTCATGGTATTATTGTATTATAAAAAAATGATTTAAATGTTATATTTTGTAAATATGTATATTGAACTATCATTGTAAATGTAAAAAGATTGAAAGAGAAAATAAATGAATTGAATTGAATTGAATTGCTTCTTCGCCCTTTTCTCTCTGTTTCCCTTCCACCATAAATTTCTTCTCTTCTCTCTCTCTTTCTCTGCCTCTCTTCTCTCTTCCACTATTTCTATTCCTTTCTGCTTTCCAATTCATTTCCTCTATCCACTCATATTTACATGTATTTTGAATATTTTTCAATTTTTTTTATTGATCAGTGAGTACACTGTTAGAAAAATTTCCGTTTTTTAACGGAAAAAGTCCGGCAGCAAAATTTCCGGACTTTTTTTTTTTTTCCGTAAATTTACAGAAAGTGGTAATTTATGGAAAAGTTCTGTAAAATATACAAGATTCCGTAAATTACAATTCTTGAAAATACGGACTTTATTTACGGAAACTTTACAGAAAATTTACATAAATTAACATGATTCCGTATAAATAATTAACGGAAAAAAAAAATTTGTCCGGAAATTTTGCTGCCGGAATTTTTTTTTTTTGTCCGTAATTTTACGGATTCCTTTTCCGTAAAATTACCGTACTTTTACAAAATTCCCATGTAAAATACGGATTTTATTTACGGAAATTTTACAGAAAATTTACGTGAATTAACATGATTCCGTATAAATAATTAACGGAAAAAAAAAATTTGTCCGGAAATTTTGCTGCCGGAATTTTTTTTTTTTGTCCGTAATTTTACGGATTCCTTTTCCGTAAAATTACCGTACTTTTACAAATTCCCATGTAAAATACAGATATTATTTACGGAAATTTTACAGAAAATTTACGTGAATTAACATGATTCCGTATAAATAATTAACGGGAAAAAAAAATTTGTCCGGAAATTTTGCTGCCGGAATTTTTTTTTTTAATCCGTAATTTTACGGATTCCTTTCCGTAAAATTACCGTACTTTTACAAAATTCCCATGTAAATTTACACATTTCTGTAAAAAAACAAGTTTACAGAATTCTTAAATTTTTTACAGATCTTTTTTAATCAGTAGATACCTTACAATAGGAACGCTGATTTGCTATTTAAACATGTACTCCCAAACACATGGTAGATTGTATGAATGCATTCACTTAAGGCCTGAACAAAAATTGTGTTGCCCTTTTCTGACCTGGACAAATCGGGCCAGCTTTTTTCAATAATTTTTTTCATACTAAGCTTACTATTTCTAGAATAAAACATGGCAACAGTGATTGTGTCTAGCCCACTCATGAAAATAACCAGAAATATCGTGATTTGCGAGGGCACACAACATAATTGTATTGAAACTTCATTGTGAAATGACTGGGATGGAATAACACTTGTCATAAGAGCCTTGCACATAAACTTTAATGTTGACCTGTAAATTCAATTCAATTCAAAATGGTTTATTAAAAATCCTTTCTTTGCGGCAAAAGCCGAATTGCGAAAATTTACATTTCAAACAAAATCATCAATAACAAGGTAAAAAAACATATAGTACTACGAACAAATTTCAATATAGACATATCTAACAAAGTATATCATAAATAAATTTAAATCGATACTCACTGATCAATAAAAAAAATTGAAAAATATTCAAAATACATGTAAATATGAGTGGATAGAGGAAATGAATTGGAAAGCAGAAAGGAATAGAAATAGTGGAAGAGAGAAGAGAGGCAGAGAGAGAGAGAGAGAAGAGAAGAAATTGATGGTGGAAGGGAAACAGAGAGAAAAGGGCGAAGAAGCAATTAGGTCACATTTTTTCATACATGCTGCAATAATACATATTTTGGCAATTTTTGTGACTTCAATTCAAATATTAAGTTTACGACTAGATATCAGTGAATAATTGCTCATATGAAAGAAAAATATTTTGATTAACAAAGTAAAATGAAATGAAATGAAATGAAACTTGAGTTCGCCAACATAAAGAGAGCCTTGCACATAAACTTTAATGTTGACCTGTAAATTCAATTCAATTCAAAATGGTTTATTAAAAATCCTTTCTTTGCAGCAAAAGCCGAATTGCGAAAATTTACATTTCAAACAAAATCATCAATAACAAGGTAAAAAAACTTATAGTACTACGAACAAATTTCAATATAGACATATGTAACAAAGTATATCATAAATAAATTTAAATCGATACTCACTGATCAATAAAAAAAATTGAAAAATATTCAAAATACATGTAAATATGAGTGGATAGAGGAAATGAATTGGAAAGCAGAAAGGAATAGAAATAGTGGAAGAGAGAAGAGAGGCAGAGAGAGAGAGAGAGAGAAGAGAAGAAATTGATGGTGGAAGGGAAACAGAGAGAAAAGGGCAAAGAAGCAATTAGGTCACATTTTTTCATACATGCTGCAATAATACATATTTTGGCAATTTTTGTGACTTCAATTCAAATATTAAGTTTACGACTAGATATCAGTGAATAATTGCTCATATGAAAGAAAAATATTTTGATTAACAAAGTAAAATGAAATGAAATGAAATGATACTTGAGTTCGCCAACATAAAGAGAACTCAACATTAGAATTAGTATGTAATCTGCATTTTATAAAAAACAATCTTTTAATGATATCACATTTTAAGAGTCCAATGAATGATGAGTTCTTTAATTCTCAGCCATTCGTAGTTTGATATTATTATACATGTAACGATAGGGGAAGATATATAAAAAAAAAACTACTCCTTGTAATCAATTCTTTTAGAGTTAAAGGTAAATGCTAGTTTGGGTAACGATATCAAAATGAGTTCGTACAGAATCCAATGAAATGACCACCAAAGTGTCTGTTTGTATAAATAAAACATATGTGCCAAAGGATTCTGGAAGAAATTGTGTAATTGCTGAGAAATCAGCAAATAAGCACAGGATTCGGGTAGAGCGTCGGGCCCGACATTCGATGCAATAATTATACACTGTCCCACGTGCGCTTATCTGTGTTGGGGATCTTCAGCCTGAACATTTTTCAGCGTAGATTTCAAGATTTCACAAAGTTCAGTTTATGTAACTGTACCAGATCTAGATCCTCGATGATATACTGACAATTAAGTCTTGTTTTACAGACTTTCTCATGAAATCAGTGTTTACTGCAACTACTGGAATTTCTCTTTAAGGTGCCGAATCAACGAGGGCAAGGGGCTATTTCTATATCGTGAAGTTCGACATCGCATCTCTACTGTTCCGGCCAAGCTTCTAGTCTGATATTGACAAGTCCTATTTTGAGGTAGAAGGTGATACAGTTTAGACGTGGGGATTTGCATAGACTTCGCAAACGCAAGACAAGAGTTTGATCCATCTATCTTCAAGAGACATCAGTTCTGACTGGAGTAAAGCATGCTCATATGAAGAATATGCTGCTCCAAAAATGATTCTAAGGGCACGTTTCTGAATACGTTTGATGACTTGTACTTGTTGTTTTGTTAGTGCTCCTGACCATACAGGTACAGCATATTCAACAACTGGTCTCACGAAACTAGTATATACAACTATAAGGTCCTGAAATTACAGACTATGATATTTCAAAGTGCGAAGAACATATAAACGACTATTTGCGCGCTTGACCATATATTCAACATGTGTAGACCATTTCAAATCCGACTGGATTGCTACGATGCAGTGACACATCATGGAGTGAGAGCACCGTCGGGTTTGGTACATTTCTACAAAAACTTATGTCCATTGTGGAACACTTTGACCTTACCGTGTGACCTCCGACTGCAGCATAACATGCAGGTCGCCTAAGTACATTTACCATCCAAGTTTGGTTGAAAAGTGACTTACGGTTGCGGAGTTAGGTGTGCTGCCAGGCCATCTGGCAACGATGCTTGTTATTTTCCCAGCCTGATCACAAACAACCTAGCAAAAGACAAAAGAGGAATATCAAATCTTACATTCATAACTGTCTCTATATCGTTCTGGGCACTTAATTTTCAATTTTCTTTGGGACATCCAATGGGAGCACACAACAATTGAGTTTTACAAGTTTATCACATATTTGGAATGCAATTTTAACATGCATGCACATAAAAATTATTGGTGTGCTTTCCATGTTAGGTTGATTTATCCAACAATCACCCCACCCATCCACTGCTTCCATTGCTCAGTACTTGCAAAAAAAAAACAAAAAAAAATGCATATTAAAAAAATATGCTACAGAATTAACTACTCATTTTAAAAATTGCCCAATCAAATACGAATCGAATAATTACTATAAATGAAACTGAAGTGATAGGAAATCCTAGGAAAGAAAATTAATGTCACATTCTTTTTTTTTGCCAAACTTTATACAAAATAGTACATTGTTCTAGTTATAGTAATTTGAGTGGCTTTCACATTTGCTTGTATTAGCAATTGCAATCATTTGATCACAATATATGTCGCACACAATCACAAAGGTTGCAAGCAGTCTCAGCACTAATTGTGAAAAGGGCCTAAGAAAGGGTAGAATTAATCTAACCTGTACATTGACCGAGTATCTACTCTTCCTGTTGAGGAAGTATATTGCCTGATCCCCACCAGGGCTCCTGATATATCTACAGTACTGGTAGAACTGTCGCTGAGTTGCTTCAACTTGTTCTCTTGTCGAAGGAAAGTTCATGTATTGCCTCTTCCTTCTTGCTATAGCTTCCGAAACATCTTTGATGATTTGACACATTCATTTGATGACTGTGATATTGCTACCTCATCACCATGCATCTTTTGAAATGATCCTGTAAAATCAAACAAACCATATGGTTGATAGGTCATTGTTTCGAGGTAATTTCAAAACAATTCATTGAAGCACATACAGATGATACTTCTGATCAAGCACATATTTCATAAGAATATTAATCTTTTACAAATATCAATTTTCTGCAATTCATTTTAACAAGTGGAGGGCCTCTTACAGTGTTGCCATCATTATGCGATTCAATATAGCAGCAGTACTGACTTCAAAAACAGCCATTGAATAATGTTTATTTTCTGCCCCGTGCTTTTATGACTTTTTACCTTGATGTTTTCGCACATCTATTGATACAAGTTCGAAAAAACTGGTACGGTACCCCCAAAGTGTACCACTATATAACATGGCACGCAACATACATGGTATTTCCCATACATATTACACAAAGTAGATGTCTATGTGTGATAATTCACATGAACATAAGTCAAATAAAAAAAAAATTCTAAATATTCATTTGGAACTTATGATAATCATGTGGAAACCAACTCGCAGATCTAATGAGCTGTGACCTTTGACCTGCGGACTCCGAATTTGAACTGAGGCTGTATTTTGGTGTCCTATACCTACACACCAATTTTTTTTTAAATCCATTAAATATTTTTTTTACTTATTGCGCAGAATCCAAGGGGGGGGGGGACGGACAGGGGCAATGCATGACCTGATGACCATCCAGGTGCCATTTTGTAAATTTCAAGTCCATTTGCATACTATTCCTAATCCCATCCTTACTCTCTTATCCTGCATGCTACACACTTCTAACAAATTGCTGTAGATTGTTTAAGAGTTGCATGCTCTTCATATTAAAATATGACTTGCCCTTCAAAATGCCGTCTTCATGCCCTAAATTCAAATCCGAAATAGTCTACATTTAAAAAAAAATCATATTTATTGAAATAGAAAGTAGGAAAATCGTAAAATGGCCGTAACTTCCTTGTTTTTATTCATTTTGGTCTGATATCTTTCAGGGTTTGCTAATGGTAACATGCTTCCTTATTCATCTGTTTTTTACGCATAGTAAAATAGCAATAGTAAAATGGCCATCACTTACTTGTTTTCATTTATTTCAGTTTCATATTTTCAGGGTTGACTTATGATAGTCCAAAATTCAACTGTTTTTTTTTTTCATTCTACACATCAGTGACCATTACCTTTACGAAATAGCGCTCTCTATTAAAAAGTTGGAATACAGTAAAATCACTTCCTTGTTTCCATTTATCTTGGTATCACTTTTTTAGGGTTTGCTAATGGTATCATCCCTCATATGGCAAATGGTTTATTTTACGCATCAGTGACCATTGCCTATAAAAATAGTGCCCTCTTAATATTTTGAAAATGTATATCCTCAGGAGTTTTCTCTTTATCTCCTTCTGTTTCTTGCCCTCCATAAAATCACAGGCGTCAATGCATGCACATTGTTCTGATACGATTGCAGTTCTAGTTTTTTGTGTGTATGTTCATCTCGACTTGTTATCTATGTGCCAAATTTCATAGCTTTTCATCGCAACACAGCCAAGATTCGGGGGGGGGGGGCGGGGGGTGATCTGCCAATTTAGGGTTATGACGAATTTATAACTATAACCTGACATAACATTTCTAACAGCAGAAACATCAGAGCTTCACTCCTGCTGTGGTAGTTTTTGAATTTTTAAGTATGCAATTCATAGGTACTTGACTGTTTGCTTAAATGATACTCTTACTTATGTACTCCCTCACTGATTTCTAGATATTGTCATCATCATCAACTTTGTCAGGAGACCTAAAATTAATAGAAACAACCTCAGTCAAATAGATTTAACAGAGCCCAGAAACACTCAATAATCGTTTAATTCAATTACCCACCACATAAAAACGGAGAGCCGTCAACACCTGCAAATAAACGGGAAGTGGATCATTCCTCTGTGTGTCCCTCTTCAATTCGGCTTCCAGCATGTTGATGATGTAAATGACGGTTTCTTTTGACAGTCGATACCGATCTCGATCCTCGTACGATTCCAATGGATTTCTAGCATCCCGTAGCCCACGACGTGGTCTTGGCAAAGGTAGCTGTACATGTATGCAGAAGAGTTGAATATTATTTTTAATTCTTTTATTTTGTGATCTTTATAAACGTTCCAAAAAGTGAACATGTGCATGTAGATTTGATTACACATCTACCAACATAATTACTGCAATCTTAATTGTCTTCAAAAGATTGTCCATAAACAAAAACTACATTCAAAATGTTATTTCAAGTTTTCATTTATGTTATCTCATCAAATCATTTCAATAATACTTTTAAACAAATTAAAACAATGTAAACCAAACTTATCAATCATACCTCTCTTAGCAATTCAAGGTTGTGAAGGTGATGGAGATAATCCATGGGTGTAGGTAGATGACAACCGACGACGTAATTCTGTGAAACAATTGTCAAATAACACAAACATTATTTTTTAATAAATAGGCAAATAATTGGAAACATAAACATATAAAAATAATTCATTAGTTTATCACTTTATACAGATCTCATAGTGATTGTTAAATAAAACAAAAACATTGTAATAATTTGTGCAAGATGCCTTTAAAAATAATTTTTTTTGGGGGGGGGTGCTATATTTTCTCTATTATTTGCAAGTGATATGAAAAAGATTTTAGAACAAAATTTAAGTAATCAACTCTTTAATATTTCAGCCTCTAAAAATTGGCCTGTGCCGAAAGCAAAAGGAAAAGGTATATTTTGAAATGCAATTTAGGCAAATTGAAAAAAAGCATTTCTTTCTCCTCTTTAAATGCACCAAATAGAACAAAATTATATGGGGTCTTCGGAAATTTTATTTGATCTATGAGAAGCAAGTTCCCATAGAAGAAAGAATAATTACAGCTGAGAACAAATTTCGCTTTCTACTATATGGTCAACATATAGTCAATAGACCAGCATGTTTCCACTTATATTACACTTTCATTTGACTGGCATGTTTCCATTTTCATTACAGTGGACATTGTATAATAATTCAATGAAACACAAGTGAAGACTCTCTTTAATTGATATGTAATGGGAAAAATAGTCTGAGGAAAAAATAAAAGACCTGTTCTAAAACAAACAATTTAATCAAATAATTGGAATGTAGCAATCATTATAAGAATTTAAGCTTGAAAAGAGAATCATTTAATTATAGATAAACCCACAGAGCTGTAAGAAACTTCAACCCGGGCTTCAACCCTTCACAATCATACGCACACAGTCACTAAACCCATGCCCGCACGTCCAGAGAACACATGTACAGCACGCTTCGCATTACCTAAAGCGATGTTCGTGCAGGCTCCACTCCACTTCACTACCGCTACAATGTACGCTCCAACAAGGTCGTCAACATCGCTTGAGCCGAGGTAGCTTCGCATCACACATACACACACGGAACACACAGGCACCACAGTCTTAACTGAATAATCAGTGAGCGGCTGAGAATGGAAACCGTCGGTCGCTAGCCAGCACTAAATCATTACTAGATCTACCTCGAGCGAAGTTCGTGCAGGCTCCACTCCATGTCTTCACTATTGCTAGTGACAAAGGTGGGATGGAAATGTAATTTATTGTAAAAATTATAGAAAAAAAAATAAAACGAGGAAGAAAAACATTTTCCCCAACTCGTAGAATATTTTTGGTATTTTCTGAACCATCCAATAATATAAATATTTATGCTGTTTGACCTGTGAGCGATCGCATGCGATGTTTTGAAATCGTGAGGAAATAGATACTGGCCCAAAATCAACAATTTAGAGGATTACCAAAGGATGGACACGGAGTGAAATACGGGTGAAGAATAAGAAATTAAGCCATTTTTCTTTCTCGTATATTGTTTAAAATGATTTTTACAATAAATAACATTTCCATTGGCCACCCCACGGCCACGTTTGTCACTCGGAATATCCGATCGAGCTCACCGTCCCGAAGTTCGGGTAGGTGGAGTGTAGTGTAGCGGTAGTGAAGTGGAGTGGAGCTTGCATGAACTTCGCCCGAGGACGGTATACACTACACTACAGTTGACATTGTCATTGATTTGATTTATTTAGATCTAATCTAATCTACCCCTTTACATGCCTTTAGTTTAATTTAAATAAGTTTAATCTTTAATTGCACAAATTAAATATTTTGAGGTTTATATTTTCATCTTGACATTTACAAATGAAGATACAAATGAATATATAAATGGCATCATAATATAAATATCCTTGTGAAGCTCATAAAACAAGCTTGGCCCCCGGGGGGGGGGGGGGGCACTCGACCAAAAAAGTAGTGGGTATGTGCCGCGGGTGAGACAAAAAATGGGGGCCTTGGAGCGGGCTTATTGTAAAAAGGAGGGTCCTCGGAACGGGCTTCGGAACGACAAATGTTTGTGAAAACGGGGGTCCTTGGAACAGGTCGCCTGCGTGTGATTGCGTATTCATCCCTATGGAACGGGCATACGTGCATGTAGACCAAAAGCTTCAGTCTCTGTATTTTGGTTGTTCCGCTGAACCCCGGGGGGGCCACTTCCATTCACGAGTGGATACCATGCGCGACCATGGGGTCTCGAAAAGCACCCTAAACACGTAATTTTCATATTCTGAAAATGCGCCCCTTAACAAGTATTGGCGTGTGAAACCCTACCCTTAACAAGTATTGGTAACAAAACGATACTCTTGGCAAATGTTCCCTGAAATGAACCCCTAAACAAGTACAGGAATGTTTTATTGTTACGGGTCCTTCGGTCGTCGGCTTTACCTTATTTGGTTTAGTACGACCCCACCTTCTACACCTCGCGCAAATCGGACTCTAAACACGAAGTGTTGGGGCAAAAAGGACATCCTTTATAAAACATTTTAATTTTGTTTTATCATCCCCGCGAATTCGACCCTAAACACGTAATTTTCCTAGCAAAATAGATACCCTTTTTTCATTATTTTTGTGTTTTTGACACCCTTATCACGTTACGTACGTAACGTGCCCTATCGTGAAAAAGACATCCTTTTTACGTGTTTTTTTGGTCGCGCATGGTATCCACTCGTCAATGTAAGTGGCCCCCCCGGGCGCTGAACTACGTTGGCTCCACTCACCATACATAGACTGAAGGGGATGGGGCCCCGTACCTACAGCCAACGTATAGTGAACTAGCGTTTTATAGATCGCGATTTAAAACTGTTTTTTAAGCAAAATTGAAAGTTTCATGGTTTCCATTATCAGGGAAATATAAATAACTTAAGTAATTGCATACCTTGGGCCGGAGTTATTGAAAAAAATCCTCTGGATGATTGAGAAATCTGTCATCTAAGACATTTTCACCTGACCTGACGGTTTTTCTTGCAAGTTGCCATCTTGAATGACGTCATTATCGTTATTAACTTAATGTCTCGAATCGATATATCGCGATTATAACTAGTACTAGTACTAGTATAACTAGTATCGTTTATCTTCGGTTTCGTTCGCATATGGAGCAGATCGTATAATATCGAAAGCAATATTGATATCACATTCGTGATTGTTGACGTTCGTTTGTAAATATTTTATAGTTTGGCTGCCATTTTGACCATTTTTATCGTGTTCAACCCAATTAAACATCGGTAAAGTATATTTTTCATGCCTTTTTCATCTATATGTCGTTTAAAGTATTAAACATTGAAATATTAAGTTTTAAAAGTTTGTTGTTTATACATCCTTAGATTGTAAATTCGATGTGTAAAATTACATCAAACTTTGGACTGTGAATTGACAAAAGGGAGGGAATGAGAACACATGCGAGCCCACACGTACACCCTACCGTCGGTAAATGGGGATTACAGTAAAATGTCAGAAATTGTTGAATAAATCCCCAGAAACGACGGTTATTCCTGTCTAACGTGCATGCAGCTAATATAGCCAGGCGGCACGGGCGCCGGGTGCGCTAGCGCAGATGGGATGGTCGGACAGCGCTCTGCATGCGGCCGCTTTTCACCAAAACTGCGGCTCAGAACGGCAAAAATGCGAAGCTTTGGACCGGATTTCTTTCTTCTTTTTTTCTCAATAAGAATGATTAAGAAGAAAATGCTATGCTTTGGAGCGGCTTTCTTTGTTCTTTTTCTCAATAAGACAAAAATGCTATGCCTTGGAACGAAAATTTGAGTGTGAAAATGGGGGTCCCCTCCGCGGCACATACCCACTATGCATTATATACTGAGGTGAGTGCCCCCCCCCCCTCCCCCGGGCTTGGCCCACGGCTTCGCCCCTTCATTTCGTTCAACCACAGCGTCAAAATATCCAACACTCAAATGCACCGATGGGACTGTAGCAGCGCGCATGCGACGATACATTGCATCGTCTGGACTTGTCAATGCCAAAACCTTGTTCGTAATCATGAAAACCAACACTATTAATTTCATATAACTGCATAAAACGTATCAATATATTCCAGAGAAGTACAGCAGGAATTTCTTTTACGAATTCAAAGCAAAATACTTACGAATTTCTGATCAAGAAGATCACTTGACACATCCAAGACCGCAAGGAAAATTCTCTTTGCTTCGCGGTTTTTTCACAAACTTCTCAAGTGCGCATGCTCGAAAAGGTCAGAATATTCATCATTAACTTGATTTTTCTGTAAATTTTACACATTTTCCGTAGAAATTGCATATCTGTTAAATCGTGTCCATAAACTTACATCTACTTTACAGTAAATTTACAAAGAAGTATGTAAACGTCTCCTTACGTCAGTAAATTTACCATTTAACCTGATTTTTCTGTAAATTTTACAAATTTCCCGAAGAAATTGCACTTTACACATATTACAAATTAATCTGTTATATCTTGTCCATAAACTTACATCTAGCTTTACAGTAAATTTACAAGACGTATTGTAAACGTCTCCTTTCAATAAATGATCTTCACTACAATTACGGACAACGTCAGTAAATTTATTATTAACCTGATTTTTCTGTAAATTTTACAAATTTTCCGTAGAAATTGCATTTTACACATATTACGAATTAATCTGTGGCTTGTCCGTAAACTTACAGCTACACATACTTTATAGTAAATAAACAAAGATTTACCGTAAACATCTCCTTTCAATAATGATATCACTACAATTACGGACAAGTATGTCAGTGATAGGCTAGTGCAGAGCCCTTTGAAGATTACAGCAGATGATGATGATGATGATGAAATTTATCATAAAACCTGATTTTTCTGTAAATTCTACAAAGTTTCCGTAGAAATTGCCATTTCTGTTAAATCTTGTCCGTAAATTTACAGCTACTTTCTAGTAAATTTACAAAGATTTGTACCGTAAACCACTAAACGTCTCATTTCTGAGATTAATTTTTAATATATGTAAAGTGGAATTTCTACGGAAAATTTGTAAACTTTACAGAAAAATCAGGTTATATGATACATTTTCTGACGTTGTCCGTAAACTTACATCTACTTTACAGTAAATTTACAAGATGTACCGTAAACGTCTCCTTTCAATAATGATCTTCTGTACAATTACGGATCAAAACGTTTGTAAAATTTATCATTTACCTGATTTTTATGTAATTTTTACAAATTTTCCGTAGTTTGTATAGTACAAATTAATCTGTTAAATCTTGTCCGTAAACTTACAGCTACTTTCTAGTAAATTTACAAAGATCCGTACCCTAAACCACTAAACGTCTCCTTTCAAGAATGATCTTCACTACAATTACGGACAACGTCAGAAAATGTATCGTTAACCTGATTTTTCTGTAAATTTTACAAAATTTTCCGTAGAAAATGCACTTTACACGTAATACAAATTAATCTGTTAAATTTTATCCGTAAACTTACATCTACTTACAGTAAATTTACAAGATGTATCGTAAACGTCTCCTTTCAATAATGATCTTCTGTACAATTACAGAAAACGTCCGTAAAATTGATCATTTACCTAATTATTATGTAATTTTTACAGGTTTTCTGTAGAAATCCGTAAATGTACAATTTTATTCCGTATTTTATCGTTTACGGACGATTTCTGTTAAATTTTGTCCGTAAAATTACGGCAATTTTTAACAGTGTATCAATTTAAATTTATTTATGATATACTTTGTTACATATGTCTATATTGAAATTTGTTCGTAGTACTATAAGTTTTTTTTACCTTGTTATTGATGATTTTGTTTGAAATGTAAATTTTCGCAATTCGGCTTTTGCCGCAAAGAAAGGATTTTTAATAAACCATTTTGAATTGAATTGAATTTACAGGTCAACATTAAAGTTTATGTGCAAGGCTCTTATGACAAGTGTTATTCCATCCCAGTCATTTCACAATGAAGTTTCAATACAATTATGTTGTGTGCCCTCGCAAATCACGATATTTCTGGTTATTTTCATGAGTGGGCGAGACACAATCACTGTTGCCATGTTTTATTCTAGAAATAGTAAGCTTAGTATGAAAAAAATAATTGAAAAAAGCTGGCCCGATTTGTCCAGGTCAGAAAAGGGCAACACAATGTTTGTTCAGGCCTTAAGTGAATGCATTCATACAATCTACCATGTGTTTGGGAGTACATGTTTAAATAGCAAATCAGCGTTTCTATTGTAAGGTATCTACTGATTAAAAAATATCTGTAAAAAATTTAAGAATTCTGTAAACTTGTTTTTTTACGGAAATGTGTAAATTTACATGGGAATTTTGTAAAAGTACGGTAATTTTACGGAAAAGGAATCCGTAAAATTACGGATTAAAAAAAAAAATTCCGGCAGCAAAATTTCCGGACAAATTTTTTTTTCCCGTTAATTATTTATACGGAATCATGTTAATTCACGTAAATTTTCTGTAAAATTTCCGTAAATAATATCCATATTTTACATGGGAGTTTGTAAAAGTACGGTAATTTTACGGAAAAGCAATCCGTAAAATTACGGACAAAAAAAAAAATTCCGGCAGCAAAATTTCCGGACAAATTTTTTTTTTCCGTTAATTATTTATACGGAATCATATTAATTCACCTAAATTTTCTGTAAAGTTTCCGTAAATAAAGTCCGTATTTTCAAGAATTGTAATTTACGGAATCTTGTATATTTTACAGAACTTTTCCATAAATTACCACTTTCTGTAAATTTACGGAAAAAAAAAAAAAGTCCGGAAATTCTGCTGCCGGACTTTTTCCGTTAAAAAACGGAAATTTTTCTAACAGTGTATGTATTATATACGTGTATTCCAACAATTCCACTTTGGTTTGGTAATAAATTCGCCGCTAATCGAAATCACCTTTTTATGTCTTGAAAATGGACCAAATTGATCTTCATTAATCACTCCATCGATCTAGGGGTGAACATTGGTGCACAGAAAAGGAGGACGGGGTCTACGGTGCCCCGAAAGGTCGGGGTGCATTGCCGAAAATATCGCGCGAGCTGTTATGGCGTGCTATATTATTATGTACGTGTATTCCAACTATTCCACTTTGGTGGCCGGGGGCTGGTAATAAATTCGCCGCTAATCGAAATCACCTTTTTATGTCTTGAAAATCAGCGAAATTGATCTTTATTAGTCATTCCTTCGATTTAGGGGTGAACATTGGTGCACAGGAAAGGGGGACGGGGTCTACGATGCCCCGAAAGGTAGAGGGTGCATGGACGAAAATGCTATATGTATTATATACGTGTATTCCAACAATTCCACTTTGGTTTGGTAATAAATTCGCCGCTAATCGAAATCACCTTTTTATGTCTTGAAAATGGACCAAATTGATCTTCATTAATCACTCCATCGATCTAGGGGTGAACATTGGTGCACAGAAAAGGAGGACGGGGTCTACGGTGCCCCGAAAGGTCGTTATGTGTTAAATCTTGTCCATAAATTTACAGCTACACATACTTTGTGGTAAATTTACAAAGTACCGTAAACGTCTCCTTTCAATAATGATCTTCACTACAATAACGGACAACGTCAGTAAATTTATTATTAACCTGATTTTTCTGTAAATTCTACAAAGTTTCCGTAGAAATTGCACTTTATGTGTTAAATCTTGTCCGTAAATTTACAGCTACACATACTTTGTGGTGAATTTACAAAGTACCGTAAACGTCTCCTTTCAATAATGATCTTCACTACAATAACGGACAACGTCAGTAAATTTATCATTAACCTGATTTTTCTGTGAATTCTACAAAAGTTTCCGAAGTAATTGCACATACGAATTAATCCGTAAACTTACAGCTACTTTCTAGTAAATTTACAAAGATTTGTACCGTAAACCACTCAACGTCTCCTTTTAAGAATGATCTTTACTACAATTACGGACAACGTCAGAAATTTTATCACTTACTTGATTTTTCTGTGAATTTTACAAATTTTTCCGTAGAAATTGCACTTTACAAATTACGAATTAATCTGTTAAATCTTGTCCGTAAACTTACATCTGCTTTACAGTTAATTTACAAAGATGTATCGTAAACGTCTCCTTACGTCAATAAATTTACCATGAACCTGATTTTCCTGTAAAATATACAAATTTTCCGAAGAAATTGCACTTTACACATAATACAAATTAATCTGTTAAATCTTGTCCGTAAACTTACATCTACTTTACAGTAAATATACAAGATGTATCGTAAACATCTCCTTTCAATAAATGATCTTCACTACAATTACGGACAACGTCAGTAAATTTATCATCAACCTGATTTTTCTGTAAATTCTACAAAGTTTCCGTAGAAATTGCACTTTATGTGTTAAATCTTGTCCATAAATTTACAGCTACACATACTTTGTGGTAAATTTACAAAGTACCGTAAACGTCTCCTTTCAATAATGATCTTCATTATAATTACGGACAACGTCAGTAAATTTATCATCAACCTGATTTTTCTGTAAATTCTACAAAGTTTCCGCAGAAATTGCACTTTATGTGTTAAATCTTTTCCGTAAATTTACAGCTACACATACTTTGTGGTAAATTTACAAAGTACCGTAAACGTCTCCTTTCAATAATGATCTTCACTACAATAACGGACAACGTCAGTAAATTTATCATTAACCTGATTTTTCTGTGAATTCTACAAAAGTTTCCATAGTAATTGCACATACGAATTAATTCGTAAACTTACAGCTACTTTCTAGTAAATTTACAAAGATTTGTACCGTAAACCACTCAACGTCTCCTTTTAAGAATGATCTTTACTACAATTACGGACAACGTCAGAAATTTTATCACTTACTTGATTTTTCTGTGAATTTTACAAATTTTTCCGTAGAAATTGCACTCTACAAATTATACGAATTAATCTGTTAAATCTTGTCCGTAAACTTACATCTGCTTTACAGTAAATTTACAAAGATGTATCGTAAACGTCTCCTTACGTCAGTAAATTTATCATCAACCTGATTTTTCTCTAAATTCTACAAAGTCTCCGTAGAAATTGCACTTTATGTGTTAAATCTTGTCCATAAATTTACAGCTACACATACTTTGTGGTAAATTTACAAAGTACCGTAAACGTCTCCTTTCAATAATGATCTTCATTATAAATACGGACAACGTCAGTAAATTTATCATTAACCTGATTTTTCTGTGAATTCTAAGAAAGTTTCCGTAGTAATTGCACTTTACAAATTACGAATTAATCTGTTAAATCTTGTCCGTAAACTTACATCTGCTTTACAGTAAATTTACAAAGATGTATCGTAAACGTCTCCTTACAGCAATAAATTTACCATAAACCTGATTTTTCTGTAAAATTTACAAATTTTCCGAAGAAATTGCACTTTACACATAATACAAATTAATCTGTTAAATCTTGTCCGTAAACTTACATCTACTTTACAGTAAATTTACAAGATATATCGTAAACGTCTCCTTTCAATAAATGATCTTCACTACAATTACGGACAACGTCAGTAAATTAATCATCAACCTGATTTTTCTGTTAATTCTACAAAGTTTCCGTAGAAATTGCACTTTATGTGTTAAATCCTGTCCATAAATTTACAGCTACACATACTTTGTGGTAAATTTACAAAGTACCGTAAACGTCTCCTTTCACTACAATAACGGACAACGTCAGTAAATTTATCATTAACCTGATTTTTCTGTGAATTCTACAAAAGTTTCCGTAGTAATTGCACCTACGAATTAATCCGTAAACTTACAGCTACTTTCTAGTAAATTTACAAAGATTTGAACCGTAAACCACTCAACGTCTCCTTTTAAGAATGATCTTTACTACAATTACGGACAACGTCAGAAATTTTATCACTTACTTGATTTTTCTGTGAATTTTACAAATTTTTCCGTAGAAATTGCACTTTACAAATTACGAATTAATCTGTTAAATCTTGTCCGTAAACTTACATCTGCTTTACAGTTAATTTACAAAGATGTATCGTAAACGTCTCCTTACGTCAATAAATTTACCATAAACCTGATTTTTCTGTAAAATTTACAAATTTTTCAAAGAAATTGCACTTTACACATAATACAAATTTAATCTGTTAAATCTTGTCCGTAAACTTACATCTACTTTACAGTAAATTTACAAGATGTATCGTAAACATCTCCTTTCAATAAATGATCTTCACTACAATTACGGACAACGTCAGTAAATTAATCATCAACCTAATTTTTCTGTAAATTCTACAAAGTTTCCGTAGAAATTGCACTTTATGTGTTAAATCTTGTCCGTAAATTTACAGCTACACATACTTTGTGGTAAATTTACAAAGTACCGTAAACGTCTCCTTTCAATAATGATCTTCATTATAATTACGGACGTCAGTAAATTTATCATCAACCTGATTTTTCTGTAAATTCTACAAAGTTTCCGCAGAAATTGCACTTTATGTGTTAAATCTTGTCCATAAATTTACAGCTACACATACTTTGTGGTAAATTTACAAAGTACCGTAAACGTCTCCTTTCAATAATGATCTTCACTACAATAACGGACAACGTCAGTAAATTTATCATTAACCTGATTTTTCTGTAAATTCTACAAAGTTTCCGTAGAAATTGCACTTTATGTGTTAAATCTTGTCCGTAAATTTACAGCTACACATACTTTGTGGTGAATTTACAAAGTACCGTAAACGTCTCCTTTCAATAATGATCTTCACTACAATAACGGACAACGTCAGTAAATTTATCATTAACCTAATTTTTCTGTGAATTCTACAAAAGTTTCCGTAGTAATTGCACATACGAATTAATTCGTAAACTTAGAGCTACTTTCTAGTAAATTTACAAAGATTTGTACCGTAAACCACTCAACGTCTCCTTTTAAGAATGATCTTTACTACAATTACGGACAACGTCAGAAATTTTATCACTTACTTGATTTTTCTGTGAATTTTACAAATTTTTCCGTAGAAATTGCACTTTACAAATTACGAATTAATCTGTTAAATCTTGTCCGTAAACTTACATCTGCTTTACAGTTAATTTACAAAGATGTATCGTAAACGTCACCTTACGTCAATAAATTTACCATAAACCTGATTTTTCTGTAAAATTTACAAATTTTTCAAAGAAATTGCACTTTACACATAATACAAATTTAATCTGTTAAATCTTGTCCGTAAACTTACATCTACTTTACAGTAAATTTACAAGATTTATCGTAAACATCTCCTTTCAATAAATGATCTTCACTACAATTACGGACAACGTCAGTAAATTAATCATCAACCTGATTTTTCTGTAAATTCTACAAAGTTTCCGTAGAAATTGCACTTTATGTGTTAAATCTTGTCCGTAAATTTACAGCTACACATACTTTGTGGTAAATTTACAAAGTACCGTAAACGTCTCCTTTCAATAATGATCTTCACTACAATAACGGACAACGTCAGTAAATTTATCATTAACCTGATTTTTCTGTGAATTCTACAAAAGTTTCCGTAGTAATTCCACATACGAATTAATCCGTAAACTTACAGCTACTTTCTAGTAAATTTACAAAGATTTGTACCGTAAACCACTCAACGTCTCCTTTTAAGAATGATCTTTACTACAATTACGGACAACGTCAGAAATTTTATCACTTACTTGATTTTTCTGTAAAATTTACAAATTTTCCGAAAAAATTGCACTTTACACATAATACAAATTAATCTGTAAAATCTTTTCCGTAAACTTACATCTACTTTACAGTAAATTTACAAGATGTATCGTAAACGTCTTCTTTCAATAAATGATCTTCACTACAATTACGGACAACGTCAGTAAATTTATCATCAACCTGATTTTTCTCTAAATTCTACAAAGTTTTCGTAGAAATTGCACTTTATGTGTTAAATCTTGTCCATAAATTTGCAGCTACACATACTTTGTGGTAAATTTACAAAGTACCGTAAACGTCTCCTTTCTATAATGATCTTCATTATAATTACGGACAACGTCAGTAAATTGATCATCAACCTGATTTTTCTGTAAATTCTACAAAGTTTCCGTAGAAATTGCACTTTATGTGTTAAATCTTGTCCGTAAATTTACAACTACACATACTTTGTGGTAAATTTACAAAGTACCGTAAACGTCTCCTTTCAATAATGATCTTCACCACAATAACGGACAACGTCAGTAAATTTATCATTAACCTGATTTCTCTGTGAATTCTACAAAAGTTTCCGTAGTAATTGCACTTTACAAATTACGAATTAATCTGTTAAATCTTGTCCGTAAACTTACATCTGGTTTACAGTAAATTTACAAAGATGTATCGTAAACGTCTCCTTACGTCAATAAATTTACCATAAACCTGATTTTTCTGTAAAATTTACAAATTTTCCGAAGAAATTGCACTTGACACATAATACAAATTAATCTGTTAAATCTTTTCCGTAAACTTACATCTACTTTACAGTAAATTTACAAGATGTATCGTAAACGTCTCCTTTCAATAAATGATCTCCACTACAATTACGGACAACGTCAGTAAATTTATCATCAACCTGATTTTTCTCTAAATTCTACAAAGTCTCCGTAGAAATTGCACTTTATGTGTTAAATCTTGTCCATAAATTTACAGCTACACATACTTTGTGGTAAATTTACAAAGTACCGTAAACGTCTCCTTTCAATAATGATCTTCATTATAATTACGGACAACGTCAGTAAATTTATCATTAACCTGATTTTTCTGTGAATTCTAAGAAAGTTTCCGTAGTAATTGCACTTTACAAATTACGAATTAATCTGTTAAATCTTGTCCGTAAACTTACATCTGCTTTACAGTAAATTTACAAAGATGTATCGTAAACGTCTCCTTACAGCAATAAATTTACCATCAACCTGATTTTTCTGTAAAATTTACAAATTTTCCGAAGAAATTGCACTTTACACATAATACAAATTAATCTGTTAAATCTTGTCCGTAAACTTACATCTACTTTACAGTAAATTTACAAGATGTATCGTAAACGTCTCCTTTCAATAAATGATCTTCACTACAATTACGGACAATGTCAGTAAATTAATCATCAACCTGATTTTTCTGTAAATTCTACAAAGTTTCCGTAGAAATTGCACTTTATGTGTTAAATCTTGTCCGTAAATTTACAGCTACACATACTTTGTGGTAAATTTACAAAGTACCGTAAACGTCTCCTTTCAATAATGATCTTCACTACAATAACGGACAACGTCAGTAAATTTATCATTAACCTGATTTTTCTGTGAATTCTACAAAAGTTTCCGTAGTAATTGCACATACGAATTAATCCGTAAACTTACAGCTACTTTCTAGTAAATTTACAAAGATTTGTACCGTAAACCACTCAATGTCTCCTTTTAAGAATGATCTTTACTACAATTACGGACAACGTCAGAAATTTTATCACTTACTTGATTTTTCTGTCAATTTTACAAATTTTTCCGTAGAAATTGCACTTTACAAATTACGAATTAATCTGTTAAATCTTGTCCGTAAACTTACATCTGCTTTACAGTAAATTTACAAGGATGTATCGTAAACGTCTCCTTACGTCAATAAATTTACCATAAACCTGGTTTTTCTGTAAAATTTACAAATTTTCCGAAGAAATTGCACTTTACACATAATACAAATTAATCTGTTAAATCTTGTCCTTAAACTTACATCTACTTTACAGTAAATTTACAAGATGTATCGTAAACGTCTCCTTTCAATAAATGATCTTCACTACAATAACGGACAACGTCAGTAAATTTATCATTAACCTGATTTTTCTGTGAATTCTACAAAAGTTTCCGTAGTAATTGCTCATACGAATTAATCCGTAAACTTACAGCTACTTTTTAGTAAATTTACAAAGATTTGTACCGTAAACCACTCAACGTCTTCTTTTAAGAATGATCTTTACTACAATTACGGACAACGTCAGAAATTTTATCACTTAATTGATTTTTCTGTGAATTTTACAAATTTTTCCGTAGAAATTGCACTTTAAAAATTACGAATTAATCTGTTAAATCTTGTCCGTAAACTTACATCTGCTTTACAGTAAATTTACAAAGATGTATCGTAAACGTCTCCTTACGTCAATAAATTTACCATGAACCTGATTTTTTTGTAAAATTTACAAATTTTCCAAAGAAATTGCACTTTACACATAATACAAATTAATCTGTTAAATCTTGTCCGTAAACTTACATCTACTTTACAGTAAATTTACAAGATGTATCGTAAACGTCTCCTTTCAATAAATGATCTTCACTACAATTACGGACAATGTAAGTAAATTAATCATCAACCTGATTTTTCTGTAAATTCTACAAAGTTTCCGTAGAAATTGCACTTTATGTGTTAAATCTTGTCCGTAAATTTACAGCTACACATACTTTGTGGTAAATTTACAAAGTACCGTAAACGTCGATTTTCAATAATGATCTTCATTATAATTACGGACAACGTCAGTAAATTTATCATCAACCTAATTTTTCTGTAAATTCTACAAAGTTTCCGTAGAAATTGCACTTTATGTGTTAAATCTTGTTCGTAAATTTACAGCTACACATACTTTGTGGTAAATTTACAAAGTACCGTAAACGTCTCCTTTCAATAATGATCTTCACTACAATAACGGACAACATCGGTAAATGTATCATTAACCTGATTTTTCTGTGAATTCTACAAAAGTTTCCGTAGTAATTGCACATACGAATTAATCCGTAAACTTACAGCTACTTTTTAGTAAATTTACAAAGATTTGTACCGTAAACCACTCAACGTCTCCTTTTAAGAATGATCTTTACTACAATTACGGACAACGTCAGAAATTTTATCACTTACTTGATTTTTCTGTGAATTTTACAAATTTTTCCGTAGAAATTGCACTTTACAAATTATGAATTAATCTGTTAAATCTTGTCAGTAAACTTACATCTGCTTTACAGTAAATTTACAAAGATGTATCGTAAACGTCTCCTTACGTCGATAAATTTACCATAAACCTGATTTTTCTGTAAAATTTACAAATTTTCCGAAGAAATTGCACTTTACACATAATACAAATTAATCTGTTAAATCTTGTCCGTAAACTTACATCTACTTTACAGTAAATTTACAAGATGTATCGTAAACATCTCCTTTCAATAAATGATCTTCACTACAATTACGGACAACGTCAGTAAATTAATCATCAACCTGATTTTTCTGTAAATTCTACAGAGTTTCCGTAGAAATTGCACTTTATGTGTTAAATCTTGTCCGTAAATTTACAGCTACACATACTTTGTGGTAAATTTACAAAGTACCGTAAACGTCTCCTTTCAATAATGATCTTCATTATAATTACGGACAACGTCAGTAAATTTATCACCAACCTGATTTTTCTGTGAATTCTACAAAAGTTTCCGTAGTAATTGCACTTTACAAATTACGAATTAATCTATTAAATATTGTCCGTAAACTTACATCTGCTTTACAGTAAATTTACAAAGATGTATCGTAAACGTCTCCTTACGTCAATAAATTTACCATAAACCTGATTTTTCTGTAAAATTTACAAATTTTCCGAAGAAATTGCACTTGACACATAATACAAATTAATCTGTTAAATCTTTTCCGTAAACTTACATCTACTTTACAGTAAACTTACAAGATGTATCGTAAACGTCTCCTTTCAATAAATGATCTCCACTACAATTACGGACGTCAGTAAATTTATCATTAACCTGATTTTTCTGTGAATTCTACAAAAGTTTCCGTAGTAATTGCACATACGAATTAATCCGTAAACTTACAGCTACTTTCTAGTAAATTTACAAAGATTTGTACCGTAAACCACTCAACGTCTCCTTTTAAGAATGATCTTTACTACAATTACGGACAACGTCAGAAATTTTATCACTTACTTGATTTTTCTGTGAATTTTACAAATTTTTCCGTAGAAATTGCACTTTACAAATTACGAATTAATCTGTTAAATCTTGTCCGTAAACTTACATCTGCCTTACAGTTAATTTACAAAGATGTATCGTAAACGTCACCTTCCCAGGTCAAAAAACCAGTTAAGGACCAGTTCATCCAACTGGTACTGGTACCAGTTGATTCCAGTTAGCAAACTGGATTCAATATGGAAATTGGAATACTGGAATCAACTGGAATCCAGTTGACAAATTGTAACTGGTACCAGTTGGAAATACCAGTTGGCAACTGGTCCTAACTGGTACCAGTTAGCAACTGGTACCAGTTGACAACTGGTCCTAACTGGTACCAGTTAGGACCAGTTGGAAACATGAGTTGTCAACTGGTGCCAGTTAAAACCAGTTGGAAACACCAATTGTAAACTGGTGCCAATTAGGACCAGTTGGAAACATGAGTTGTCAACTGGTGCCAGTTAAAACCAGTTGGAAACACAAATTGTCAACTGGTGCCAGTTCGGACCAGTTGGAAACATGAGGTGTCAACTGGTGCCAGTTAAAACCAGTTGGAAACACCAATTGTCAACTGGTGCCAGTTAGGACCAGTTGGAAACATGAGTTGTCAACTGGTGCCAGTTAAAACCAGTTGGAAACACCAGTTGTCAACTGGTGCCAGTTAGAACAAGTTGGAAGCACCAGTTAGGACCAGTTGGAAACATAAATTGTCAAGTGGTACCAGTTAGAAACACCCTGCAATGTATAGCATAAACAAAAATGAATCATGTGGATATGTACATTCCCGATCTTTTACTCTTCTCATATAATCACTCCTTCGTTTTCCTTGCGCACACAAACATTAGAATATTGGTACCAACACCCCCCCCCCCTCTCAGGCGGTTATTTCAATTATAAATTATCTTCAATTATCTTTACATTGAATGTCCACTCCTGTTATAACAATGTGCATGGACAAGTGAAATAATTATCCTTGCACATAGGACTGATGAAATGAATCAAGGTAAATTTGTAGCATTGTATTGAAACCTTGTTAATTTCCACATGCACAATATAACAGGATTGGACTGTAAACTTGCTCTGGTAAATCAATCCCTCAGTCTCTTGAAATCTGTACCAAAAAACATCAGAGAATGACAAAAGTAAAAAAAAAATATCTATATGGTATTTAAACTAGGAATTTAATGAAAGAAAATTATGTTACAAACTGTAACATGCTGTGTATAATTCTTGTATTATGTGTCAACAAAGATCATTAACTTACACAGTAAATATGTAGTCAATCCAATTTTTACATGCTAGCTTGGAGACAAAATTTGAATATAATGCATCTAAGCATTTACCTTCAATAAATAATATGTACTATTTTTAAAGGAATGATAAAGGAGTCTTTTTTTTATTATTATTCATTGAGATCTTGGGGCCCTCACTGGCTCTGAAGAGGAAACGTGAAACAGGTACCTTCCTTTCCTGTAGTGGCACTTGATCTTTGCTGGTAGATGCGATGTATCTGAAGATTAGAAAAAAAAACCAATGGAATGAAAAATAATAAGTACAGTGAATACCGTAATTCAAAATTTCAGTGGTGTAAAATTATATCTGCACATAAAGAAAATACATGGGATAGTGAAACTTCTCTAAGTTCCATATTTCAATGATTCAATTATAAATGATAGACAGCACATCATCATTTTTAGTACAACATGTATAGTAAGTTCACATGGTCTTGGGAATACTTCTGAAATTGACATCGCAGAGATGAAATTGCCTCGACCTTATACCTATACATTTATTTTAATAATAAAATCTTAGACTAAGTATGTTTGCATATATGTATCTAGGAGTCTATGTTGCACATTATCTGCTAACATCTGATGGGTATTTCATGATTGTCAGTGCCGACTATTTCAGTGAAATCATTGCTTTTGATTGGCTGAGAAGCACTGGCCTCTGACTGTTACTATGGTAACTGTCGGAAAAAGACAACTTGTTAATGCTGACAACTTTCAAAAAGCAGTTCCCAGAACATGTTTAAAAACGCAAGACAAAGCAAAAAAAAAATGAAATACAAAATTTTATCCGAGGATTAAAGGGATGGTCCGGGCCGAAAATATTTACATCTAAATAATACTTGAGTAAAATTCACAGAGCAAAATGATGAAAATTTCATCAAAATAGGATAACAAGAAGTTATTGAATTTTAAAGTTTATCAATATTTTGTGAAAACAGTTGTATGCACTTCGTCATGAATATTCATTAGATGGGCTGATGTCACATCTCCACTTTCCTTTTTTTTATGTTACTAGATGAAATCATAAATGTTTGATTTTTTCATACATGTGTAAATGATGCGTCTCCATTGTAATGAAATAAGTTGCGTCAATAACTAATGCACCTAATCAGTTGTCAATCCAATTGTCAATAGTTCTTGGTTAAAAATATCTTAATAAACCTAATCTCATATAATAAAATACAAAAGGGCAATTGGGATATGACATCATCAGCCAACCTAATGAATATTCATAAAGACATGCCTAGAACTATTTCACCGGAATAATGCAAATCTTTAAAATTCAAAACCTTAATTAGTTATCAAATTTTGATCAAGTTTTCAGCATTTTGCTCTGTGAATTTTACTCTATTTATTGAGATATGTTTCCAGCCTGGACCATCCCTTTAATTCTACTTCTACGGTACCCCCACACATACTGGTAAGTCAGAGGTAAAAAACAACGAGAACCAATTTAATTTGAAAGATAAAAAAATACTTCAGCCTCCAGATTTAAGAAAAAATTCAGGAAATGTTATTTTAGTTCAGACTAATTGTGCACGTTTCATTTCGGAGGTCAATCTGAAATTATACTTCCAGTTCCAAATTCACGCCATTTGGTTATGCAAAAGCATGAATTAAAATTGATGGGCATGGGCCCATGTCACTGGCTAGCCTAGAGGACTCCATGAAGATAATTTTATCATTTTTACATTGTATTTTCATCACGGAGCCTAGACAAGCCTTCTATAAGGTTGCTCGTACAACTGTGTAAACAAAGATAGATTTCCCTCGGAAATCCACCTTTCCCAAATTGTTTTTGGGCAAACATTAAATTTTTACATTTTGTAAGCCTTGATACTCTAAATGTGTACAAAGGCTTTAAAAAAAATTAATTGTAAAATGTACAAATTGGAAATTTTCTTACAAAAAGGATCACTTGCTTGCAGATCTTGTCCTCACTGCCTCTGAAGAGTTCACGTGCGACAGGTACATTCCTTTCCTCTACTGGCACACATTCTTTGCTGGTAGATGCGATGTATCTGAAGAATTTTTTTCAAAAACAATGGAGAGAAAAATAATCAGTACAGTGAACAACAGCGAATAACAAATACGTATATATTACAGTGAATAGCAATACATGTCTACACCTAAGGCGGGCAAGGGTTACTACAGAGTGTTGTAAAATTCCATTTGCACTTTAAGAAAAATACATGGGATTGTGAATCAATTTTTACATTGTATTTTCATCACGGAGCCTAGACAAGCCTCCTATAAGGTTGCTCGTACAACTGTGTAAACAAAGATAGATTTAATTTTTCCTCGGAAATCCACCTTTCCCATAATGATTTTTGGGCAAACATTTAATTTTTACATTTTGTAAGCCTTGATACTCTAAATGTGTACAAAGGCTTAAAAAAAAATTAATTGTGAAATGTACAAATTGGAAATTTTCTTACAAAAAGGATCACTTGCTTGCAGATCTTGTTGTCCTCACTGCCTCTGAAGAGTTCACGTGCGACAGGTACATTCCTTCCCTGTACTGGCACACGTTCTTTGCTGGTAGATGCGATGTATCTGAATAATTTTTTTTTAAACAATGGAGAGAAAAATAATCAGTACAGTGAACAGTGAATAAAAATACGTCTATATTACAGTGAATAGCAATACATGTCTACAACTACATGTAAGGCGGGCAAGGGTTACTACAGAGTGTTGTAAAATTCCATTTGCACATTAAGAAAAATACATGGGATTGTGAATCAATGATTCAACTATAATGATAAACAGCACATCATCATATTTATTTTAAACATGAGTAAGTTCACTTGGTCTTGGGAATACTTCTGAAATCGATGTCGCAGAGATCAGTCCTTCATGTTTATAATTCCATGGAGCTCAATAAATGGCTCTCCTTATGCCTCCGAATTTGCTTTCCTAGACACACTCAATTTTATAAAATGCTCAATTGTTGTAGATTGTTATTAAAATTGTAAATGCAACAGCTGTGTAGCTATTAATTAATCTGTGGTGAAACTAGGCTTGGGTCATGTACAAAAATATCGTGCTCCTCAAAAAAAAATTATAAGTAGGGTGTCCGAACTCATATTAGGCCTAAAAAAAGTGCTAGAATTTCATATTTTACATCTTTAAAACCATTAAATCACCATCTCTTTTCCATAATTCTCATAATAGAAGATAAACAAAGACCCCAAAAGAAAACTTGACATCTGAATTACCTAACTTACAGCCTCCTCATATGGAGGGCAGCAACGAAGTATTCGGATCTCCACTCCTGGCGGTTCTGAGCTGGGCCTTCTTCTGGAAACTACCGGTACCCCAGGTCATGTTCACTGACTTCATCTCCTCCTCGAGGCTCAGTATGACTCCAGGTGGTTTTGGGTCTCCCTCTCTCCTGAAATACACAGTCAAAAAGTGATAAACAGCTATTCATGAAAAAATCAGACTCTTAAAATGGTGGAAAAAATAATGAATTTCGATTTTCGGCATTTCAAAATCTCATCAAAATCCTCAAATCGTGTGTAAAGTGATTGGTGCGCAGACACGAGGCGCTGGCCACTATCATAATGTTAAATCTGAAATTGAAAATCATAACTGGCTGAGTCTCAGTCTACTCAGATTTTTTCCAAGACCAAGAAAATCAGTTTCACATTCGATCACATATCTCTCTCATTTACTTATAACAATATATGGAACAATATCAACTGAAAGATTTTGTGAAATAAAAAGAAATTCATGTTAAATCTTAACACAAATCGTAAGGTCAATATGATGTATGTGCGCAGACTTGCACCGGCATGGCAGCCACACATCCACGCCCGGCTAGTCGCGGCCGGCAGGCAGCGCTGAGGGGCAGTAACGGGATGTCCTGACGAACTCTAACGTTACAGCTAGCCCCGCAGCTAGCTGCGAGCCGCGCCATTTAACAAACTACGAAAAGAAAATCATAGAAAATTTTTAACTTACCTGTAGAGCCTACTGCGAATGTCTTAGCTTTCAAGTCATATTGTCCAAATCTGGTCCGTGTGATTTCAGTGGTTGAATTATTATTAAAACGGCCTTCTTTACCCTTCTTCATCGCACTAGCACTCGATAAAAGTGCAAATTAACGGCGCGGCGAAGATGGCTCTTTCAAATTCAAATTAGATTGGCGGTTTGCGTTTGGCGGCGCTGGTTAATTTGCATAATTATACGGACGATAGCGATCAGTGGCACTCAGTGCGCATGCGCAGGTCCGCCCGCGCCCGGTGATTGAAGGAAGATCTGCTGAGTCAGGAATAACGAAGGGGGGGGGGGGTCTAAAGCAAGAAAGAAGTTTTAAAATAGATATACGAACTTCTTAACATAAACATTTCTTCTTGTTTGGTTTTGGTTGGCAACCAGTCAAGAAATGACGATTTTTGCCTCTGCTTTTGGAGCTTTTTTTTTTCTTTGAAAGTTTAAGAATGAATTAGCTTAATATTTGTTCTTTATTTATATTTTATTTATTTTCTTTTTCTTTGAAAGATAAAGATAGCCTTGCTTAACATGGCAAGGTTGTAAACTAGCAATAAATATGCGCATTATAAATAGAAAAAAATAGCTATTCTATTCACCTTCAAAAATATTTTTAAAATATCAGTGAGTTAAAAAAAGAAAAATACATTAATTTTTATATGATTTGTAAAAATAGTGTAAAATAGTCCTCTTTAACTTAAATTAGAAAAAAGGGATTAAATAGGAAGAATTTTTTTTCTCGCAACAAATATCTAGGATAACAATTTTTTTAATGTAAACTAGAAAATTTCACTGAGAATAACATGTTTCGATTTAAGTTATATGGTAATATCGAACCACATACTTTAATGAAACTTTTCAAGGTGGAAATATTAAAATTAACATAAAGAATAATTAAGTTAGTTATTATGTAGATATTTTTTTCCTCTTATCCTCAATCGAGCTGTGTATAGGATGGATAAATGCATGGCATTTATTGTGGTAAAAGGCTGAATTACATGAATTTGTACAAAGCAAAATTTCAGTAAACAAATAAGCAACAAAAAAATAACAAAGTATACTAATGTATAATATTGGAAAGGGGATACAAAGTATACAGGGAGGGGGGGGGGAGTAATGTCAAAAGCAGGAACGGGCAAAGGTTGGGAGTAGGCTAAATGTATATACCTTTAACATAATGAACATTTTCACATAAATATATATTTAACCAATGTTGAATGAATAACAATACATGTAGATTAAAGAGTGGATTGTATCAATATAATACTTGCTTTTTTTAAAGAAAAGTAACGCTTTGTTGATGGTAACAATAATAATAGTTATAGGAAACACATTAATGAATGATAATCATAAAGAATTATCTCAAAAGGAATTAAAAACAAAGATAAGAGGACTTTGAAGTAATATGATCTGTACAAAAAATATAAATATTAATGTAAAGTGGGTTACAGCTATATTGAGCCAGTGACTTGTCGGATAAGAAATTTGAATGATTACTGCAGATATCAACAATTACAAAAATATTTCAAAAGTCAGTTACAGTTTAAGAGAAGCGACAAATAAAACAACAAAGGTATGAAAACATAGTTCTTATATAATATATATATTTATATATATATATAAACTCTGTTGGAAATAAGTACAATGCATTACCACTATGCCTCTAATATACATATATATATATGTATATATTATATATGTATATACGGGTTCTTACTAGAATCAACTGGTAAGTCCTATTGGTTCTAACTGGTATCATTTGGTTTGATATTCCAGTATGGTTAATGGGTTTCAAGTGGGTTATGGGTGGCCTATGGGTTCCAACTGGTATAATCTGTTCCAGTTTGGTTTATGGGTTTTAGCTGAAATCAGCTGGTAGATATATACTGGTAATGCCTATTGGTTCTAACTGGTATCAATTGGTTTGATATTCCAGTATGGTACTTGGTACTTGGTACTTGGTACTTGGTTGTGGTTCCTCCAAAATACTCCTGATGGAATTTTAACTGGAGGTTGTGGTGGTTGAGGGTGGATTTAGGGAGTTTTTAGAATCGCAGCTTTAAATTTATCTGAGTCAGGTAAATGGGTTTCAAGTGGGTTATGGGAGGTCTATGGGTTCCAACTGGTAAAATATGTCCCAGTTTAATTGATTTATGGGTTTTAACTGTAATCAACTGGTAGTATACCAGTAATGTATGTTGATTTTAACTGGTATCAATTGGTTTGATATTCCAGTATGGTTAATGGGTTTCAAGTGGGTTATGGGAGGTCTATGGGTTCCAACTGGTAAAATATGTTCCAGTTTGGTTTATGGGTTTTAACTGGAATCAGCTGGTAGTATACCAGTAATGTATGCTGGTTTAACTGGTATCAATAATTGGTTTGAAATTCCAGTATGGTTAATGGGTTTCAAGTGGGTTATGGGAGGTCTATGGGTTCCAACTGGTAAAATATGTTCCAGTTTGGTTTATGGGTTTTAACTGGAATCAGCTGGTAGTATACCAGTAATGTATGCTGGTTTAACTGGTATCAATAATTGGTTTGAAATTCCAGTATGGTTAATGGGTTTCTAGTGGGTTATGGGAGGTCTATGGGTTCCAACTGGTATAATCTGCTCCAGTATGGTTTATGGCTTTTAACTGGAATCAGCTGGTAGATATGCCAGTAATGCCTATATTGGTTCTAACTGGTATCCATTGGTTTGATATTCCAGTATGGTTAATGGGTTTCAAGTGGGGTTATGGGAGGTCTATGGGTTCCAACTGGAACACTCTGATCCAGTTTGGTTTATGGGTTTTAACTGGAATCAACTGGTAGGTATACCAGTAATGCATGTTGGTTCTAACTGGTATCAATTGGTTTAATGATATACCAGTATGGTTTATGGCTTTAAGGTGGCATTAACTGGTATATACACCCATTGGGTTTCTATGGGTTCCAACTGGCATCAAATGGTCCAGTTTGGCTAATGGGTTTTAAACTGGAATCTATTGGTAGATAAACCAGAAAGGCCTATTGGTTTTAACTGGTATTAACTGGTGTACTAATTTATACCAGTATAGTTAATTGGTTTCAACTGGAATAAACTTGTATGTTTTCAGCATGTCCAGTTGGGACAATGGGTTTCAACTGGAATATACTGGCATGGTGGGAGTTTACCAGTTGTGCCAATTGGTTTCAACTGGTACCAGTTGACTCCAGTTGAAACCAGTTAAAATTTCAATTGGTTTCAACTGGTTTTTTTACCTGGGTTACGTCAATAAATTTACCATAAACCTGATTTTTCTGTAAAATTTACAAATTTTTCAAAGAAATTGCACTTTACACATAATACAAATTTAACCTGTTAAATCTTGTCCGTAAACTTACATCTACTTTACAGTAAATTTACAAGATTTATCGTAAACATCTCCTTTCAATAAATGATCTTCACTACAATTACGGACAACGTCAGTAAATTAATCATCAACCTGATTTTTCTGTAAATTCTACAAAGTTTCCGTAGAAATTGCACTTTATGTGTTAAATCTTGTCCGTAAATTTACAGCTACACATACTTTGTGATAAATTTACAAAGTACCGTAAACGTCTCCTTTCAATAATGATCTTCACTACAATAACGGACAACGTCAGTAAATTTATCATTAACCTGATTTTTCTGTGAATTCTACAAAAGTTTCCGTAGTAATTACACATACGAATTAATCCATAAACTTACAGCTACTTTCTAGTAAATTTACAAAGATTTGTACCGTAAACCACTCAACGTCTCCTTTTAAGAATGATCTTTACTACAATTACGGACAACGTCAGAAATTTTATCACTTACTTGATTTTTCTGTAAAATTTACAAATTTTCCGAAAAAATTGCACTTTACACATAATACAAATTAATCTGTTAAATCTTTTCCGTAAACTTACATCTACTTTACAGTAAATTTACAAGATGTATCGTAAACGTCTTCTTTCAATAAATGATCTTCACTACAATTACGGACAACGTCAGTAAATTTATCATCAACCTGATTTTTCTCTAAATTCTACAAAGTTTTCGTAGAAATTGCACTTTATGTGTTAAATCTTGTCCATAAATTTACAGCTACACATACTTTGTGGTAAATTTACAAAGTACCGTAAACGTCTCCTTTCAATAATGATCTTCATTATAATTACGGACAACGTCAGTAAATTGATCATCAACCTGATTTTTCTGTAAATTTTACAAATTTTTCCGTAGAAATTGCACTTTACAAATTACGAATTAATCTGTTAAATCTTGTCCGTAAACTTACATCTGCTTTACAGTTAATTTACAAAGATGTATCGTAAACGTCACCTTACGTCAATAAATTTACCATAAACCTGATTTTTCTGTAAAATTTACAAATTTTTCAAAGAAATTGCACTTTACACATAATACAAATTTAATCTGTTAAATCTTGTCCGTAAACTTACATCTACTTTACAGTAAATTTACAAGATTTATCGTAAACATCTCCTTTCAATAAATGATCTTCACTACAATTACGGACAACGTCAGTAAATTAATCATCAACCTGATTTTTCTGTAAATTCTACAAAGTTTCCGTAGAAATTGCACTTTATGTGTTAAATCTTGTCCGTAAATTTACAGCTACACATACTTTGTGGTAAATTTACAAAGTACCGTAAACGTCTCCTTTCAATAATGATCTTCACTACAATAACGGACAACGTCAGTAAATTTATCATTAACCTGATTTTTCTGTGAATTCTACAAAAGTTTCCGTAGTAATTCCACATACGAATTAATCCGTAAACTTACAGCTACTTTCTAGTAAATTTACAAAGATTTGTACCGTAAACCACTCAACGTCTCCTTTTAAGAATGATCTTTACTACAATTACGGACAACGTCAGAAATTTTATCACTTACTTGATTTTTCTGTAAAATTTACAAATTTTCCGAAAAAATTGCACTTTACACATAATACAAATTAATCTGTTAAATCTTTTCCGTAAACTTACATCTACTTTACAGTAAATTTACAAGATGTATCGTAAACGTTTTCTTTCAATAAATGATCTTCACTACAATTACGGACAACGTCAGTAAATTTATCATCAACCTGATTTTTCTCTAAATTCTACAATGTTTTCGTAGAAATTGCACTTTATGTGTTAAATCTTGTCCATAAATTTACAGCTACACATACTTTGTGGTAAATTTACAAAGTACCGTAAACGTCTCCTTTCAATAATGATCTTCATTATAATTACGGACAACGTCAGTAAATTGATCATCAACCTGATTTTTCTGTAAATTCTACAAAGTTTCCGTAGAAATTGCACTTTATGTGTTAAATCTTGTCCGTAAATTTACAACTACACATACTTTGTGGTAAATTTACAAAGTACCGTAAACGTCTCCTTTCAATAATGATCTTCACCACAATAACGGACAACGTCAGTAAATTTATCATTAACCTGATTTCTCTGTGAATTCTACAAAAGTTTCCGTAGTAATTGCACTTTACAAATTACGAATTAATCTGCTAAATCTTGTCCGTAAACTTACATCTGCTTTACAGTAAATTTACAAAGATGTATCGTAAACGTCTCCTTACGTCAATAAATTTACCATAAACCTGATTTTTCTGTAAAATTTACAAATTTTCCGAAGAAATTGCACTTGACACATAATACAAATTAATCTGTTAAATCTTTTCCGTAAACTTACATCTACTTTACAGTAAATATACAAGATGTATCGTAAACGTCTCCTTTCAATAAATGATCTCCACTACAATTACGGACAACGTCAGTAAATTTATCATCAACCTGATTTTTCTCTAAATTCTACAAAGTCTCCGTAGAAATTGCACTTTATGTGTTAAATCTTGTCCATAAATTTACAGCTACACATACTTTGTGGTAAATTTACAAAGTACCGTAAACGTCTCCTTTCAATAATGATCTTCATTATAATTACGGACAACGTCAGTAAATTTATCATTAACCTGATTTTTCTGTGAATTCTAAGAAAAGTTTCCGTAGTAATTGCACTTTACAAATTACGAATTAATCTTTTAAATCTTGTCCGTAAACTTACATCTGCTTTACAGTAAATTTACAAAGATGTATCGTAAACGTCTTCTTACAGCAATAAATTTACCATAAACCTGATTTTTCTGTAAAATTTACAAATTTTCCGAAGAAATTGCACTTTACACATAATACAAATTAATCTGTTAAATCTTGTCCGTAAACTTACATCTACTTTACAGTAAATTTACAAGATGTATCGTAAAAGTCTCCTTTCAATAAATGATCTTCACTACAATTACGGACAATGTAAGTAAATTAATCATCAACCTGATTTTTCTGTAAATTCTACAAAGTTTCCGTAGAAATTGCACTTTATGTGTTAAATCTTGTCCGTAAATTTACAGCTACACATACTTTGTGGTAAATTTACAAAGTATCGTAAACGTCTCCTTTCAATAATGATCTTCACTACAATAACGGACAACGTCAGTAAATTTATCATTAACCTGATTTTTCTGTGAATTCTACAAAAGTTTCCGTAGTAATTGCACATACGAATTAATCCGTAAACTTACAGCTACTTTCTAGTAAATTTACAAAGATTTGTACCGTAAACCACTCAATGTCTCCTTTTAAGAATGATCTTTACTACAATTACGGGCAACGTCAGAAATTTTATCACTTACTTGATTTTTCTGTCAATTTTACAAATTTTTCCGTAGAAATTGCACTTTACAAATTACGAATTAATCTGTTAAATCTTGTCCGTAAACTTACATCTGCTTTACAGTAAATTTACAAGGATGTATCGTAAACGTCTCCTTACGTCAATAAATTTACCATAAACCTGGTTTTTCTGTAAAATTTACAAATTTTCCGAAGAAATTGCACTTTACACATAATACAAATTAATCTGTTAAATCTTGTCCTTAAACTTACATCTACTTTACAGTAAATTTACAAGATGTATCGTAAACGTCTCCTTTCAATAAATGATCTTCACTACAATAACGGACAACGTCAGTAAATTTATCATTAACCTGATTTTTCTGTGAATTCTACAAAAGTTTCCGTAGTAATTGCTCATACGAATTAATCCGTAAACTTACAGCTACTTTTTAGTAAATTTACAAAGATTTGTACCGTAAACCACTCAACGTCTTCTTTTAAGAATGATCTTTACTACAATTACGGACAACGTCAGAAATTTTATCACTTAATTGATTTTTCTGTGAATTTTACAAATTTTTCCGTAGAAATTGCACTTTAAAAATTACGAATTAATCTGTTAAATCTTGTCCGTAAACTTACATCTGCTTTACAGTAAATTTACAAAGATGTATCGTAAACGTCTTCTTACGTCAATAAATTTACCATGAACCTGATTTTTTTGTAAAATTTACAAATTTTCCAAAGAAATTGCACTTTACACATAATACAAATTAATCTGTTAAATCTTGTCCGTAAACTTACATCTACTTTACAGTAAATTTACAAGATGTATCGTAAACGTCTCCTTTCAATAAATGATCTTCACTACAATTACGGACAATGTAAGTAAATTAATCATCAACCTGATTTTTCTGTAAATTCTACAAAGTTTCCGTAGAAATTGCACTTTATGTGTTAAATCTTGTCCGTAAATTTACAGCTACACATACTTTGTGGTAAATTTACAAAGTACCGTAAACGTCGCCTTTCAATAATGATCTTCACTACAATAACGGACAACGTCAGTAAATTTATCATTAACCTAATTTTTCTGTGAATTCTACAAAAGTTTCCGTAGTAATTGCACATACGAATTAATTCGTAAACTTAGAGCTACTTTCTAGTAAATTTACAAAGATTTGTACCGTAAACCACTCAACGTCTCCTTATAAGAATGATCTTTACTACAATTACGGACAACGTCAGAAATGTTATCACTTACTTGATTTTTCTGTGAATTTTAAAAATTTTTCCGTAGAAATTGCACTTTACAAATTACGAATTAATCTGTTAAATTTTGTCCGTAAACTTACATCTGCTTTACAGTTAATTTACAAAGATGTATCGTAAACGTCACCTTACGTCAATAAATTTACCATAAACCTGATTTTTCTGTAAAATTTTCAAATTTTTCAAAGAAATTGCACTTTACACATAATACAAATTTAATCTGTTAAATCTTGTCCGTAAACTTACATCTACTTTACAGTAAATTTACAAGATTTATCGTAAACATCTCCTTTCAATAAATGATCTTCACTACAATTACGGACAACGTCAGTAAATTAATCATCAACCTGATTTTTCTGTAAATTCTACAAAGTTTCCGTAGAAATTGCATATTATGTGTTAAATCTTGTCCGTAAATTTACAGCTACACATACTTTGTGGTAAATTTACAAAGTACCGTAAACGTCTCCTTTCAATAATGATCTTCACTACAATAACGGACAACGTCAGTAAATTTATCATTAACCTGATTTTTCTGTGAATTCTACAAAAGTTTCCGTAGTAATTCCACATACGAATTAATCCGTAAACTTACAGCTACTTTCTAGTAAATTTACAAAGATTTGTACCGTAAACCACTGAACGTCTCCTTTTAAGAATGATCTTTACTACAATTACGGACAACGTCAGAAATTTTATCACTTACTTGATTTTTCTGTAAAATTTACAAATTTTCCGAAAAAATTGCACTTTACACATAATACAAATTAATCTGTTAAATCTTTTCCGTAAACTTACATCTACTTTACAGTAAATTTACAAGATGTATCGTAAACGTCTTCTTTCAATAAATGATCTTCACTACAATTACGGACAACGTCAGTAAATTTATCATCAACCTGATTTTTCTCTAAATTCTACAAAGTTTTCGTAGAAATTGCACTTTATGTGTTAAATCTTGTCCATAAATTTACAGCTACACATACTTTGTGGTAAATTTACAAAGTACCGTAAACGTCTCCTTTCAATAATGATCTTCATTATAATTACGGACAACGTCAGTAAATTGATCATCAACCTGATTTTTCTGTAAATTCTACAAAGTTTCCGTAGAAATTGCACTTTATGTGTTAAATCTTGTTCGTAAATTTACAGCTACACATACTTTGTGGTAAATTTACAAAGTACCGTAAACGTCTCCTTTCAATAATGATCTTCACTACAATAACGGACAACGTCAGTAAATTTATCATTAACCTAATTTTTCTGTGAATTCTACAAAAGTTTCCGTAGTAATTGCACATACGAATTAATTCGTAAACTTAGAGCTACTTTCTAGTAAATTTACAAAGATTTGTACCGTAAACCACTCAACGTCTCCTTATAAGAATGATCTTTACTACAATTACGGACAACGTCAGAAATGTTATCACTTACTTGATTTTTCTGTGAATTTAAAAAATTTTTCCGTAGAAATTGCACTTTACAAATTACGAATTAATCTGTTAAATTTTGTCCGTAAACTTACATCTGCTTTACAGTTAATTTACAAAGATGTATCGTAAACGTCACCTTACGTCAATAAATTTACCATAAACCTGATTTTTCTGTAAAATTTACAAATTTTTCAAAGAAATTGCACTTTACACATAATACAAATTTAATCTGTTAAATCTTGTCCGTAAACTTACATCTACTTTACAGTAAATTTACAAGATTTATCGTAAACATCTCCTTTCAATAAATGATCTTCACTACAATTACGGACAACGTCAGTAAATTAATCATCAACCTGATTTTTCTGTAAATTCTACAAAGTTTCCGTAGAAATTGCACTTTATGTGTTAAATCTTGTCCGTAAATTTACAGCTACACATACTTTGTGGTAAATTTACAAAGTACCGTAAACGTCTCCTTTCAATAATGATCTTCACTACAATAACGGACAACGTCAGTAAATTTATCATTAACCTGATTTTTCTGTGAATTCTACAAAAGTTTCCGTAGTAATTCCACATACGAATTAATCCGTAAACTTACAGCTACTTTCTAGTAAATTTACAAAGATTTGTACCGTAAACCACTCAACGTCTCCTTTTAAGAATGATCTTTACTACAATTACGGACAACGTCAGAAATTTTATCACTTACTTGATTTTTCTGTAAAATTTACAAATTTTCCGGAAAAATTGCACTTTACACATAATACAAATTAATCTGTTAAATCTTTTCCGTAAACTTACATCTACTTTACAGTAAATTTACAAGATGTATCGTAAACGTCTTCTTTCAATAAATGATCTTCACTACAATTACGGACAACGTCAGTAAATTTATCATCAACCTGATTTTTCTCTAAATTCTACAAAGTTTTCGTAGAAATTGCACTTTATGTGTTAAATCTTGTCCATAAATTTACAGCTACACATACTTTGTGGTAAATTTACAAAGTACCGTAAACGTCTCCTTTCAATAATGATCTTCATTATAATTACGGACAACGTCAGTAAATTGATCATCAACCTGATTTTTCTGTAAATTCTACAAAGTTTCCGTAGAAATTGCACTTTATGTGTTAAATCTTGTCCGTAAATTTACAACTACACATACTTTGTGGTAAATTTACAAAGTACCGTAAACGTCTCCTTTCAATAATGATCTTCACCACAATAACGGACAACGTCAGTAAATTTATCATTAACCTGATTTCTCTGTGAATTCTACAAAAGTTTCCGTAGTAATTGCACTTTACAAATTACGAATTAATCTGTTAAATCTTGTCCGTAAACTTACATCTGGTTTACAGTAAATTTACAAAGATGTATCGTAAACGTCTCCTTACGTCAATATATTTACCATAAACCTGATTTTTCTGTAAAATTTACAAATTTTCCGAAGAAATTGCACTTGACACATAATACAAATTAATCTGTTAAATCTTTTCCGTAAACTTACATCTACTTTACAGTAAATTTACAAGATGTATCGTAAACGTCTCCTTTCAATAAATGATCTCCACTACAATTACGGACAACGTCAGTAAATTTATCATCAACCTGATTTTTCTCTAAATTCTACAAAGTCTCCGTAGAAATTGCACTTTATGTGTTAAATCTTGTCCATAAATTTACAGCTACACATACTTTGTGGTAAATTTACAAAGTACCGTAAACGTCTCCTTTCAATAATGATCTTCATTATAATTACGGACAACGTCAGTAAATTTATCATTAACCTGATTTTTCTGTGAATTCTAAGAAAGTTTCCGTAGTAATTGCACTTTACAAATTACGAATTAATCTGTTAAATCTTGTCCGTAAACTTACATCTGCTTTACAGTAAATTTACAAAGATGTATCGTAAACGTCTCCTTACAGCAATAAATTTACCATAAACCTGATTTTTCTGTAAAATTTACAAATTTTCCGAAGAAATTGCACTTTACACATAATACAAATTAATCTGTTAAATCTTGTCCGTAAACTTACATCTACTTTACAGTAAATTTACAAGATGTATCGTAAACGTCTCCTTTCAATAAATGATCTTCACTACAATTACGGACAATGTCAGTAAATTAATCATCAACCTGATTTTTCTGTAAATTCTACAAAGTTTCCGTAGAAATTGCACTTTATGTGTTAAATCTTGTCCGTAAATTTACAGCTACACATACTTTGTGGTAAATTTACAAAGTACCGTAAACGTCTCCTTTCAATAATGATTTTCACTACAATAACGGACAACGTCAGTAAATTTATCATTAACCTGATTTTTCTGTGAATTCTACAAAAGTTTCCGTAGTAATTGCACATACGAATTAATCCGTAAACTTACAGCTACTTTCTAGTAAATTTACAAAGATTTGTACCGTAAACCACTCAATGTCTCCTTTTAAGAATGATCTTTACTACAATTACGGACAACGTCAGAAATTTTATCACTTACTTGATTTTTCTGTCAATTTTACAAATTTTTCCGTAGAAATTGCACTTTACAAATTACGAATTAATCTGTTAAATCTTGTCCGTAAACTTACATCTGCTTTACAGTAAATTTACAAGGATGTATCGTAAACGTCTCCTTACGTCAATAAATTTACCATAAACCTGGTTTTTCTGTAAAATTTACAAATTTTCCGAAGAAATTGCACTTTACACATAATACAAATTAATCTGTTAAATCTTGTCCTTAAACTTACATCTACTTTACAGTAAATTTACAAGATGTATCGTAAACGTCTCCTTTCAATAAATGATCTTCACTACAATAACGGACAACGTCAGTAAATTTATCATTAACCTGATTTTTCTGTGAATTCTACAAAAGTTTCCGTAGTAATTGCTCATACGAATTAATCCGTAAACTTACAGCTACTTTTTAGTAAATTTACAAAGATTTGTACCGTAAACCACTCAACGTCTTCTTTTAAGAATGATCTTTACTACAATTACGGACAACGTCAGAAATTTTATCACTTAATTGATTTTTCTGTGAATTTTACAAATTTTTCCGTAGAAATTGCACTTTAAAAATTACGAATTAATCTGTTAAATCTTGTCCGTAAACTTACATCTGCTTTACAGTAAATTTACAAAGATGTATCGTAAACGTCACCTTACGTCAATAAATTTACCATAAACCTGATTTTTCTGTAAAATTTACAAATTTTTCAAAGAAATTGCACTTTACACATAATACAAATTTAATCTGTTAAATCTTGTCCGTAAACTTACATCTACTTTACAGTAAATTTACAAGATTTATCGTAAACATCTCCTTTCAATAAATGATCTTCACTACAATTACGGACAACGTCAGTAAATTAATCATCAACCTGATTTTTCTGTAAATTCTACAAAGTTTCCGTAGAAATTGCACTTTATGTGTTAAATCTTGTCCGTAAATTTACAGCTACACATACTTTGTGGTAAATTTACAAAGTACCGTAAACGTCTCCTTTCAATAATGATCTTCATTATAATTATGGACAACGTCAGTAAATTTATCATCAACCTGATTTTTCTGTAAATTCTACAAAGTTTCCGTAGTAATTGCACATACGAATTAATCCGTAAACTTACAGCTACTTTATAGTAAATTTACAAAGATTTGTACCGTAAACCACTCAACGTCTCCTTTTAAGAATGATCTTTACTACAATTACGGACAACGTCAGAAATTTTATCACTTACTTGATTTTTCTGTAAAATTTACAAATTTTCCGGAAAAATTGCACTTTACACATAATACAAATTAATCTGTTAAATCTTTTCCGTAAACTTACATCTACTTTACAGTAAATTTACAAGATGTATCGTAAACGTCTTCTTTCAATAAATGATCTTCACTACAATTACGGACAACGTCAGTAAATTTATCATCAACCTGATTTTTCTCTAAATTCTACAAAGTTTTCGTAGAAATTGCACTTTATGTGTTAAATCTTGTCCATAAATTTACAGCTACACATACTTTGTGGTAAATTTACAAAGTACCGTAAACGTCTCCTTTCAATAATGATCTTCATTATAATTACGGACAACGTCAGTAAATTGATCATCAACCTGATTTTTCTGTAAATTCTACAAAGTTTCCGTAGAAATTGCACTTTATGTGTTAAATCTTGTCCGTAAATTTACAACTACACATACTTTGTGGTAAATTTACAAAGTACCGTAAACGTCTCCTTTCAATAATGATCTTCACCACAATAACGGACAACGTCAGTAAATTTATCATTAACCTGATTTCTCTGTGAATTCTGCAAAAGTTTCCGTAGTAATTGCACTTTACAAATTACGAATTAATCTGTTAAATCTTGTCCGTAAACTTACATCTGGTTTACAGTAAATTTACAAAGATGTATCGTAAACGTCTCCTTACGTCAATATATTTACCATAAACCTGATTTTTCTGTAAAATTTACAAATTTTCCGAAGAAATTGCACTTGACACATAATACAAATTAATCTGTTAAATCTTTTCCGTAAACTTACATCTACTTTACAGTAAATTTACAAGATGTATCGTAAACGTCTCCTTTCAATAAATGATCTCCACTACAATTACGGACAACGTCAGTAAATTTATCATCAACCTGATTTTTCTCTAAATTCTACAAAGTCTCCGTAGAAATTGCACTTTATGTGTTAAATCTTGTCCATAAATTTACAGCTACACATACTTTGTGGTAAATTTACAAAGTACCGTAAACGTCTCCTTTCAATAATGATCTTCATTATAATTACGGACAACGTCAGTAAATTTATCATTAACCTGATTTTTCTGTGAATTCTAAGAAAGTTTCCGTAGTAATTGCACTTTACAAATTACGAATTAATCTGTTAAATCTTGTCCGTAAACTTACATCTGCTTTACAGTAAATTTACAAAGATGTATCGTAAACGTCTCCTTACAGCAATAAATTTACCATAAACCTGATTTTTCTGTAAAATTTACAAATTTTCCGAAGAAATTGCACTTTACACATAATACAAATTAATCTGTTAAATCTTGTCCGTAAACTTACATCTACTTTACAGTAAATTTACAAGATGTATCGTAAACGTCTCCTTTCAATAAATGATCTTCACTACAATTACGGACAATGTCAGTAAATTAATCATCAACCTGATTTTTCTGTAAATTCTACAAAGTTTCCGTAGAAATTGCACTTTATGTGTTAAATCTTGTCCGTAAATTTACAGCTACACATACTTTGTGGTAAATTTACAAAGTACCGTAAACGTCTCCTTTCAATAATGATTTTCACTACAATAACGGACAACGTCAGTAAATTTATCATTAACCTGATTTTTCTGTGAATTCTACAAAAGTTTCCGTAGTAATTGCACATACGAATTAATCCGTAAACTTACAGCTACTTTCTAGTAAATTTACAAAGATTTGTACCGTAAACCACTCAATGTCTCCTTTTAAGAATGATCTTTACTACAATTACGGACAACGTCAGAAATTTTATCACTTACTTGATTTTTCTGTCAATTTTACAAATTTTTCCGTAGAAATTGCACTTTACAAATTACGAATTAATCTGTTAAATCTTGTCCGTAAACTTACATCTGCTTTACAGTAAATTTACAAGGATGTATCGTAAACGTCTCCTTACGTCAATAAATTTACCATAAACCTGGTTTTTCTGTAAAATTTACAAATTTTCCGAAGAAATTGCACTTTACACATAATACAAATTAATCTGTTAAATCTTGTCCTTAAACTTACATCTACTTTACAGTAAATTTACAAGATGTATCGTAAACGTCTCCTTTCAATAAATGATCTTCACTACAATAACGGACAACGTCAGTAAATTTATCATTAACCTGATTTTTCTGTGAATTCTACAAAAGTTTCCGTAGTAATTGCTCATACGAATTAATCCGTAAACTTACAGCTACTTTTTAGTAAATTTACAAAGATTTGTACCGTAAACCACTCAACGTCTTCTTTTAAGAATGATCTTTACTACAATTACGGACAACGTCAGAAATTTTATCACTTAATTGATTTTTCTGTGAATTTTACAAATTTTTCCGTAGAAATTGCACTTTAAAAATTACGAATTAATCTGTTAAATCTTGTCCGTAAACTTACATCTGCTTTACAGTAAATTTACAAAGATGTATCGTAAACGTCTCCTTACGTCAATAAATTTACCATGAACCTGATTTTTTTGTAAAATTTACAAATTTTCCAAAGAAATTGCACTTTACACATAATACAAATTAATCTGTTAAATCTTGTCCGTAAACTTACATCTACTTTACAGTAAATTTACAAGATGTATCGTTAACGTCTCCTTTCAATAAATGATCTTCACTACAATTACGGACAATGTAAGTAAATTAATCATCAACCTGATTTTTCTGTAAATTCTACAAAGTTTCCGTAGAAATTGCACTTTATGTGTTAAATCTTGTTCGTAAATTTACAGCTACACATACTTTGTGGTAAATTTACAAAGTACCGTAAACGTCTCCTTTCAATAATGATCTTCACTACAATAACGGACAACATCGTTAAATGTATCATTAACCTGATTTTTCTGTGAATTCTACAAAAGTTTCCGTAGTAATTGCACATACGAATTAATCCGTAAACTTACAGCTACTTTTTAGTAAATTTACAAAGATTTGTACCGTAAACCACTCAACGTCTCCTTTTAAGAATGATCTTTACTACAATTACGGACAACGTCAGAAATTTTATCACTTACTTGATTTTTCTGTGAATTTTACAAATTTTTCCGTAGAAATTGCACTTTACAAATTACGAATTAATCTGTTAAATCTTGTCCGTAAACTTTCATCTGCTTTACAGTAAATTTACAAAGATGTATCGTAAATGTCACCTTACGTCGATAAATTTACCATAAACCTGATTTTTCTGTAAAATTTACAAATTTTCCAAAGAAATTGCACTTTACACATAATACAAATTAATCTGTTAAATCTTGTCCGTAAACTTACATCTACTTTACAGTAAATTTACAAGATGTATCGTTAACGTCTCCTTTCAATAAATGATCTTCACTACAATTACGGACAATGTAAGTAAATTAATCATCAACCTGATTTTTCTGTAAATTCTACAAAGTTTCCGTAGAAATTGCACTTTATGTGTTAAATCTTGTCCGTAAATTTACAGCTACACATACTTTGTGGTAAATTTACAAAGTACCGTAAACGTCTCCTTTCAATAATGATCTTCATTATAATTACGGACAACGTCAGTAAATTTATCATCAACCTAATTTTTCTGTAAATTCTACAAAGTTTCCGTAGAAATTGCACTTTATGTGTTAAATCTTGTTCGTAAATTTACAGCTACACATACTTTGTGGTAAATTTACAAAGTACCGTAAACGTCTCCTTTCAATAATGATCTTCACTACAATAACGGACAACATCGGTAAATGTATCATTAACCTGATTTTTCTGTGAATTCTACAAAAGTTTCCGTAGTAATTGCACATACGAATTAATCCGTAAACTTACAGCTACTTTTTAGTAAATTTACAAAGATTTGTACCGTAAACCACTCAACGTCTCCTTTTAAGAATGATCTTTACTACAATTACGGACAACGTCAGAAATTTTATCACTTACTTGATTTTTCTGTGAATTTTACAAATTTTTCCGTAGAAATTGCACTTTACAAATTACGAATTAATCTGTTAAATCTTGTCCGTAAACTTACATCTGCTTTACAGTAAATTTACAAAGATGTATCGTAAACGTCACCTTACGTCGATAAATTTACCATAAACCTGATTTTTCTGTAAAATTTACAAATTTTCCAAAGAAATTGCACTTTACACATAATACAAATTAATCTGTTAAATCTTGTCCGTAAACTTACATCTACTTTACAGTAAATTTACAAGATTTATCGTAAACATCTCCTTTCAATAAATGATCTTCACTGCAATTACGGACAACGTCAGTAAATTAATCATCAACCTGATTTTTCTGTAAATTCTACAAAGTTTCCGTAGAAATTGCACTTTATGTGTTAAATCTTGTCCGTAAATTTACAGCTACACATACTTTGTGATAAATTTACAAAGTACCGTAAACGTCTCCTTTCAATAATGATCTTCTATACAATAACGGACAACGTCAGTAAATTTATCATTAACCTGATTTTTCTGTGAATTCTACAAAAGTTTCCGTAGTAATTCCACATACGAATTAATCCATAAACTTACAGCTACTTTCTAGTAAATTTACAAAGATTTGTACCGTAAACCACTCAACGTCTCCTTTTAAGAATGATCTTTACTACAATTACGGACAACGTCAGAAATTTTATCACTTGCTTGATTTTTCTGTAAAATTTACAAATTTTCCGAAAAAATTGCACTTTACACATAATACAAATTAATCTGTTAAATCTTTTCCGTAAACTCACATCTACTTTACAGTAAATTTACAAGATGTATCGTAAACGTCTTCTTTCAATAAATGATCTTCACTACAATTACGGACAACGTCAGTAAATTTATCATCAACCTGATTTTTCTCTAAATTCTACAAAGTTTTCGTAGAAATTGCACTTTATGTGTTAAATCTTGTCCATAAATTTACAGCTACACATACTTTGTGGTAAATTTACAAAGTACCGTAAACGTCTCCTTTCAATAATGATCTTCATTATAATTACGGACAACGTCAGTAAATTGATCATCAACCTGATTTTTCTGTAAATTCTACAAAGTTTCCGTAGAAATTGCACTTTATGTGTTGAATCTTGTCCATAAATTTACAGCTACACATACTTTGTGGTAAATTTACAAAGTACCGTAAACGTCTCCTTTCAATAATGATCTTCATTATAATTATGGACAACGTCAGTAAATTTATCATCAACCTGATTTTTCTGTAAATTCTACAAAGTTTCCGTAGTAATTGCACATACGAATTAATCCGTAAACTTACAGCTACTTTTTAGTAAATTTACAAAGATTTGTACCGTAAACCACTCAACGTCTCCTTTTAAGAATGATCTTTACTACAATTACGGACAACGTCAGAAATTTTATCACTTACTTGATTTTTCTGTGAATTTTACAAATTTTTCCGTAGAAATTGCACTTTACAAATTACGAATTAATCTGTTAAATCTTGTCCGTAAACTTACATCTGCTTTACAGTTAATTTACGAAGATGTATCGTAAACGTCACCTTACGTCAATAAATTTACCATAAACCTGATTTTTCTGTAAAATTTACAAATTTTTCAAAGAAATTGCACTTTACACATAATACAAATTTAATCTGTTAAATCTTGTCCGTAAACTTACATCTACTTTACAGTAAATTTACAAGATTTATCGTAAACATCTCCTTTCAATAAATGATCTTCACTACAATTACGGACAACGTCAGTAAATTAATCATCAACCTGATTTTTCTGTAAATTCTACAAAGTTTCCGTAGAAATTGCACTTTATGTGTTAAATCTTGTCCGTAAATTTACAGCTACACATACTTTGTGGTAAATTTACAAAGTACCGTAAACGTCTCCTTTCAATAATGATCTTCACTACAATAACGGACAACGTCAGTAAATTTATCATTAACCTGATTTTTCTGTGAATTCTACAAAAGTTTCCGTAGTAATTCCACATACGAATTAATCCGTAAACTTACAGCTACTTTCTAGTAAATTTACAAAGATTTGTACCGTAAACCACTCAACGTCTCCTTTTAAGAATGATCTTTACTACAATTACGGACAACGTCAGAAATTTTATCACTTACTTGATTTTTCTGTAAAATTTACAAATTTTCCGAAAAAATTGCACTTTACACAGAATACAAATTAATCTGTTAAATCTTTTCCGTAAACTTACATCTACTTTACAGTAAATTTACAAGATGTATCGTAAACGTCTTCTTTCAATAAATGATCTTCACTACAATTACGGACAACGTCAGTAAATTTATCATCAACCTGATTTTTCTCTAAATTCTACAAAGTTTTCGTAGAAATTGCACTTTATGTGTTAAATCTTGTCCATAAATTTACAGCTACACATACTTTGTGGTAAATTTACAAAGTACCGTAAACGTCTCCTTTCAATAATGATCTTCATTATAATTACGGACAACGTCAGTAAATTGATCATCAACCTAATTTTTCTGTAAATTCTACAAAGTTTCCGTAGTAATTGCACATACGAATTAATCCGTAAACTTACAGCTACTTTATAGTAAATTTACAAAGATTTGTACCGTAAACCACTCAACGTCTCCTTTTAAGAATGATCTTTACTACAATTACGGACAACGTCAGAAATTTTATCACTTACTTGATTTTTCTGTGAATTTTACAAATTTTTCCGTAGAAATTGCACTTTACAAATTACGAATTAATCTGTTAAATCTTGTCCGTAAACTTACATCTGCTTTACAGTTAATTTACGAAGATGTATCGTAAACGTCACCTTACGTCAATAAATTTACCATAAACCTGATTTTTCTGTAAAATTTACAAATTTTTCAAAGAAATTGCACTTTACACATAATACAAATTTAATCTGTTAAATCTTGTCCGTAAACTTACATCTACTTTACAGTAAATTTACAAGATTTATCGTAAACATCTCCTTTCAATAAATGATCTTCACTACAATTACGGACAACGTCAGTAAATTAATCATCAACCTGATTTTTCTGTAAATTCTACAAAGTTTCCGTAGAAATTGCACTTTATGTGTTAAATCTTGTCCGTAAATTTACAGCTACACATACTTTGTGGTAAATTTACAAAGTACCGTAAACGTCTCCTTTCAATAATGATCTTCACTACAATAACGGACAACGTCAGTAAATTTATCATTAACCTGATTTTTCTGTGAATTCTACAAAAGTTTCCGTAGTAATTCCACATACGAATTAATCCGTAAACTTACAGCTACTTTCTAGTAAATTTACAAAGATTTGTACCGTAAACCACTCAACGTCTCCTTTTAAGAATGATCTTTACTACAATTACGGACAACGTCAGAAATTTTATCACTTACTTGATTTTTCTGTAAAATTTACAAATTTTCCGAAAAAATTGCACTTTACACATAATACAAATTAATCTGTTAAATCTTTTCCGTAAACTTACATCTACTTTACAGTAAATTTACAAGATGTATCGTAAACGTCTTCTTTCAATAAATGATCTTCACTACAATTACGGACAACGTCAGTAAATTTATCATCAACCTGATTTTTCTCTAAATTCTACAAAGTTTTCGTAGAAATTGCACTTTATGTGTTAAATCTTGTCCATAAATTTACAGCTACACATACTTTGTGGTAAATTTACAAAGTACCGTAAACGTCTCCTTTCAATAATGATCTTCATTATAATTACGGACAACGTCAGTAAATTGATCATCAACCTAATTTTTCTGTAAATTCTACAAAGTTTCCGTAGAAATTGCACTTTATGTGTTAAATCTTGTCCGTAAATTTACAACTACACATACTTTGTGGTAAATTTACAAAGTACCGTAAACGTCTCCTTTCAATAATGATCTTCACCACAATAACGGACAACGTCAGTAAATTTATCATTAACCTGATTTCTCTGTGAATTCTACAAAAGTTTCCGTAGTAATTGCACTTTACAAATTACGAATTAATCTGTTAAATCTTGTCCGTAAACTTACATCTGCTTTACAGTAAATTTACAAAGATGTATCGTAAACGTCTCCTTACGTCAATAAATTTACCATAAACCTGATTTTTCTGTAAAATTTACAAATTTTCCGAAGAAATTGCACTTGACACATAATACAAATTAATCTGTTAAATCTTTTCCGTAAACTTACATCTACTTTACAGTAAATATACAAGATGTATCGTAAACGTCTCCTTTCAATAAATGATCTCCACTACAATTACGGACAACGTCAGTAAATTTATCATCAACCTGATTTTTCTCTAAATTCTACAAAGTCTCCGTAGAAATTGCACTTTATGTGTTAAATCTTGTCCATAAATTTACAGCTACACATACTTTGTGGTAAATTTACAAAGTACCGTAAACGTCTCCTTTCAATAATGATCTTCATTATAATTACGGACAACGTCAGTAAATTGATCATCAACCTGATTTTTCTGTAAATTCTACAAAGTTTCCGTAGAAATTGCACTTTATGTGTTGAATCTTGTCCATAAATTTACAGCTACACATACTTTGTGGTAAATTTACAAAGTACCGTAAACGTCTCCTTTCAATAATGATCTTCATTATAATTATGGACAACGTCAGTAAATTTATCATCAACCTGATTTTTCTGTAAATTCTACAAAGTTTCCGTAGTAATTGCACATACGAATTAATCCGTAAACTTACAGCTACTTTATAGTAAATTTACAAAGATTTGTACAGTAAACCACTCAACGTCTCCTTTTAAGAATGATCTTTACTACAATTACGGACAACGTCAGAAATTTTATCACTTACTTGATTTTTCTGTCAATTTTACAAATTTTTCCGTAGAAATTGCACTTTACAAATTACGAATTAATCTGTTAAATCTTGTCTGTAAACTTACATCTGCTTTACAGTTAATTTACAAAGATGTATCGTAAACGTCACCTTACGTCAATAAATTTACCATAAACCTGATTTTTCTGTAAAATTTACAAATTTTTCAAAGAAATTGCACTTTACACATAATACAAATTTAATCTGTTAAATCTTGTCCGTAAACTTACATCTACTTTACAGTAAATTTACAAGATTTATCGTAAACATCTCCTTTCAATAAATGATCTTCACTACAATTACGGACAACGTCAGTAAATTAATCATCAACCTGATTTTTCTGTAAATTCTACAAAGTTTCCGTAGAAATTGCACTTTATGTGTTAAATCTTGTCCGTAAATTTACAGCTACACATACTTTGTGGTAAATTTACAAAGTACCGTAAACGTCTCCTTTCAATAATGATCTTCACTACAATAACGGTCAACGTCAGTAAATTTATCATTAACCTGATTTTTCTGTGAATTCTACAAAAGTTTCCGTAGTAATTCCACATACGAATTAATCCGTAAACTTACAGCTACTTTCTAGTAAATTTACAAAGATTTGTACCGTAAACCACTCAACGTCTCCTTTTAAGAATGATCTTTACTACAATTACGGACAACGTCAGAAATTTTATCACTTACTTGATTTTTCTGTAAAATTTACAAATTTTCCGAAAAAATTGCACTTTACACATAATACAAATTAATCTGTTAAATCTTTTCCGTAAACTTACATCTACTTTACAGTAAATTTACAAGATGTATCGTAAACGTCTTCTTTCAATAAATGATCTTCACTACAATTACGGACAACGTCAGTAAATTTATCATCAACCTGATTTTTCTCTAAATTCTACAAAGTTTTCGTAGAAATTGCACTTTATGTGTTAAATCTTGTCCATAAATTTACAGCTACACATACTTTGTGGTAAATTTACAAAGTACCGTAAACGTCTCCTTTCAATAATGATCTTCATTATAATTACGGACAACGTCAGTAAATTGATCATCAACCTGATTTTTCTGTAAATTCTACAAAGTTTCCGTAGAAATTGCACTTTACAAATTACGAATTAATCTGTTAAATCTTGTCCGTAAACTTACATCTGCTTTACAGTAAATTTACAAAGATGTATCGTAAACGTCTCCTTACGTCAATAAATTTACCATAAACCTGATTTTTCTGTAAAATTTACAAATTTTCCGAAGAAATTGCACTTGACACATAATACAAATTAATCTGTTAAATCTTTTCCGTAAACTTACATCTACTTTACAGTAAATATACAAGATGTATCGTAAACGTCTCCTTTCAATAAATGATCTCCACTACAATTACGGACAACGTCAGTAAATTTATCATCAACCTGATTTTTCTCTAAATTCTACAAAGTCTCCGTAGAAATTGCACTTTATGTGTTAAATCTTGTCCATAAATTTACAGCTACACATACTTTGTGGTAAATTTACAAAGTACCGTAAACGTCTCCTTTCAATAATGATCTTCATTATAATTACGGACAACGTCAGTAAATTTATCATTAACCTGATTTTTCTGTGAATTCTAAGAAAGTTTCCGTAGTAATTGCACTTTACAAATTACGAATTAATCTGTTAAATCTTGTCCGTAAACTTACATCTGCTTTACAGTAAATTTACAAAGATGTATCGTAAACGTCTTCTTACAGCAATAAATTTACCATAAACCTGATTTTTCTGTAAAATTTACAAATTTTCCGAAGAAATTGCACTTGACACATAATACAAATTAATCTGTTAAATCTTTTCCGTAAACTTACATCTACTTTACAGTAAATATACAAGATGTATCGTAAACGTCTCCTTTCAATAAATGATCTCCACTACAATTACGGACAACGTCAGTAAATTTATCATCAACCTGATTTTTCTCTAAATTCTACAAAGTCTCCGTAGAAATTGCACTTTATGTGTTAAATCTTGTCCATAAATTTACAGCTACACATACTTTGTGGTAAATTTACAAAGTACCGTAAACGTCTCCTTTCAATAATGATCTTCATTATAATTACGGACAACGTCAGTAAATTGATCATCAACCTGATTTTTCTGTAAATTCTACAAAGTTTCCGTAGAAATTGCACTTTATGTGTTGAATCTTGTCCATAAATTTACAGCTACACATACTTTGTGGTAAATTTACAAAGTACCGTAAACGTCTCCTTTCAATAATGATCTTCATTATAATTATGGACAACGTCAGTAAATTTATCATCAACCTGATTTTTCTGTAAATTCTACAAAGTTTCCGTAGTAATTGCACATACGAATTAATCCGTAAACTTACAGCTACTTTATAGTAAATTTACAAAGATTTGTACCGTAAACCACTCAACGTCTCCTTTTAAGAATGATCTTTACTACAATTACGGACAACGTCAGAAATTTTATCACTTACTTGATTTTTCTGTCAATTTTACAAATTTTTCCGTAGAAATTGCACTTTACAAATTACGAATTAATCTGTTAAATCTTGTCTGTAAACTTACATCTGCTTTACAGTTAATTTACAAAGATGTATCGTAAACGTCACCTTACGTCAATAAATTTACCATAAACCTGATTTTTCTGTAAAATTTACAAATTTTTCAAAGAAATTGCACTTTACACATAATACAAATTTAATCTGTTAAATCTTGTCCGTAAACTTACATCTACTTTACAGTAAATTTACAAGATTTATCGTAAACATCTCCTTTCAATAAATGATCTTCACTACAATTACGGACAACGTCAGTAAATTAATCATCAACCTGATTTTTCTGTAAATTCTACAAAGTTTCCGTAGAAATTGCACTTTATGTGTTAAATCTTGTCCGTAAATTTACAGCTACACATACTTTGTGGTAAATTTACAAAGTACCGTAAACGTCTCCTTTCAATAATGATCTTCACTACAATAACGGACAACGTCAGTAAATTTATCATTAACCTGATTTTTCTGTGAATTCTACAAAAGTTTCCGTAGTAATTCCACATACGAATTAATCCGTAAACTTACAGCTACTTTCTAGTAAATTTACAAAGATTTGTACCGTAAACCACTCAACGTCTCCTTTTAAGAATGATCTTTACTACAATTACGGACAACGTCAGAAATTTTATCACTTACTTGATTTTTCTGTAAAATTTACAAATTTTCCGAAAAAATTGCACTTTACACATTATACAAATTAATCTGTTAAATCTTTTCCGTAAACTTACATCTACTTTACAGTAAATTTACAAGATGTATCGTAAACGTCTTCTTTCAATAAATGATCTTCACTACAATTACGGACAACGTCAGTAAATTTATCATCAACCTGATTTTTCTCTAAATTCTACAAAGTTTTCGTAGAAATTGCACTTTATGTGTTAAATCTTGTCCATAAATTTACAGCTACACATACTTTGTGGTAAATTTACAAAGTACCGTAAACGTCTCCTTTCAATAATGATCTTCATTATAATTACGGACAACGTCAGTAAATTGATCATCAACCTAATTTTTCTGTAAATTCTACAAAGTTTCCGTAGAAATTGCACTTTATGTGTTAAATCTTGTCCGTAAATTTACAACTACACATACTTTGTGGTAAATTTACAAAGTACCGTAAACGTCTCCTTTCAATAATGATCTTCACCACAATAACGGACAACGTCAGTAAATTTATCATTAACCTGATTTCTCTGTGAATTCTACAAAAGTTTCCGTAGTAATTGCACTTTACAAATTACGAATTAATCTGTTAAATCTTGTCCGTAAACTTACATCTGCTTTACAGTAAATTTACAAAGATGTATCGTAAACGTCTCCTTACGTCAATAAATTTACCATAAACCTGATTTTTCTGTAAAATTTACAAATTTTCCGAAGAAATTGCACTTGACACATAATACAAATTAATCTGTTAAATCTTTTCCGTAAACTTACATCTACTTTACAGTAAATATACAAGATGTATCGTAAACGTCTCCTTTCAATAAATGATCTCCACTACAATTACGGACAACGTCAGTAAATTTATCATCAACCTGATTTTTCTCTAAATTCTACAAAGTCTCCGTAGAAATTGCACTTTATGTGTTAAATCTTGTCCATAAATTTACAGCTACACATACTTTGTGGTAAATTTACAAAGTACCGTAAACGTCTCCTTTCAATAATGATCTTCATTATAATTACGGACAACGTCAGTAAATTGATCATCAACCTGATTTTTCTGTAAATTCTACAAAGTTTCCGTAGAAATTGCACTTTATGTGTTGAATCTTGTCCATAAATTTACAGCTACACATACTTTGTGGTAAATTTACAAAGTACCGTAAACGTCTCCTTTCAATAATGATCTTCATTATAATTATGGACAACGTCAGTAAATTTATCATCAACCTGATTTTTCTGTAAATTCTACAAAGTTTCCGTAGTAATTGCACATACGAATTAATCCGTAAACTTACAGCTACTTTATAGTAAATTTACAAAGATTTGTACAGTAAACCACTCAACGTCTCCTTTTAAGAATGATCTTTACTACAATTACGGACAACGTCAGAAATTTTATCACTTACTTGATTTTTCTGTCAATTTTACAAATTTTTCCGTAGAAATTGCACTTTACAAATTACGAATTAATCTGTTAAATCTTGTCTGTAAACTTACATCTGCTTTACAGTTAATTTACAAAGATGTATCGTAAACGTCACCTTACGTCAATAAATTTACCATAAACCTGATTTTTCTGTAAAATTTACAAATTTTTCAAAGAAATTGCACTTTACACATAATACAAATTTAATCTGTTAAATCTTGTCCGTAAACTTACATCTACTTTACAGTAAATTTACAAGATTTATCGTAAACATCTCCTTTCAATAAATGATCTTCACTACAATTACGGACAACGTCAGTAAATTAATCATCAACCTGATTTTTCTGTAAATTCTACAAAGTTTCCGTAGAAATTGCACTTTATGTGTTAAATCTTGTCCGTAAATTTACAGCTACACATACTTTGTGGTAAATTTACAAAGTACCGTAAACGTCTCCTTTCAATAATGATCTTCACTACAATAACGGTCAACGTCAGTAAATTTATCATTAACCTGATTTTTCTGTGAATTCTACAAAAGTTTCCGTAGTAATTCCACATACGAATTAATCCGTAAACTTACAGCTACTTTCTAGTAAATTTACAAAGATTTGTACCGTAAACCACTCAACGTCTCCTTTTAAGAATGATCTTTACTACAATTACGGACAACGTCAGAAATTTTATCACTTACTTGATTTTTCTGTAAAATTTACAAATTTTCCGAAAAAATTGCACTTTACACATAATACAAATTAATCTGTTAAATCTTTTCCGTAAACTTACATCTACTTTACAGTAAATTTACAAGATGTATCGTAAACGTCTTCTTTCAATAAATGATCTTCACTACAATTACGGACAACGTCAGTAAATTTATCATCAACCTGATTTTTCTCTAAATTCTACAAAGTTTTCGTAGAAATTGCACTTTATGTGTTAAATCTTGTCCATAAATTTACAGCTACACATACTTTGTGGTAAATTTACAAAGTACCGTAAACGTCTCCTTTCAATAATGATCTTCATTATAATTACGGACAACGTCAGTAAATTGATCATCAACCTGATTTTTCTGTAAATTCTACAAAGTTTCCGTAGAAATTGCACTTTACAAATTACGAATTAATCTGTTAAATCTTGTCCGTAAACTTACATCTGCTTTACAGTAAATTTACAAAGATGTATCGTAAACGTCTCCTTACGTCAATAAATTTACCATAAACCTGATTTTTCTGTAAAATTTACAAATTTTCCGAAGAAATTGCACTTGACACATAATACAAATTAATCTGTTAAATCTTTTCCGTAAACTTACATCTACTTTACAGTAAATATACAAGATGTATCGTAAACGTCTCCTTTCAATAAATGATCTCCACTACAATTACGGACAACGTCAGTAAATTTATCATCAACCTGATTTTTCTCTAAATTCTACAAAGTCTCCGTAGAAATTGCACTTTATGTGTTAAATCTTGTCCATAAATTTACAGCTACACATACTTTGTGGTAAATTTACAAAGTACCGTAAACGTCTCCTTTCAATAATGATCTTCATTATAATTACGGACAACGTCAGTAAATTTATCATTAACCTGATTTTTCTGTGAATTCTAAGAAAGTTTCCGTAGTAATTGCACTTTACAAATTACGAATTAATCTGTTAAATCTTGTCCGTAAACTTACATCTGCTTTACAGTAAATTTACAAAGATGTATCGTAAACGTCTTCTTACAGCAATAAATTTACCATAAACCTGATTTTTCTGTAAAATTTACAAATTTTCCGAAGAAATTGCACTTGACACATAATACAAATTAATCTGTTAAATCTTTTCCGTAAACTTACATCTACTTTACAGTAAATATACAAGATGTATCGTAAACGTCTCCTTTCAATAAATGATCTCCACTACAATTACGGACAACGTCAGTAAATTTATCATCAACCTGATTTTTCTCTAAATTCTACAAAGTCTCCGTAGAAATTGCACTTTATGTGTTAAATCTTGTCCATAAATTTACAGCTACACATACTTTGTGGTAAATTTACAAAGTACCGTAAACGTCTCCTTTCAATAATGATCTTCATTATAATTACGGACAACGTCAGTAAATTGATCATCAACCTGATTTTTCTGTAAATTCTACAAAGTTTCCGTAGAAATTGCACTTTATGTGTTGAATCTTGTCCATAAATTTACAGCTACACATACTTTGTGGTAAATTTACAAAGTACCGTAAACGTCTCCTTTCAATAATGATCTTCATTATAATTATGGACAACGTCAGTAAATTTATCATCAACCTGATTTTTCTGTAAATTCTACAAAGTTTCCGTAGTAATTGCACATACGAATTAATCCGTAAACTTACAGCTACTTTATAGTAAATTTACAAAGATTTGTACCGTAAACCACTCAACGTCTCCTTTTAAGAATGATCTTTACTACAATTACGGACAACGTCAGAAATTTTATCACTTACTTGATTTTTCTGTCAATTTTACAAATTTTTCCGTAGAAATTGCACTTTACAAATTACGAATTAATCTGTTAAATCTTGTCTGTAAACTTACATCTGCTTTACAGTTAATTTACAAAGATGTATCGTAAACGTCACCTTACGTCAATAAATTTACCATAAACCTGATTTTTCTGTAAAATTTACAAATTTTTCAAAGAAATTGCACTTTACACATAATACAAATTTAATCTGTTAAATCTTGTCCGTAAACTTACATCTACTTTACAGTAAATTTACAAGATTTATCGTAAACATCTCCTTTCAATAAATGATCTTCACTACAATTACGGACAACGTCAGTAAATTAATCATCAACCTGATTTTTCTGTAAATTCTACAAAGTTTCCGTAGAAATTGCACTTTATGTGTTAAATCTTGTCCGTAAATTTACAGCTACACATACTTTGTGGTAAATTTACAAAGTACCGTAAACGTCTCCTTTCAATAATGATCTTCACTACAATAACGGTCAACGTCAGTAAATTTATCATTAACCTGATTTTTCTGTGAATTCTACAAAAGTTTCCGTAGTAATTCCACATACGAATTAATCCGTAAACTTACAGCTACTTTCTAGTAAATTTACAAAGATTTGTACCGTAAACCACTCAACGTCTCCTTTTAAGAATGATCTTTACTACAATTACGGACAACGTCAGAAATTTTATCACTTACTTGATTTTTCTGTAAAATTTACAAATTTTCCGAAAAAATTGCACTTTACACATAATACAAATTAATCTGTTAAATCTTTTCCGTAAACTTACATCTACTTTACAGTAAATTTACAAGATGTATCGTAAACGTCTTCTTTCAATAAATGATCTTCACTACAATTACGGACAACGTCAGTAAATTTATCATCAACCTGATTTTTCTCTAAATTCTACAAAGTTTTCGTAGAAATTGCACTTTATGTGTTATATCTTGTCCATAAATTTACAGCTACACATACTTTGTGGTAAATTTACAAAGTACCGTAAACGTCTCCTTTCAATAATGATCTTCATTATAATTACGGACAACGTCAGTAAATTGATCATCAACCTGATTTTTCTGTAAATTCTACAAAGTTTCCGTAGAAATTGCACTTTATGTGTTAAATCTTGTCCGTAAATTTACAACTACACATACTTTGTGGTAAATTTACAAAGTACCGTAAACGTCTCCTTTCAATAATGATCTTCACCACAATAACGGACAACGTCAGTAAATTTATCATTAACCTGATTTCTCTGTGAATTCTACAAAAGTTTCCGTAGTAATTGCACTTTACAAATTACGAATTAATCTGTTAAATCTTGTCCGTAAACTTACATCTGCTTTACAGTAAATTTACAAAGATGTATCGTAAACGTCTCCTTACGTCAATAAATTTACCATAAACCTGATTTTTCTGTAAAATTTACAAATTTTCCGAAGAAATTGCACTTGACACATAATACAAATTAATCTGTTAAATCTTTTCCGTAAACTTACATCTACTTTACAGTAAATATACAAGATGTATCGTAAACGTCTCCTTTCAATAAATGATCTCCACTACAATTACGGACAACGTCAGTAAATTTATCATCAACCTGATTTTTCTCTAAATTCTACAAAGTCTCCGTAGAAATTGCACTTTATGTGTTAAATCTTGTCCATAAATTTACAGCTACACATACTTTGTGGTAAATTTACAAAGTACCGTAAACGTCTCCTTTCAATAATGATCTTCATTATAATTACGGACAACGTCAGTAAATTTATCATTAACCTGATTTTTCTGTGAATTCTAAGAAAGTTTCCGTAGTAATTGCACTTTACAAATTACGAATTAATCTGTTAAATCTTGTCCGTAAACTTACATCTGCTTTACAGTAAATTTACAAAGATGTATCGTAAACGTCTTCTTACAGCAATAAATTTACCATAAACCTGATTTTTCTGTAAAATTTACAAATTTTCCGAAGAAATTGCCCTTGACACATAATACAAATTAATCTGTTAAATCTTTTCCGTAAACTTACATCTACTTTACAGTAAATATACAAGATGTATCGTAAACGTCTCCTTTCAATAAATGATCTCCACTACAATTACGGACAACGTCAGTAAATTTATCATCAACCTGATTTTTCTGTAAATTCTACAAAGTTTCCGTAGAAATTGCACTTTATGTGTTAAATCTTGTCCATAAATTTACAGCTACACATACTTTGTGGTAAATTTACAAAGTACCGTAAACGTCTCCTTTCAATAATGATCTTCACTACAATAACGGACAACGTCAGTAAATTTATCATTAACCTGATTTTTCTGTGAATTCTACAAAAGTTTCCGTAGTAATTGCACATACGAATTAATCCGTAAACTTACAGCTACTTTCTAGTAAATTTACAAAGATTTGTACCGTAAACCACTCAATGTCTCCTTTTAAGAATGATCTTTACTACATTTACGGACAACGTCAGAAATTTTATCACTTACTTGATTTTTCTGTCAATTTTACAAATTTTTCCGTAGAAATTGCACTTTACAAATTACGAATTAATCTGTTAAATCTTGTCCGTAAACTTACATCTGCTTTACAGTAAATTTACAAGGATGTATCGTAAACGTCTCCTTACGTCAATAAATTTACCATAAACCTGGTTTTTCTGTAAAATTTACAAATTTTCCGAAGAAATTGCACTTTACACATAATACAAATTAATCTGTTAAATCTTGTCCTTAAACTTACATCTACTTTACAGTAAATTTACAAGATGTATCGTAAACGTCTCCTTTCAATAAATGATCTTCACTACAATAACAGACAACGTCAGTAAATTTATCATTAACCTGATTTTTCTGTGAATTCTACAAAAGTTTCCGTAGTAATTGCTCATACGAATTAATCCGTAAACTTACAGCTACTTTTTAGTAAATTTACAAAGATTTGTACCGTAAACCACTCAACGTCTTCTTTTAAGAATGATCTTTACTACAATTACGGACAACGTCAGAAATTTTATCACTTAATTGATTTTTCTGTGAATTTTACAAATTTTTCCGTAGAAATTGCACTTTAAAAATTACGAATTAATCTTTTTAAATCTTGTCCGTAAACTTACATCTGCTTTACAGTAAATTTACAAAGATGTATCGTAAACGTCTCCTTACGTCAATAAATTTACCATGAACCTGATTTTTTTGTAAAATTTACAAATTTTCCAAAGAAATTGCACTTTGCACATAATACAAATTAATCTGTTAAATCTTGTCCGTAAACTTACATCTACTTTACAGTAAATTTACAAGATGTATCGTAAACGTCTCCTTTCAATAAATGATCTTCATTACAATTACGGACAATGTAAGTAAATTAATCATCAACCTGATTTTTCTGTAAATTCTACAAAGTTTCCGTAGAAATTGCACTTTATGTGTTAAATCTTGTCCGTAAATTTACAGCTACAATACTTTGTGGTAAATTTACAAAGTACCGTAAACGTCGCCTTTCAATAATGATCTTCACTACAATAACGGTCAACGTCAGTAAATTTATCATTAACCTGATTTTTCTGTGAATTCTACAAAAGTTTCCGTAGTAATTCCACATACGAATTAATCCGTAAACTTACAGCTACTTTCTAGTAAATTTACAAAGATTTGTACCGTAAACCACTCAACGTCTCCTTTTAAGAATGATCTTTACTACAATTACGGACAACGTCAGAAATTTTATCACTTACTTGATTTTTCTGTAAAATTTACAAATTTTCCGAAAAAATTGCACTTTACACATAATACAAATTAATCTGTTAAATCTTTTCCGTAAACTTACATCTACTTTACAGTAAATTTACAAGATGTATCGTAAACGTCTTCTTTCAATAAATGATCTTCACTACAATTACGGACAACGTCAGTAAATTTATCATCAACCTGATTTTTCTCTAAATTCTAAAAAGTTTTCGTAGAAATTGCACTTTATGTGTTAAATCTTGTCCATAAATTTACAGCTACACATACTTTGTGGTAAATTTACAAAGTACCGTAAACGTCTCCTTTCAATAATGATCTTCATTATAATAAATAAGGACAACGTCAGTAAATTGATCATCAACCTGATTTTTCTGTAAATTCTACAAAGTTTCCGTAGAAATTGCACTTTATGTGTTAAATCTTGTCCGTAAATTTACAACTACACATACTTTGTGGTAAATTTACAAAGTACCGTAAACATCTCCTTTCAATAATGATCTTCACCACAATAACGGACAACGCCAGTAAATTTATCATTAACCTGATTTCTCTGTGAATTCTACAAAAGTTTCCGTAGTAATTGCACTTTACAAATTACGAATTAATCTGTTAAATCTTGTCCGTAAACTTACATCTGCTTTACAGTAAATTTACAAAGATGTATCGTAAACGTCTCCTTACGTCAATAAATTTACCATAAACCTGATTTTTCTGTAAAATTTACAAATTTTCCGAAGAAATTGCACTTGACACATAATACAAATTAATCTGTTAAATCTTTTCCGTAAACTTACATCTACTTTACAGTAAATATACAAGATGTATCGTAAACGTCTCCTTTCAATAAATGATCTTCACTACAATTACGGACAATGTAAGTAAATTAATCATCAACCTGATTTTTCTGTAAATTCTACAAAGTTTCCGTAGAAATTGCACTTTATGTGTTGAATCTTGTCCATAAATTTACAGCTACACATACTTTGTGGTAAATTTACAAAGTACCGTAAACGTCTCCTTTCAATAATGATCTTCATTATAATTATGGACAACGTCAGTAAATTTATCATCAACCTGATTTTTCTGTAAATTCTACAAAGTTTCCGTAGTAATTGCACATACGAATTAATCCGTAAACTTACAGCTACTTTATAGTAAATTTACAAAGATTTGTACAGTAAACCACTCAACGTCTCCTTTTAAGAATGATCTTTACTACAATTACGGACAACGTCAGAAATTTTATCACTTACTTGATTTTTCTGTCAATTTTACAAATTTTTCCGTAGAAATTGCACTTTACAAATTACGAATTAATCTGTTAAATCTTGTCTGTAAACTTACATCTGCTTTACAGTTAATTTACAAAGATGTATCGTAAACGTCACCTTACGTCAATAAATTTACCATAAACCTGATTTTTCTGTAAAATTTACAAATTTTTCAAAGAAATTGCACTTTACACATAATACAAATTTAATCTGTTAAATCTTGTCCGTAAACTTACATCTACTTTACAGTAAATTTACAAGATTTATCGTAAACATCTCCTTTCAATAAATGATCTTCACTACAATTACGGACAACGTCAGTAAATTAATCATCAACCTGATTTTTCTGTAAATTCTACAAAGTTTCCGTAGAAATTGCACTTTATGTGTTAAATCTTGTCCGTAAATTTACAGCTACACATACTTTGTGGTAAATTTACAAAGTACCGTAAACGTCTCCTTTCAATAATGATCTTCACTACAATAACGGTCAACGTCAGTAAATTTATCATTAACCTGATTTTTCTGTGAATTCTACAAAAGTTTCCGTAGTAATTCCACATACGAATTAATCCGTAAACTTACAGCTACTTTCTAGTAAATTTACAAAGATTTGTACCGTAAACCACTCAACGTCTCCTTTTAAGAATGATCTTTACTACAATTACGGACAACGTCAGAAATTTTATCACTTACTTGATTTTTCTGTAAAATTTACAAATTTTCCGAAAAAATTGCACTTTACACATAATACAAATTAATCTGTTAAATCTTTTCCGTAAACTTACATCTACTTTACAGTAAATTTACAAGATGTATCGTAAACGTCTTCTTTCAATAAATGATCTTCACTACAATTACGGACAACGTCAGTAAATTTATCATCAACCTGATTTTTCTCTAAATTCTACAAAGTTTTCGTAGAAATTGCACTTTATGTGTTAAATCTTGTCCATAAATTTACAGCTACACATACTTTGTGGTAAATTTACAAAGTACCGTAAACGTCTCCTTTCAATAATGATCTTCATTATAATTACGGACAACGTCAGTAAATTGATCATCAACCTGATTTTTCTGTAAATTCTACAAAGTTTCCGTAGAAATTGCACTTTACAAATTACGAATTAATCTGTTAAATCTTGTCCGTAAACTTACATCTGCTTTACAGTAAATTTACAAAGATGTATCGTAAACGTCTCCTTACGTCAATAAATTTACCATAAACCTGATTTTTCTGTAAAATTTACAAATTTTCCGAAGAAATTGCACTTGACACATAATACAAATTAATCTGTTAAATCTTTTCCGTAAACTTACATCTACTTTACAGTAAATATACAAGATGTATCGTAAACGTCTCCTTTCAATAAATGATCTCCACTACAATTACGGACAACGTCAGTAAATTTATCATCAACCTGATTTTTCTCTAAATTCTACAAAGTCTCCGTAGAAATTGCACTTTATGTGTTAAATCTTGTCCATAAATTTACAGCTACACATACTTTGTGGTAAATTTACAAAGTACCGTAAACGTCTCCTTTCAATAATGATCTTCATTATAATTACGGACAACGTCAGTAAATTTATCATTAACCTGATTTTTCTGTGAATTCTAAGAAAGTTTCCGTAGTAATTGCACTTTACAAATTACGAATTAATCTGTTAAATCTTGTCCGTAAACTTACATCTGCTTTACAGTAAATTTACAAAGATGTATCGTAAACGTCTTCTTACAGCAATAAATTTACCATAAACCTGATTTTTCTGTACAATTTACAAATTTTCCGAAGAAATTGCACTTGACACATAATACAAATTAATCTGTTAAATCTTTTCCGTAAACTTACATCTACTTTACAGTAAATATACAAGATGTATCGTAAACGTCTCCTTTCAATAAATGATCTCCACTACAATTACGGACAACGTCAGTAAATTTATCATCAACCTGATTTTTCTCTAAATTCTACAAAGTCTCCGTAGAAATTGCACTTTATGTGTTAAATCTTGTCCATAAATTTACAGCTACACATACTTTGTGGTAAATTTACAAAGTACCGTAAACGTCTCCTTTCAATAATGATCTTCATTATAATTACGGACAACGTCAGTAAATTGATCATCAACCTGATTTTTCTGTAAATTCTACAAAGTTTCCGTAGAAATTGCACTTTATGTGTTGAATCTTGTCCATAAATTTACAGCTACACATACTTTGTGGTAAATTTACAAAGTACCGTAAACGTCTCCTTTCAATAATGATCTTCATTATAATTATGGACAACGTCAGTAAATTTATCATCAACCTGATTTTTCTGTAAATTCTACAAAGTTTCCGTAGTAATTGCACATACGAATTAATCCGTAAACTTACAGCTACTTTATAGTAAATTTACAAAGATTTGTACCGTAAACCACTCAACGTCTCCTTTTAAGAATGATCTTTACTACAATTACGGACAACGTCAGAAATTTTATCACTTACTTGATTTTTCTGTCAATTTTACAAATTTTTCCGTAGAAATTGCACTTTACAAATTACGAATTAATCTGTTAAATCTTGTCTGTAAACTTACATCTGCTTTACAGTTAATTTACAAAGATGTATCGTAAACGTCACCTTACGTCAATAAATTTACCATAAACCTGATTTTTCTGTAAAATTTACAAATTTTTCAAAGAAATTGCACTTTACACATAATACAAATTTAATCTGTTAAATCTTGTCCGTAAACTTACATCTACTTTACAGTAAATTTACAAGATTTATCGTAAACATCTCCTTTCAATAAATGATCTTCACTACAATTACGGACAACGTCAGTAAATTAATCATCAACCTGATTTTTCTGTAAATTCTACAAAGTTTCCGTAGAAATTGCACTTTATGTGTTAAATCTTGTCCGTAAATTTACAGCTACACATACTTTGTGGTAAATTTACAAAGTACCGTAAACGTCTCCTTTCAATAATGATCTTCACTACAATAACGGTCAACGTCAGTAAATTTATCATTAACCTGATTTTTCTGTGAATTCTACAAAAGTTTCCGTAGTAATTCCACATACGAATTAATCCGTAAACTTACAGCTACTTTCTAGTAAATTTACAAAGATTTGTACCGTAAACCACTCAACGTCTCCTTTTAAGAATGATCTTTACTACAATTACGGACAACGTCAGAAATTTTATCACTTACTTGATTTTTCTGTAAAATTTACAAATTTTCCGAAAAAATTGCACTTTACACATAATACAAATTAATCTGTTAAATCTTTTCCGTAAACTTACATCTACTTTACAGTAAATTTACAAGATGTATCGTAAACGTCTTCTTTCAATAAATGATCTTCACTACAATTACGGACAACGTCAGTAAATTTATCATCAACCTGATTTTTCTCTAAATTCTACAAAGTTTTCGTAGAAATTGCACTTTATGTGTTAAATCTTGTCCATAAATTTACAGCTACACATACTTTGTGGTAAATTTACAAAGTACCGTAAACGTCTCCTTTCAATAATGATCTTCATTATAATTACGGACAACGTCAGTAAATTGATCATCAACCTGATTTTTCTGTAAATTCTACAAAGTTTCCGTAGAAATTGCACTTTATGTGTTAAATCTTGTCCGTAAATTTACAACTACACATACTTTGTGGTAAATTTACAAAGTACCGTAAACGTCTCCTTTCAATAATGATCTTCACCACAATAACGGACAACGTCAGTAAATTTATCATTAACCTGATTTCTCTGTGAATTCTACAAAAGTTTCCGTAGTAATTGCACTTTACAAATTACGAATTAATCTGTTAAATCTTGTCCGTAAACTTACATCTGCTTTACAGTAAATTTACAAAGATGTATCGTAAACGTCTCCTTACGTCAATAAATTTACCATAAACCTGATTTTTCTGTAAAATTTACAAATTTTCCGAAGAAATTGCACTTGACACATAATACAAATTAATCTGTTAAATCTTTTCCGTAAACTTACATCTACTTTACAGTAAATATACAAGATGTATCGTAAACGTCTCCTTTCAATAATGATCTTCACTACAATAACGGTCAACGTCAGTAAATTTATCATTAACCTGATTTTTCTGTGAATTCTACAAAAGTTTCCGTAGTAATTCCACATACGAATTAATCCGTAAACTTACAGCTACTTTCTAGTAAATTTACAAAGATTTGTACCGTAAACCACTCAACGTCTCCTTTTAAGAATGATCTTTACTACAATTACGGACAACGTCAGAAATTTTATCACTTACTTGATTTTTCTGTAAAATTTACAAATTTTCCGAAAAAATTGCACTTTACACATAATACAAATTAATCTGTTAAATCTTTTCCGTAAACTTACATCTACTTTACAGTAAATTTACAAGATGTATCGTAAACGTCTTCTTTCAATAAATGATCTTCACTACAATTACGGACAACGTCAGTAAATTTATCATCAACCTGATTTTTCTCTAAATTCTACAAAGTTTTCGTAGAAATTGCACTTTATGTGTTAAATCTTGTCCATAAATTTACAGCTACACATACTTTGTGGTAAATTTACAAAGTACCGTAAACGTCTCCTTTCAATAATGATCTTCATTATAATTACGGACAACGTCAGTAAATTGATCATCAACCTGATTTTTCTGTAAATTCTACAAAGTTTCCGTAGAAATTGCACTTTACAAATTACGAATTAATCTGTTAAATCTTGTCCGTAAACTTACATCTGCTTTACAGTAAATTTACAAAGATGTATCGTAAACGTCTCCTTACGTCAATAAATTTACCATAAACCTGATTTTTCTGTAAAATTTACAAATTTTCCGAAGAAATTGCACTTGACACATAATACAAATTAATCTGTTAAATCTTTTCCGTAAACTTACATCTACTTTACAGTAAATATACAAGATGTATCGTAAACGTCTCCTTTCAATAAATGATCTCCACTACAATTACGGACAACGTCAGTAAATTTATCATCAACCTGATTTTTCTCTAAATTCTACAAAGTCTCCGTAGAAATTGCACTTTATGTGTTAAATCTTGTCCATAAATTTACAGATACACATACTTTGTGGTAAATTTACAAAGTACCGTAAACGTCTCCTTTCAATAATGATCTTCATTATAATTACGGACAACGTCAGTAAATTTATCATTAACCTGATTTTTCTGTGAATTCTAAGAAAGTTTCCGTAGTAATTGCACTTTACAAATTACGAATTAATCTGTTAAATCTTGTCCGTAAACTTACATCTGCTTTACAGTAAATTTACAAAGATGTATCGTAAACGTCTTCTTACAGCAATAAATTTACCATAAACCTGATTTTTCTGTAAAATTTACAAATTTTCCGAAGAAATTGCACTTGACACATAATACAAATTAATCTGTTAAATCTTTTCCGTAAACTTACATCTACTTTACAGTAAATATACAAGATGTATCGTAAACGTCTCCTTTCAATAAATGATCTCCACTACAATTACGGACAACGTCAGTAAATTTATCATCAACCTGATTTTTCTCTAAATTCTACAAAGTCTCCGTAGAAATTGCACTTTATGTGTTAAATCTTGTCCATAAATTTACAGCTACACATACTTTGTGGTAAATTTACAAAGTACCGTAAACGTCTCCTTTCAATAATGATCTTCATTATAATTACGGACAACGTCAGTAAATTGATCATCAACCTGATTTTTCTGTAAATTCTACAAAGTTTCCGTAGAAATTGCACTTTATGTGTTGAATCTTGTCCATAAATTTACAGCTACACATACTTTGTGGTAAATTTACAAAGTACCGTAAACGTCTCCTTTCAATAATGATCTTCATTATAATTATGGACAACGTCAGTAAATTTATCATCAACCTGATTTTTCTGTAAATTCTAAAAAGTTTCCGTAGTAATTGCACATACGAATTAATCCGTAAACTTACAGCTACTTTATAGTAAATTTACAAAGATTTGTACCGTAAACCACTCAACGTCTCCTTTTAAGAATGATCTTTACTACAATTACGGACAACGTCAGAAATTTTATCACTTACTTGATTTTTCTGTCAATTTTACAAATTTTTCCGTAGAAATTGCACTTTACAAATTACGAATTAATCTGTTAAATCTTGTCTGTAAACTTACATCTGCTTTACAGTTAATTTACAAAGATGTATCGTAAACGTCACCTTACGTCAATAAATTTACCATAAACCTGATTTTTCTGTAAAATTTACAAATTTTTCAAAGAAATTGCACTTTACACATAATACAAATTTAATCTGTTAAATCTTGTCCGTAAACTTACATCTACTTTACAGTAAATTTACAAGATTTATCGTAAACATCTCCTTTCAATAAATGATCTTCACTACAATTACGGACAACGTCAGTAAATTAATCATCAACCTGATTTTTCTGTAAATTCTACAAAGTTTCCGTAGAAATTGCACTTTATGTGTTAAATCTTGTCCGTAAATTTACAGCTACACATACTTTGTGGTAAATTTACAAAGTACCGTAAACGTCTCCTTTCAATAATGATCTTCACTACAATAACGGTCAACGTCAGTAAATTTATCATTAACCTGATTTTTCTGTGAATTCTACAAAAGTTTCCGTAGTAATTCCACATACGAATTAATCCGTAAACTTACAGCTACTTTCTAGTAAATTTACAAAGATTTGTACCGTAAACCACTCAACGTCTCCTTTTAAGAATGATCTTTACTACAATTACGGACAACGTCAGAAATTTTATCACTTACTTGATTTTTCTGTAAAATTTACAAATTTTCCGAAAAAATTGCACTTTACACATAATACAAATTAATCTGTTAAATCTTTTCCGTAAACTTACATCTACTTTACAGTAAATTTACAAGATGTATCGTAAACGTCTTCTTTCAATAAATGATCTTCACTACAATTACGGACAACGTCAGTAAATTTATCATCAACCTGATTTTTCTGTAAATTCTACAAAGTTTCCGTAGAAATTGCACTTTATGTGTTAAATCTTGTCCGTAAATTTACAACTACACATACTTTGTGGTAAATTTACAAAGTACCGTAAACGTCTCCTTTCAATAATGATCTTCACCACAATAACGGACAACGTCAGTAAATTTATCATTAACCTGATTTCTCTGTGAATTCTACAAAAGTTTCCGTAGTAATTGCACTTTACAAATTACGAATTAATCTGTTAAATCTTGTCCGTAAACTTACATCTGCTTTACAGTAAATTTACAAAGATGTATCGTAAACGTCTCCTTACGTCAATAAATTTACCATAAACCTGATTTTTCTGTAAAATTTACAAATTTTCCGAAGAAATTGCACTTGACACATAATACAAATTAATCTGTTAAATCTTTTCCGTAAACTTACATCTACTTTACAGTAAATATACAAGATGTATCGTAAACGTCTCCTTTCAATAAATGATCTCCACTACAATTACGGACAACGTCAGTAAATTTATCATCAACCTGATTTTTCTCTAAATTCTACAAAGTCTCCGTAGAAATTGCACTTTATGTGTTAAATCTTGTCCATAAATTTACAGCTACACATACTTTGTGGTAAATTTACAAAGTACCGTAAACGTCTCCTTTCAATAATGATCTTCATTATAATTACGGACAACGTCAGTAAATTTATCATTAACCTGATTTTTCTGTGAATTCTAAGAAAGTTTCCGTAGTAATTGCACTTTACAAATTACGAATTAATCTGTTAAATCTTGTCCGTAAACTTACATCTGCTTTACAGTAAATTTACAAAGATGTATCGTAAACGTCTTCTTACAGCAATAAATTTACCATAAACCTGATTTTTCTGTAAAATTTACAAATTTTCCGAAGAAATTGCCCTTGACACATAATACAAATTAATCTGTTAAATCTTTTCCGTAAACTTACATCTACTTTACAGTAAATATACAAGATGTATCGTAAACGTCTCCTTTCAATAAATGATCTCCACTACAATTACGGACAACGTCAGTAAATTTATCATCAACCTGATTTTTCTGTAAATTCTACAAAGTTTCCGTAGAAATTGCACTTTATGTGTTAAATCTTGTCCATAAATTTACAGCTACACATACTTTGTGGTAAATTTACAAAGTACCGTAAACGTCTCCTTTCAATAATGATCTTCACTACAATAACGGACAACGTCAGTAAATTTATCATTAACCTGATTTTTCTGTGAATTCTACAAAAGTTTCCGTAGTAATTGCACATACGAATTAATCCGTAAACTTACAGCTACTTTCTAGTAAATTTACAAAGATTTGTACCGTAAACCACTCAATGTCTCCTTTTAAGAATGATCTTTACTACATTTACGGACAACGTCAGAAATTTTATCACTTACTTGATTTTTCTGTCAATTTTACAAATTTTTCCGTAGAAATTGCACTTTACAAATTACGAATTAATCTGTTAAATCTTGTCCGTAAACTTACATCTGCTTTACAGTAAATTTACAAGGATGTATCGTAAACGTCTCCTTACGTCAATAAATTTACCATAAACCTGGTTTTTCTGTAAAATTTACAAATTTTCCGAAGAAATTGCACTTTACACATAATACAAATTAATCTGTTAAATCTTGTCCTTAAACTTACATCTACTTTACAGTAAATTTACAAGATGTATCGTAAACGTCTCCTTTCAATAAATGATCTTCACTACAATAACGGACAACGTCAGTAAATTTATCATTAACCTGATTTTTCTGTGAATTCTACAAAAGTTTCCGTAGTAATTGCTCATACGAATTAATCCGTAAACTTACAGCTACTTTTTAGTAAATTTACAAAGATTTGTACCGTAAACCACTCAACGTCTTCTTTTAAGAATGATCTTTACTACAATTACGGACAACGTCAGAAATTTTATCACTTAATTGATTTTTCTGTGAATTTTACAAATTTTTCCGTAGAAATTGCACTTTAAAAATTACGAATTAATCTTTTTAAATCTTGTCCGTAAACTTACATCTGCTTTACAGTAAATTTACAAAGATGTATCGTAAACGTCTCCTTACGTCAATAAATTTACCATGAACCTGATTTTTTTGTAAAATTTACAAATTTTCCAAAGAAATTGCACTTTACACATAATACAAATTAATCTGTTAAATCTTGTCCGTAAACTTACATCTACTTTACAGTAAATTTACAAGATGTATCGTAAACGTCTCCTTTCAATAAATGATCTTCATTACAATTACGGACAATGTAAGTAAATTAATCATCAACCTGATTTTTCTGTAAATTCTACAAAGTTTCCGTAGAAATTGCACTTTATGTGTTAAATCTTGTCCGTAAATTTACAGCTACACATACTTTGTGGTAAATTTACAAAGTACCATAAACGTCGCCTTTCAATAATGATCTTCACTACAATAACGGTCAACGTCAGTAAATTTATCATTAACCTGATTTTTCTGTGAATTCTACAAAAGTTTCCGTAGTAATTCCACATACGAATTAATCCGTAAACTTACAGCTACTTTCTAGTAAATTTACAAAGATTTGTACCGTAAACCACTCAACGTCTCCTTTTAAGAATGATCTTTACTACAATTACGGACAACGTCAGAAATTTTATCACTTACTTGATTTTTCTGTAAAATTTACAAATTTTCCGAAAAAATTGCACTTTACACATAATACAAATTAATCTGTTAAATCTTTTCCGTAAACTTACATCTACTTTACAGTAAATTTACAAGATGTATCGTAAACGTCTTCTTTCAATAAATGATCTTCACTACAATTACGGACAACGTCAGTAAATTTATCATCAACCTGATTTTTCTCTAAATTCTAAAAAGTTTTCGTAGAAATTGCACTTTATGTGTTAAATCTTGTCCATAAATTTACAGCTACACATACTTTGTGGTAAATTTACAAAGTACCGTAAACGTCTCCTTTCAATAATGATCTTCATTATAATAAATAAGGACAACGTCAGTAAATTGATCATCAACCTGATTTTTCTGTAAATTCTACAAAGTTTCCGTAGAAATTGCACTTTATGTGTTAAATCTTGTCCGTAAATTTACAACTACACATACTTTGTGGTAAATTTACAAAGTACCGTAAACATCTCCTTTCAATAATGATCTTCACCACAATAACGGACAACGCCAGTAAATTTATCATTAACCTGATTTCTCTGTGAATTCTACAAAAGTTTCCGTAGTAATTGCACTTTACAAATTACGAATTAATCTGTTAAATCTTGTCCGTAAACTTACATCTGCTTTACAGTAAATTTACAAAGATGTATCGTAAACGTCTCCTTACGTCAATAAATTTACCATAAACCTGATTTTTCTGTAAAATTTACAAATTTTCCGAAGAAATTGCACTTGACACATAATACAAATTAATCTGTTAAATCTTTTCCGTAAACTTACATCTACTTTACAGTAAATATACAAGATGTATCGTAAACGTCTCCTTTCAATAAATGATCTTCACTACAATTACGGACAATGTAAGTAAATTAATCATCAACCTGATTTTTCTGTAAATTCTACAAAGTTTCCGTAGAAATTGCACTTTATGTGTTAAATCTTGTCCGTAAATTTACAGCTACACATACTTTGTGGTAAATTTACAAAGTACCGTAAACGTCGCCTTTCAATAATGATCTTCACTACAATAACGGTCAACGTCAGTAAATTTATCATTAACCTGATTTTTCTGTGAATTCTACAAAAGTTTCCGTAGTAATTCCACATACGAATTAATCCGTAAACTTACAGCTACTTTCTAGTAAATTTACAAAGATTTGTACCGTAAACCACTCAACGTCTCCTTTTAAGAATGATCTTTACTACAATTACGGACAACGTCAGAAATTTTATCACTTACTTGATTTTTCTGTAAAATTTACAAATTTTCCGAAAAAATTGCACTTTACAAATAATACAAATTAATCTGTTAAATCTTTTCCGTAAACTTACATCTACTTTACAGTAAATTTACAAGATGTATCGTAAACGTCTTCTTTCAATAAATGATCTTCACTACAATTACGGACAACGTCAGTAAATTTATCATCAACCTGATTTTTCTCTAAATTCTACAAAGTTTTCGTAGAAATTGCACTTTATGTGTTAAATCTTGTCCGTAAATTTACAACTACACATACTTTGTGGTAAATTTACAAAGTACCGTAAACGTCTCCTTTCAATAATGATCTTCACCACAATAACGGACAACGTCAGTAAATTTATCATTAACCTGATTTCTCTGTGAATTCTACAAAAGTTTCCGTAGTAATTGCACTTTACAAATTACGAATTAATCTGTTAAATCTTGTCCGTAAACTTACATCTGCTTTACAGTAAATTTACAAAGATGTATCGTAAACGTCTCCTTACGTCAATAAATTTACCATAAACCTGATTTTTCTGTAAAATTTACAAATTTTCCGAAGAAATTGCACTTGACACATAATACAAATTAATCTGTTAAATCTTTTCCGTAAACTTACATCTACTTTACAGTAAATATACAAGATGTATCGTAAACGTCTCCTTTCAATAAATGATCTCCACTACAATTACGGACAACGTCAGTAAATTAATCATCAACCTGATTTTTCTCTAAATTCTACAAAGTCTCCGTAGAAATTGCACTTTATGTGTTAAATCTTGTCCATAAATTTACAGCTACACATACTTTGTGGTAAATTTACAAAGTACCGTAAACGTCTCCTTTCAATAATGATCTTCATTATAATTACGGACAACGTCAGTAAATTTATCATTAACCTGATTTTTCTGTGAATTCTAAGAAAGTTTTTGTAGTAATTGCACTTTACAAATTACGAATTAATCTGTTAAATCTTGTCCGTAAACTTACATCTGCTTTACAGTAAATTTACAAAGATGTATCGTAAACGTCTTCTTACAGCAATAAATTTACCATAAACCTGATTTTTCTGTAAAATTTACAAATTTTCCGAAGAAATTGCACTTTACACATAATACAAATTAATCTGTTAAATCTTGTCCGTAAACTTACATCTACTTTACAGTAAATTTACAAGATGTATCGTAAACGTCTCCTTTCAATAAATGATCTTCACTACAATTACGGACAATGTCAGTAAATTAATCATCAACCTGATTTTTCTGTAAATTCTACAAAGTTTCCGTAGAAATTGCACTTTATGTGTTAAATCTTGTCCGTAAATTTACAGCTACACATACTTTGTGGTAAATTTACAAAGTACCGTAAACGTCTCCTTTCAATAATGATCTTCACTACAATAACGGACAACGTCAGTAAATTTATCATTAACCTGATTTTTCTGTGAATTCTACAAAAGTTTCCGTAGTAATTGCACATACGAATTAATCCGTAAACTTACCCTTACAAAAAATTCCTGTAGTACTCTGTGATATGTACTGCAGGAAGTATCGCAGGAAAGTACTGCAGGAATTACGTGCACGTAATTTGGGACGGTACTACAGAAATGTACAACAGGAGTACAACAGGTCCGTGTCCTGTGATACTTCCTGTGGTAATAACCGCATAAGTATGGCAGGAAGTATGACAGGACACGATCACCACAACCGCTACAACCGCTACAACCACTACCACACTACTATTAGTACTACAGGACAGTATCACAGGATAGTATCACAGGATAGTATCACATGATAGTATGACAGGACAGTATGACAGGATAGTATGACAGGACAGTATGACAGGACAGTACTACAGGAATACCGCAGACCAGTATCACAGGGAAGTACTACAGAACAGTATCGCAGGACAATACTACAGGAGTACCGCAGGCTTCTGGTACTGTGTCCTGTAGTACTGTCCTGTGATACTGGTCTGGTATTCCTGTAGTACTGTCCTGTGATACTGGTCTGGTATTCCTGTAGTACTGTCCTGTGATACTGGTCTGGTATTCCTGTAGTACTGTCCTGTGATACTGGTCTGGTATTCCTGTAGTACTGTCCTGTGATACTGGTCTGGTATTCCTGTAGTACTGTCCTGTGATACTATCCTGTGGTGATAAATAGTATCACAGGACAGTATGACAGGACAGTACTTTAGGAATTCCGCAGACCAGTATCACAGGAAAGTACTACAGAACAGTACTACAGGACAGTACTGCAGGAATACCAAGAGACCTTACCGCAGGACAATTCCTGCAGTACTGTCCTGTGGTATTCCTGTGATACTGATCTTTGATATCTTCTGTGGCATTATTGGTCTCATCCTGCAGCCTTCTTGTGATACTTTACTGTGGTAATCCTGCAGGGGTATTCTTGTTGATTTCCTGTGACAATCCTATGGTATTGTCCTGTAGTAGTCTGTGCGATTTTCTCACGACACCGTCCTGCACTGGTTTGTTAGGCGTAGTAGTTTGTAAGAATTTCCTGTGATCCAGCACAACAACTTTGACATCTTGACTAATGAAAAGAGGCGTGAAAAAACCCACAAATTTGCAAAGACGTTAAAAGCATATTCACATACCTTTATTATGTATGAGCTGTACTATGCACAGTATAGAACATCTTTGATATCATAAATGACTGCTAGAATAATGCAGTAACATTTCATCTTTAGGATAAGACATGTACAAAGATTTATATCCATGAACATTGAGATGCCACATGAACTACTTTCACTATTCATACATTGCTGCCATTTTGAGATCACATAAAGAAAGCTAGATTCGACCCAGAATCCTTCCCTCTAACACAACAATAAGCGATTATTATTAATACCTTGGTCACATTCCTTGACCGGTTGCCTTACGGCGAGACAAAATCAGCAGTTTTAGGTATTCCTGTACAAACCACCCACGTGTAGCTGGTAGTAGCTGGTACAAGGATGATTAAGACTGTTAATTTTGACTCGACGTAAGGCCACGAGCCGGCGAATGTAACCAAGGCTTAACCAGTATTATGGTTGCAAAAAAAACTGTAATAGCTGAGCAATTGCATTTTCCCCTTCTTGTCAACACCCGATTGGCTTAATACTAAAAGCAGAACATCCTTTACTCAACCATGTTATGAAACAATGGATAACCACTTCTGCATGTACAGATAATGCATGGTGCACATACAGTAAGGGATGAAATTATGATGTGTTGATCACCAGTATAAACTTAAAGTACATGAACGTAATCATAATCACTTCATTTTGCTCAGAATTCCATAAATACTGAAAGATATTTTTGAATGAATTTCACATGATTTAGAACGTTCACCATAGGTTAGAAAAAATATGAACATAAGATTACTTTGCCAAAACGTAGATCAAATCTATTGAGACATTAACCTTTTTGACATTGAATAGGCATATCATTTTACACAGTCTTCTTGTCTAAGAATTGCTCCAACTACGTATTGAAGGGTTATATATGAATGTAAGCATGAGCCCATCATAAACACGAAATTGCGGCATGTAATTTGATTTGCTACATGTCATAATTGATAACTCAATGACGTTCAATACTTGATGTTGCTACATAAAATAATTAAGGTCATGTGGCAATGTGAATTCATACCTACTCGAGTCATTTAGTAATTTCAATTAGTATATGACCTAATTAATTATGACATATAGCTCAAAATTGACTTGAATAATTATGACCAATTTGATTGACCTCAATTATTTGAAGTAGCAACATCAATTATTTAACATAAGCACTCTCAATCGAGGTGGAGTAACTCTTCTTTAGGTCATGTTACTATTCGAATTGGAACATGTCATTGTTTAGGTCATGCAGCAATTCAAATTACTTGCTCAAGTAAACAATTACAATTGTAATATCACGCAAAATGAATTAGCTGTACATGACATAATTCTGTTCTTTGATGGGCTTATGCTTCCATATATTAAGTAAATGGCTTTAATTCTTAATGATTATCCAAAAATTCATATACATAAAATAAACCAATATGAAGAGCATCATATCCAAAGTGATCACCAGTTCACCCAATGTTACAGTACAAAAATAAAAAGCTGATTTTCTTATGTACTTTCACACATGTTATACATGTGCACTGTATGTCACTTGACCCTGGCAGACAATAGAATTGACAAGCAGTGAGTCCTACATGTACATGTAGCTGCCTGGTTTGCATACTTTAATGTTATATGAATTTCAATCATGGCCATGTGCTGTTTATACACTAAATGGAGGGATCTTGTCATAATGTTATGTCAATTAAAAACTGAATAAAATCCCAATTATCCTGAATAGCTAGACTAGCCCCCTTGCAATGGACATTGTAATCTTGTTTTCTTTTACCTTTCATTATTTTTGAAAATTTTCATACAACTAGGGCTGGGACTAAAACCCGGGTACCCGAGTAGAAAAATCAATACCCGATACCCGAAAATTGCTCACCAGTATAATGTACATGTATTTGATTTGTATTGCGTAGTGTAAGACATGATTGTAACTCATTACAAAAGTACACAAGCCTCATTTTGAATTTCACCAATTACCCTCTAAATATCCATAAATATACAAGTTTTCAAGTGATGATGATGTGACCGAGATCGTTCAATCATCGCCATGTTTCTTTTGCAGCGCAGTGACGTCATCCAGCCACTGCGACGCAAACCAATTTATGAATGAAAATATAGTAAGCATGCGCATTGCAAGCCTCAGCCCCACGCAGTATTACGTCAAAACAAGTCTGCAATACTCTGTCACCTCATACCAAAATCGACCTACGAAGCACCAGCCAATCACGTTCTTGTTACCATTTTTAGTTCATCATAAACCGAAAATGGGAACACGATCGTGATTGGCTGGCGCATTTGACGCTCCGAAACCCGGAAATCAATTGACTTTGTTCACGTAGCGATACAAACTCACGAACACGATGTAATATCGATGCTACTTCGTAAGATTTTGACGGAAAAGCAAGAATAAAAATTTGCTTACCTGTGCAGTATCGGTGAGAAAACCTTTTATAATTCATATGATATATAGGAAAGTGGAATTCTAGGTCGATTTTGGTACGAGGTGACAGAGTATTGAAACTTGTTTCGATGGAATACTGCGTGGGGCACGGGAGGCTTGCAATGCGCATGCTTACTATATTTTCATTCATAAATTGGCTTGCATCGCATTGGCTTGATGACGTCACCTATGGGGTTTTTCCACCAGTCATATTTCAAGTGACATGATTTTCAGGTACCCACCCGAAAATTACCACGGGTACCCGAAGAGAAAAAACCCGAAAGTCCCAGGCCTACATACAACTCTTTGTTTTTTTTTATACTTTATCAAAGCTTTTATGATTATAAATGTAATTAAATAATTTGACTTGATAAATGTATATTACTGGTATACTAATTGTGAATTTTTAGCAAGAAACAGTATTTGTGTTGGATTAATACATAAAAATGTTGCGAAATTTCGGAACAGCGTACCCAGGCATCACAAATTTGGTCTCAAAAGATGTGCAAGACTTGAAAGTAAAAAGGCAGCTAACAGCCTCCCAGTTATTAACCCTTAGTTAAATTGGACCAATTTGACCCCCCCCCTTCCAAAAATTTTGCGACCATGCTGTCGCACAATTTTTTTAAAACATGCCTCTTTCTAGTCTTGTGCATCTTTTGAGACCAATCTTGTGTCACCCGGTACGTGGTTCTGTAATAACGTGATTTTATGTAAGTACATGTCATACCAAAAATTGCTCAAAAACGTGATTTTGTGTACAAAGTCAATGCAATAGAGGAAAAAGTATGATTTTGTATTCTAATTACGCATAAATTAGTATTATCACTTACTAACAATTTGCGTGAAATAATTTACAATTTAATTTTGTAAATTATGCCCTAGACAACCCATGTGCCAATGTTAGACGCGATTGTGCGGTCAAGATCTCAAGGAAGGGGGGGCCCTGGAAACCCCCCCTCCCCCCTTCCCCGGCCATATCAACTCCCAAAATACCCTGGCTTTAGTTGACTTTCTGGCTCCTCTTGAGTAGTCACCATTCATTGGACAGCTTGTTTTTATCCAAGTCTGTATAGCACGAGGCAGCTTAATCTGTAGAAAAAAAAAACACATACCATTACGATAACATGAACAACATAAAAATACAAGAAATAAGGTGTTTTGCCCCCATCTAGATCTCTTTTCACAAGTACATATCTATCGGATAATGAGGTCCTTGCGGCTATCTCTCTTAGCATATTCTTGCTTATAAAAGCAAACTAAGCCGAAGAGTGACAAACAATTTATAATGCAAACAAATTGTCATAAGCACATATTGAAACTCTTTAATAAAACAATGAAGAATAAATCTACATCTTCTAACAAGGATTACACTGTATGCCACTGCATGAATACAATCTGCTTAATTTTGTAATTATAATATCTACTGAAGTGAATGCCTATATAATCACCTTTTATGAACTCCAACCGTGTCTTGTACAAGAACATGGCCTTTTCTGTGTACACCTGTAGTATCTTTCCCACATAATGCTGGACTTGCTGCTCGATCATCCAGAGATCCCTCTTTGAATCTTTAATGAAATGAAATGAATTTGAGTGACATAGTAAAATTTTATTTGCAGGTTAATACAAATACATGATGTAATAAAAATACATGATAAAACTTCTTCATTTCCATATTTCAGTGTTACAATTCAGGTGCAAAGAGTCATATTCTTTAATAATATTCAACATAAAATCAATGAAAACTAGTGCTGTTGTCGATAGGCCTCATATCGACATTGATGTCGACATACGAAGGATTTTCAAAATTCCGACATGTCGACATGCACGCACCCACATCGACATGTAAACATAAAATAAAAAGGGGTCTAGCCTACAATCACGAGCGTAAAGATTAGCTGAAAAGTTAGAAGCATTTATCCACAGTAATTGGCGCGATTAAAAGGTTTATTCAGCTTAGCAGCGCATTAAATGAAAAAAGAATATCTGCGAGCTGTGCGGCAGTAGAAATACGTCAGTGCAGGGCCGGCCTGCCCGATCGAGCCGCCCTCGATATCCCGTTATAGCGAGAGTAGCATTCACCGTACCCATCCACGGAAATATGTACCCATCGCGCGCTATTCACCGTGCTTGATAATACGTTGCTCCTCAATGCATTACTTTTCACATAAACGTGAGCAGCAGCGAACACGTGTTTTTGTCAAAGTTGTGACTGCCGCAATTGAGCGCTTACTTCATATCACGAAGTCACAGAAAACTTCCCTTCATTCGTTTGGAGATCGTTGCACGGATCGCCGCGGAAGTGATACTGAAATTATCGGTCGATTTTCATTACTTTTCATTGTCAAATTGAGGAGCTTGCGTTTGCAGCAATGATCACTGTTGTAATTGGTGATTCTCAAATTGGCTACGAGTGTTATTGAGCAATGCTTTCGAAACCGGATCCTGGTACAAAAACTTGATTCTCCAGAAAAAAAATGTGGATTAAATCGGTGATTTTGGAAGCTCAATTCCCGAACTGAGCCTGTATTATATAGATCTAGTGTGGGGATATCACTCGTGTCAAGGTGAATATATTTGATTGAGAGTGTTGTTCCACGATCGAATGCTTTTTTTTTATGTTAGGGAGCCCAGGCTAAATTACGGTCCCTTTTTCATGTCGACATTGTCGATGTCGGGATTAATTTTTAAGCGACATGTCGACATGGATTTTTGTTCCCGACAACAGCACTAATGAAAACATTAAAAGTAGAGGAGCATTTTAACCTTACTCAAAGTCTGTTATTGTCGCTAAAGTCTTTACAATAAGAAGATTGGGCACTTTGCCGACATCGCGTAATGCTTTGCATCGATTTACATGTATAATAGTCTTTGTGCCTAGTCTTTTCTATGTAGTGTCTTTAATATGTAGATAAAACATGCGTCCTTTAGCTAGTTAGACGAACAATTTTGGAAATTAAAGACGGATCCATATTTTATCAACCGGAAGAGAAATTAGTGCTTAAATGAAGCTATTTGAGGGATATTGATGATATTTAGGGTGAATTGACTTCACATCTTTTCGTAAGTTTGTCATGTTCATAGAAGGCCGGACTTGATTTTATAGAAACCTCTTTTAAATTTGTGGGATTGCCTACCTCGAGTGAAGTTTGTGCAGGCTCCACTCCACTTCACTATTGCTACACTACGCTCCACCTACCCAAACTTTGAGACCGTGAACTGGTTTCTAGTTCAACCTGGCTCTGCCAAACGGCCACAGCCAGCGCCAGAAACCTCTCCAAATCGAGATACTGTTGAGAAGGATAAGCCAAAAAAGAAACAGTACTGTACAGACTACAGAGACAATCAACAATAAAGTCTTGGGGCTTCGATTGGCTCGAATCTGAAGTGTGTGAAGCTGAAGCTCTGTTGCACTAGCGTACCTACGCCTACGGGGGGGGGGGGGGCAGTCTGCCCCCCTGACGAGTCACAACCCATGCACTTTTTTTTTTTTTGCTTGTCACATTTTTGGGCGAACGAATTTGCCCCCCCCCCTGTGAAAAATCCTAGGTACGCCACTGCTCTGGTGGGATCACTGTTGTTTATTGTAAGGCCTGTAGCCTACAGTAATTACAGTTAAAATTGTTCTGAGCTTTTAGGCATCACATTGCGTCAGCCTGCATTGCGTCTCGGAATGTCAAAAGGTAATTGCTGATATGCGATTAAAAAAAAGTAGCCCCATGAATTAGAAAATAGCCCCAAGATATTTAGTGGTAGCCCCAATGTAAAAAAAAAGTAGCCCCTAAAAAAAAAAAATTAATTCCTACCCTGGGATCTGATATTCCGAGTGACAAAAAGTGGGATCTTATGGGGGGGGGATATCAAATTCATGCAACATCACGCTCTTTAAAAAAATTAAAACTAATATTCTTCCTGCACACAAAGTTTCAGTTCTTCTCCATGCCTCTATCCGTCTCAAAATTGATGATTTAGAGCCAACATGAAGTTTCTCACACGTATCAATATTCAATACATCGCATGCGTGTGAGGTCGGTCGGGTCAGACCAGGCCCGGTATCTCGCGAATATTGCATCCGCATGCAATGTTTTGAAATCGGCAGCGAATTATAAATATGTGTGAGGAACTTCATGTTGGCTCTAAATCACCAATTTTGAGACTGATAAAAGCATGGAACTAAATGAAACTTTGTGTAAAGTAAGAATATTAGTTTTAATTCTTTTTAAATATCAAGATGTTGCATGAATTTTATATTCCCCACCCCCATAAAATCCCACCTCTGTCACTCAGAATATCAGATCGAGTTCATGGTCTCGAAGTTCGCGTCTGTAACGTTGGCGAAGAACAATAGAAAACAAGATGGCGGCGTAAACATCGGATAAGTCTCTTCCGTCTAATCATGATATTTTTCGCATTTTTTGGAATGAATTTCTTCTTCAAAAATAACGACGAGAGCGTAGAAATGTTGGAAATTAAGTTTTATCCCATGTACATGATTTAGGTCTAACGTTAGGCTAACCCAGAGAGCTCCCGCCCGCGCAGCGGGCGGGAGCCCAGAAGCTTACCGTGTATTTTACCATTGTCACCGGACTAGGGTGATTTATGGTCTAAATATTTCTCCAAATGAATTGTGAAAACAGAAAGTATACAATTACCACGATTATATGGATGAAGGTCTAACGAGTGGCAGATTCCTGACATCTGGGCACAGTCTGGAACCTCAAAAAAACGAAAAGTTCTCTCCTTCTACCCCGTCTCGATCGGCCATTTTTGTTAAAAATCGTAACAAAATGGCCGATCGAGACTGGGAATCGAAACCCAGAGAGCTCCCGCCCGCGCAGCGGGCGGGAGCTCTCTGGGTTAACGTTAGGCTAGATCTTTTAGAAGGAAAGTAGAAATCTCGGGGCCGGGGGTGAAAGTTTCAAGTTTTGGCTTCCTCTGTGTGGGTATATGAGAAAGGATCCCTGGATTCATATGAGAGTGACCTTACGAAGTTACGTTAGTAAATGATTTTCACTCTCTAGAAGCCGCCTGGCTAGGCCTACAGCCATTCCTGATCACGATATTTTGAAAAGTGGTGGATATATTGACTTCAAATGTGACTGAGAGACTTGTCATGACATTTGGGAACAAATATTGGTGATGAGGTATGCTGGTATTAATCGGCCGGTGCGAAACTGCATTAGCGCCCACCCCTGACCTGGCTACAATCATGACAATACAAACATCCTCACCGCCGCCATCAATATACTACTAACTTAGCCAGCCGTTGGCCGTCCCCGGCCGCGCACACCGCAGATCAGCCCCCACCCGATAAGCGATCGGGAACAACGGCAGTGCAGTGGCCGTACGGTAATGATTAAAAAGTCGAAGAAATTTAAGTGCATGCCGCGCCAAACTACGAAAAATTGATCTAACTTACTGTTTAGCCTGTTGTGTGAATGTCTTAAGAAGTCGTTGTCCGAATCTGATCCATATTCTGTTAGTTTTTGTTGAAATATTGACGGCCTTCTTCATCAAGCTTCGGGTTCAGCTGAGCAGTTACGAACGTTTTTTTTCAAATGGCGGAACCGGAAACACGTATACGGTACAGTCTAGTCTGCTATGCAGACTCTGAATGGCTCGTGAAGTGGGATCTGCAGCTGGTTTGCGAAGCAAACCAGCCTGAAAGGGCGAGCGAAGCGAGGCTATAGTAGACCTAGTCTGCTATGCAGACTCCTTGAATCAGCTGTGATACACACACTGCAGATGTGGGTCTACAGTTGTAGACTAGTACAGTCCGTGCGTTTGTACGGGGAGCTCGGAGGGGGGGGGGGTCTTACTTTTTACTTGGCAACCAGACAATTTGACTATTTTCGCCATCATTTATATATCATATTATTAACGTAAAGGAATTGAATAAAGTAAAATTCAAATATTTATTTCTTCTTCCTTTCTTTTTCTTTTCTATGTCTTTTAATTTTTTTCTTTCTCTTTATTCTTTTTTTTAATGGATAGGATTTAAAAACATGTCTCACAATTTTACTGAAAATATGTTATATAGGCCTACTAGTATGCAAGTAGGATGACAAAGAAAGCAATGAGGAAAATCACAGCTCCAGTCCTATGTATTTTTAATTTTATTTCTTTTCAAAAACACACATTTTATCCTTTCTTGCGATCGAAGGAAAGATCCCTTTATAAGGTTCAAGTAGTAAAAGAAAATAATCTTAGATCAAGTGCCGGCAGGGTATTTTGATAAGGGGTGGAGGAGCAAGACAAGCAAATATAAAGATACCATTTTGAAGCGAAACATAAGAAAAGATAATAACTTTGCCAACGAGGTAAAAAATAATATGATATCGGTTGTGACACTTTAAGGATGGAAAATAGTTTGAAAATATATAGATACAAACTTCATACAAATTAGAAAAAAAGAAGCAAAATAAACTGCCATCATATGTGAACAGAGATACAAGATTGTTCTTGCAATTAAAAAACATATTTACAAACTATATATAGCTTCGCATCATAAAAATAGATTGAAAATATCCAAATTTATTTGATTTAAAAAGAAATAGATATAAACCAGCCTGGCTAACATATTGCAAGGTGGCAAAGATATAAACCGGGGATATAAAGCAAAAAATAGGCCTTAAAATGGAAATTAAATATCCTATTTTTAGTTTATCCTATTCCACCTGTAAAAATAGTGAATAGGAGAACAAATATTGAAGTAATTTTATTTATAATAATATATTTGTAAGAAAATAGGTCCTTTTTACTAAAAAAAAATAAATAAAAAAATAGATGGGAAACTTGGAAAAATGTATTTTCTCGCAATAAAAACTTTAAGGGGCCAGAATCGCATTAAAACTTGGTTATGAAACGTGTAAAACAAAATCTTAGATAGCATTTTAACTGAGATTTATTTTTTAATCAACATTCAACGCTGAACTTTCTTATGTTAATTGTTTATCAATATTTTGTGAAAACAGATAGTGTGCACATCGTCATGAATATTCATTTGGTGGGCTGATGATGTGACATTCCCATTTTTCTTTTTTAATGTTAGATATGAAATTATGATTATCTATTTTTTCAATACATGTGTAAATAATGTGTCCCCATTGTAAAGTTGCTGCATTAAATAACTAATGCGGTTAATTAGTCGTCATTCCAATTGTTTAAGTTCTTGGTAGAAATATGTTGAATAAATCTAATTTCATATATTGTACAAAAGAACATGGGATATGACATCATCAGCCCACCTAATGAATATTCATGAGACATGCCTAAATAAAACTGTTTCATGGGAATATTGCAAATCCTTAAAATTCAACTTAACTTCGTTATTTGTCATCCGATTTTGAATAAATTTTAAGCATTTTGTTTTGTGAATTTTACTCTATTTATTGATTATCTCTAGCGTTGACCTCCCCTTCAATTATTTTCTTGTATTGTTAGAAAGAGATGGATGAAGTAGAATAATACGTTCATGCTTATATTTTTATTCATTACAATATCTCTTTGAAATTCAACCCGGCTTCCTCACAACCATTAAGCTCTAAGAGTGTTAGGTGTGTCCTGTATATTTCAACACGTACCCTTTTAAATATAGTCATTTTTTTATTATTCATCCTGTTTTTTATGAAAAATAAGTGGCGAACAAACAAAACAAAAATGATAATTGAAATTTAAAAGAGCGCATGAAAAAGAAATAACCCTGAAAACGAACAATAGTCCTCAAAATATAAGTTGCCCATTTTGGGGTCAATAATTTTTCGCATTTTTCAGTTCGCGCTTTGCTCCTAGTTTTGATCTAGTACGTATAGTACCCTTTCTCGTAGAAATAGAAGCTATCAAACTTAAAACCTCTGAGTCTCAGTAGGCATAACCCCCCCCCCCCCTCGCTGATATAGACCTACACAATGGGACAGGGTGAAATATAATTTTGAAATAGGGCCTATATGTCACAATCTAGCTATCACAAAATTAAATTTTCATATAAAAAATTGTACTTTTTAAAATGAATGGTGCCCTTTTAAGCCATATGGCCTTCTAAAAATATAAGACTCAATACGCTACTGACCTCTCCCGAAACTGAAAAAAAAAGATAAATCCCTCACTGGAAATAAAAAAAATAGTCTGTGGTACAAACAGGGCTTCCATACAAGTACTAAAGGAAACTAATTTTTTCATGTACTGTACCACAGAAAATACACCAGTAGCGTCTGTGATACAGTTTCAGTCATATTTCTGGGGTGGCTGCATGAGAAGTACCGCAGGAAATTTTGAAAGTATAGCACTGGGGTTGCCATAGAATTTTAGAAGTGCCTATATTGAGTCCTGCAGGAAATTTCAAAATTTTCATTTACCACAGAAGTATCACAGGGTTTTCATAGAAGTGTCTTTAATAGGATCGAGTACTGCAGGAAATTTCAAAATGGTCATGTACCACAGAAGTATCACAGGGTTTCCATAGAAGTGCTTAGTAATAGGAGTACTGCAGGAAATTTAAAAAATGTTCATATACAACAGAAGTATCGCAGGGTTGTCATAGAAGTACTGCAGGATATTTTAGAATTTTCATGTACAACAGAAGTACGACATAACTATCACAGAGTGATATTGTATACAGTTATGTACAACAGAAGTATTACACAGGTACGACAGAGTACCATTAAGGTATTGCATGAAATTTTCATATTTTTATGTACCACAGAAGTAGAACTATCACAGAGTGATACCACAGGAGTCCTGTAGTAATTCCTTATACAGTTTTGTACAACAGAAGTATCACACAGGTACGACAGAGTACCATTAAGGTATTGCATGAAATTTTCATATTTTTATCTACCACAGAAGTATGACAGAACTATCACAGAGTGATACCACAGAGGTCCTGTTGTAATTCTATATACAGTTTTGTACAACAGCAGTATCACACAGGTACGACAGAGTACCATTAAGGTATTGCATGAAATTTTCATATTTTCCTGTACCACAGAAGTATGACAGAACTATCACAGAGTGATACCACAGAAGTCCTGTTGTAATTCTATATACAGTTTTGTACAACAGAAGTATCACACAGGTACGACAGAGTACCATTAAGGTATTGCAGGAAATTTTCATATTTTCCTGTACCACAGAAGTATGACAGAACTATCACAGAGTGATACCACAGAAGTCCTGTGGTAATTCTGAGGTACCGTCGTGTATGACAGAAGTATCACACAGGTACAACAGAGTACCACTAAAGTACTGCAGGAATTTTTTGTAAGGGTACAGCTACTTTCTAGTAAATTTACAAAGATTTGTACCGTAAACCACTCAATGTCTCCTTTTAAGAATGATCTTTACTACAATTACGGACAACGTCAGAAATGTTATCACTTACTTGATTTTTCTGTCAATTTTACAAATTTTTCCGTAGAAATTGCACTTTACAAATTACGAATTAATCTGTTAAATCTTGTCCGTAAACTTACATCTGCTTTACAGTAAATTTACAAGGATGTATCGTAAACGTCTCCTTACGTCAATAAATTTACCATAAACCTGGTTTTTCTGTAAAATTTACAAATTTTCCGAAGAAATTGCACTTTACACATAATACAAATTAATCTGTTAAATCTTGTCCTTAAACTTACATCTACTTTACAGTAAATTTACAAGATGTATCGTAAACGTCTCCTTTCAATAAATGATCTTCACTACAATAACGGACAACGTCAGTAAATTTATCATTAACCTGATTTTTCTGTGAATTCTACAAAAGTTTCCGTAGTAATTGCTCATACGAATTAATCCGTAAACTTACAGCTACTTTTTAGTAAATTTACAAAGATTTGTACCGTAAACCACTCAACGTCTTCTTTTAAGAATGATCTTTACTACAATTACGGACAACGTCAGAAATTTTATCACTTAATTGATTTTTCTGTGAATTTTACAAATTTTTCCGTAGAAATTGCACTTTAAAAATTACGAATTAATCTGTTAAATCTTGTCCGTAAACTTACATCTGCTTTACAGTAAATTTACAAAGATGTATCGTAAACGTCTCCTTACGTCAATAAATTTACCATGAACCTGATTTTTTTGTAAAATTTACAAATTTTCCAAAGAAATTGCACTTTACACATAATACAAATTAATCTATTAAATCTTGTCCGTAAACTTACATCTACTTTACAGTAAATTTACAAGATGTATCGTAAACGTCTCCTTTCAATAAATGATCTTCACTACAATTACGGACAATGTAAGTAAATTAATCATCAACCTGATTTTTCTGTAAATTCTACAAAGTTTCCGTAGAAATTGCACTTTATGTGTTAAATCTTGTCCGTAAATTTACAGCTACACATACTTTGTGGTAAATTTACAAAGTACCGTAAACGTCGCCTTTCAATAATGATCTTCATTATAATTACGGACAACGTCAGTAAATTTATCATCAACCTGATTTTTCTGTAAATTCTACAAAGTTTCCGTAGAAATTGCACTTTATGTGTTAAATCTTGTTCGTAAATTTACAGCTACACATACTTTGTGGTAAATTTACAAAGTACCGTAAACGTCTCCTTTCAATAATGATCTTCACTACAATAACGGACAACATCGGTAAATGTATCATTAACCTGATTTTTCTGTGAATTCTACAAAAGTTTCCGTAGTAATTGCACATACGAATTAGTCCGTAAACTTACAGCTACTTTTTAGTAAATTTACAAAGATTTGTACCGTAAACCACTCAACGTCTCCTTTTAAGAATGATCTTTACTACAATTACGGACAACGTCAGAAATTTTATCACTTACTTGATTTTTCTGTGAATTTTACAAATTTTTCCGTAGAAATTGCACTTTACAAATTATGAATTAATCTGTTAAATCTTGTCCGTAAACTTACATCTGCTTTACAGTAAATTTACAAAGATGTATCGTAAACGTCTCCTTACGTCGATAAATTTACCATAAACCTGATTTTTCTGTAAAATTTACAAATTTTCCGAAGAAATTGCACTTTACACATAATACAAATTAATCTGTTAAATCTTGTCCGTAAACTTACATCTACTTTACAGTAAATTTACAAGATGTATCGTAAACATCTCCTTTCAATAAATGATCTTCACTACAATTACGGACAACGTCAGTAAATTAATCATCAACCTGATTTTTCTGTAAATTCTACAGAGTTTCCGTAGAAATTGCACTTTATGTGTTAAATCTTGTCCGTAAATTTACAGCTACACATACTTTGTGGTAAATTTACGAAGTACCGTAAACGTCTCCTTTCAATAATGATCTTCATTATAATTACGGACAACGTCAGTAAATTTATCACCAACCTGATTTTTCTGTTAATTCTACAAAAGTTTCCGTAGTAATTGCACTTTACAAATTACGAATTAATCTGTTAAATATTGTCCGTAAACTTACATCTGCTTTACAGTAAATTTACAAAGATGTATCGTAAACGTCTCCTTACGTCAATAAATTTACCATAAACCTGATTTTTCTGTAAAATTTACAAATTTTCCGAAGAAATTGCACTTGACACATAATACAAATTAATCTGTTAAATCTTTTCCGTAAACTTACATCTACTTTACAGTAAATTTACAAGATGTATCGTAAACGTCTCCTTTCAATAAATGATCTCCACTACAATTACGGACGTCAGTAAATTTATCATTAACCTGATTTTTCTGTGAATTCTACAAAAGTCCGTAGTAATTGCACATACGAATTAATCCGTAAACTTACAGCTACCTTCTAGTAAATTTACAAAGATTTGTACCGTAAACCACTCAACGTCTCCTTTTAAGAATGATCTTTACTACAATTACGGACAACGTCAGAAATTTTATCACTTACTTGATTTTTCTGTAAATTTTTTTCAAATTTTCCGAAAAAATTGCACTTTACACATAATACAAATTAATCTGTTAAATCTTTTCCGTAAACTTACATCTACTTTACAGTAAATTTACAAGATGTATCGTAAACGTCTTCTTTCAATAAATGATCTTCACTACAATTACGGACAACGTCAGTAAATTTATCATCAACCTGATTTTTCTCTAAATTCTACAAAGTTTTCGTAGAAATTGCACTTTATGTGTTAAATCTTGTCCATAAATTTACAGCTACACATACTTTGTGGTAAATTTACAAAGTACCGTAAACGTCTCCTCATTACGTCTTACCCCCGTTTGAAAACGGACCGCAGATCAGATGGCAAACTGCGGTATTTCACCCCATTTTGCATTTGAAAATCTAAAACATCATTTCCAAGCCCCGGGGGTCGTTTCATAAAGCTGTTCGTAAGTTAAGAGCGACTTTAACAACGACTGGTGATCATCGCCAATGGTTTGTACCATTTACCGCAAGACATGATCACCATGCAGTCGCTCTTAACTTACGAACAGCTTTATGAAACATCCGCCTGATCAACCCCGCTTGGCCAGGTAATCCCCACAGGCCAGATTATGAGCGTTGAGCCAAGGACAAAATGATAAACAACAGCTGTGTATTACGTAAGTCTTCTCTGCCTGTAGAAGGACCTTCGGAATTAAATTATTGTATTCGATATTTAATCACGTTTTCAAAGGCATATTGTATTCAGAAATTCAATGCTAGCCCATTTTCAATTTCAAACGAAGAAAATCAACCTCGAAATAAGGAAAGTAAGTGAATAAAAAATGGCGACATGTTTTCCCGGACCGCACTCGGGATGTTGTGTTATCTTCGGACCGAGGTCAAGAAACAGGTGTTTTGATAATTACATTGCATGCCTGGGGCAGTATGGTTTTCGTATTCGGAGAACAGAATTCATTGAGAAAAAATGGGGTATAGTGTAATCAAATGGAGGTATTTCGTCATGTTTCAATAATGATCTTCATTATAATTACGGACAACGTCAGTAAATTGATCATCAACCTGATTTTTCTGTAAATTCTACAAAGTTTCCGTAGAAATTGCACTTTATGTGTTGAATCTTGTCCATAAATTTACAGCTACACATACTTTGTGGTAAATTTACAAAGTACCGTAAACGTCTCCTTTCAATAATGATCTTCATTATAATTATGGACAACGTCAGTAAATTTATCATCAACCTGATTTTTCTGTAAATTCTACAAAGTTTCCGTAGTAATTGCACATACGAATTAATCCGTAAACTTACAGCTACTTTCTAGTAAATTTACAAAGATTTGTACCGTAAACCACTCAACGTCTCGTTTTAAGAATGATCTTTACTACAATTACGGACAACGTCAGAAATTTTATCACTTACTTGATTTTTCTGTCAATTTTACAAATTTTTCCGTAGAAATTGCACTTTACAAATTACGAATTAATCTGTTAAATCTTGTCCGTAAACTTACATCTGCTTTACAGTTAATTTACAAAGATGTATCGTAAACGTCACCTTACGTCAATAAATTTACCATAAACCTGATTTTTCTGTAAAATTTACAAATTTTTCAAAGAAATTGCACTTTACACATAATACAAATTTAATCTGTTAAATCTTGTCCGTAAACTTACATCTACTTTACAGTAAATTTACAAGATTTATCGTAAACATCTCCTTTCAATAAATGATCTTCACTACAATTACGGACAACGTCAGTAAATTAATCATCAACCTGATTTTTCTGTAAATTCTACAAAGTTTCCGTAGAAATTGCACTTTATGTGTTAAATCTTGTCCGTAGATTTACAGCTACACATACTTTGTGGTAAATTTACAAAGTACCGTAAACGTCTCCTTTCAATATTGATCTTCACTACAATAACGGACAACGTCAGTAAATTTATCATTAACCTGATTTTTCTGTGAATTCTACAAAAGTTTCCGTAGTAATTGCACATACGAATTAATCCGTAAACTTACAGCTACTTTCTAGTAAATTTACAAAGATTTGTACCGTAAACCACTCAACGTCTCCTTTTAAGAATGATCTTTACTACAATTACGGACAACGTCAGATATTTTATCACTTACTTGATTTTTCTGTAAAATTTACAAATTTTCCGAAAAAATTGCACTTTACACATAATACAAATTAATCTGTTAAATCTTTTCCGTAAACTTACATCTACTTTACAGTAAATTTACAAGATGTATCGTAAACGTCTTCTTTCAATAAATGATCTTCACTACAATTACGGACAACGTCAGTAAATTTATCATCAACCTGATTTTTCTCTAAATTCTACAAAGTTTTCGTAGAAATTGCACTTTATGTGTTAAATCTTGTCCATAAATTTACAGCTACACATACTTTGTGGTAAATTTACAAAGTACCGTAAACGTCTCCTTTCAATAATGATCTCCATTATAATTACGGACAACGTCAGTAAATTGATCATCAACCTGATTTTTCTGTAAATTCTACAAAGTTTCCATAGAAATTGCACTTTATGTGTTAAATCTTGTCCGTAAATTTACAACTACACATACTTTGTGGTAAATTTACAAAGTACCGTAAACGTCTCCTTTCAATAATGATCTTCACCACAATAACGGACAACGTCAGTAAATTTATCATTAACCTGATTTCTCTGTGAATTCTACAAAAGTTTCCGTAGTAATTGCACTTTACAAATTACGAATTAATCTGTTAAATCTTGTCCGTAAACTTACATCTGCTTTACAGTAAATTTACAAAGATGTATCGTAAACGTCTCCTTACGTCAATAAATTTACCATAAACCTGATTTTTCTGTAAAATTTACAAATTTTCCGAAGAAATTGCACTTGACACATAATACAAATTAATCTGTTAAATCTTTTCCGTAAACTTACATCTACTTTACAGTAAATTTACAAGATTTATCGTAAACGTCTCCTTTCAATAAATGATCTCCACTACAATTACGGACAACGTCAGTAAATTTATCATCAACCTGATTTTTCTCTAAATTCTACAAAGTTTCCGTAGAAATTGCACTTTATGTGTTAAATCTTGTCCATAAATTTACAGCTACACGTACTTTGTGGTAAATTTACAAAGTACCGTAAACGTCTCCTTTCAATAATGATCTTCATTATAATTACGGACAACGTCAGTAAATTTATCATTAACCTGATTTTTCTGTGAATTCTAAGAAAGTTTCCGTAGTAATTGCACTTTACAAATTACGAATTAATCTGTTAAATCTTGTCCGTAAACTTACATCTGCTTTACAGTAAATTTACAAAGATGTATCGTAAACGTCTCCTTACAGCAATAAATTTACCATAAACCTGATTTTTCTGTAAAATTTACAAATTTTTCGAAGAAATTGCACTTTACACATAATACAAATTAATCTGTTAAATCTTGTCCGTAAACTTACATCTACTTTACAGTAAATTTACAAGATGTATCGTAAACGTCTCCTTTCAATAAATGATCTTCACTACAATTACGGACAATGTCAGTAAATTAATCATCAACCTGATTTTTTTGTAAATTCTACAAAGTTTCCGTAGAAATTGCACTTTATGTGTTAAATCTTGTCCGTAAATTTACAGCTACACATACTTTGTGGTAAATTTACAAAGTACCGTAAACGTCTCCTTTCAATAATGATCTTCACTACAATAATGGACAACATCAGTAAATTTATCATTAACCTGATTTTTCTGTGAATTCTACAAAAGTTTCCGTAGTAATTGCACATACGAATTAATCCGTAAACTTACAGCTACTTTCTAGTAAATTTACAAAGATTTGTACCGTAAACCACTCAATGTCTCCTTTTAAGAATGATTTTTACTACAATTACGGACAACGTCAGAAATTTTATCACTTACTTGATTTTTCTGTCAATTTTACAAATTTTTCCGTAGAAATTGCACTTTACAAATTACGAATTAATCTGTTAAATCTTGTCCGTAAACTTACATCTGCTTTACAGTAAATTTACAAGGATGTATCGTAAACGTCTCCTTACGTCAATAAATTTACCATAAACCTGGTTTTTCTGTAAAATTTACAAATTTTCCGAAGAAATTGCACTTTACACATAATACAAATTAATCTGTTAAATCTTGTCCTTAAACTTACATCTACTTTACAGTAAATTTACAAGATGTATCGTAAACGTCTCCTTTCAATAAATGATCTTCACTACAATAACGGACAACGTCAGTAAATTTATCATCAACCTGATTTTTCTGTAAATTCTACAAAGTTTCCGTAGAAATTGCACTTTATGTGTTAAATCTTGTCCGTAAATTTACAGCTACACATACTTTACAGTAAATTTACAAGATGTATCGTAAACGTCTCCTTTCAATAAATGATCTTCACTACAATTACGGACAATGTCAGTAAATTAATCATCAACCTGATTTTTTTGTAAATTCTACAAAGTTTCCGTAGAAATTGCACTTTATGTGTTAAATCTTGTCCGTAAATTTACAGCTACACATACTTTGTGGTAAATTTACAAAGTACCGTAAACGTCTCCTTTCAATAATGATCTTCACTACAATAATGGACAACATCAGTAAATTTATCATTAACCTGATTTTTCTGTGAATTCTACAAAAGTTTCCGTAGTAATTGCACATACGAATTAGTCCGTAAACTTACAGCTACTTTTTAGTAAATTTACAAAGATTTGTACCGTAAACCACTCAACGTCTCCTTTTAAGAATGATCTTTACTACAATTACGGACAACGTCAGAAATTTTATCACTTACTTGATTTTTCTGTGAATTTTACAAATTTTTCCGTAGAAATTGCACTTTACAAATTATGAATTAATCTGTTAAATCTTGTCCGTAAACTTACATCTGCTTTACAGTAAATTTACAAAGATGTATCGTAAACGTCTCCTTACGTCGATAAATTTACCATAAACCTGATTTTTCTGTAAAATTTACAAATTTTCCGAAGAAATTGCACTTTACACATAATACAAATTAATCTGTTAAATCTTGTCCGTAAACTTACATCTACTTTACAGTAAATTTACAAGATGTATCGTAAACATCTCCTTTCAATAAATGATCTTCACTACAATTACGGACAACGTCAGTAAATTAATCATCAACCTGATTTTTCTGTAAATTCTACAGAGTTTCCGTAGAAATTGCACTTTATGTGTTAAATCTTGTCCGTAAATTTACAGCTACACATACTTTGTGGTAAATTTACGAAGTACCGTAAACGTCTCCTTTCAATAATGATCTTCATTATAATTACGGACAACGTCAGTAAATTTATCACCAACCTGATTTTTCTGTTAATTCTACAAAAGTTTCCGTAGTAATTGCACTTTACAAATTACGAATTAATCTGTTAAATATTGTCCGTAAACTTACATCTGCTTTACAGTAAATTTACAAAGATGTATCGTAAACGTCTCCTTACGTCAATAAATTTACCATAAACCTGATTTTTCTGTAAAATTTACAAATTTTCCGAAGAAATTGCACTTGACACATAATACAAATTAATCTGTTAAATCTTTTCCGTAAACTTACATCTACTTTACAGTAAATTTACAAGATGTATCGTAAACGTCTCCTTTCAATAAATGATCTCCACTACAATTACGGACGTCAGTAAATTTATCATTAACCTGATTTTTCTGTGAATTCTACAAAAGTCCGTAGTAATTGCACATACGAATTAATCCGTAAACTTACAGCTACCTTCTAGTAAATTTACAAAGATTTGTACCGTAAACCACTCAACGTCTCCTTTTAAGAATGATCTTTACTACAATTACGGACAACGTCAGAAATTTTATCACTTACTTGATTTTTCTGTAAATTTTTTTCAAATTTTCCGAAAAAATTGCACTTTACACATAATACAAATTAATCTGTTAAATCTTTTCCGTAAACTTACATCTACTTTACAGTAAATTTACAAGATGTATCGTAAACGTCTTCTTTCAATAAATGATCTTCACTACAATTACGGACAACGTCAGTAAATTTATCATCAACCTGATTTTTCTCTAAATTCTACAAAGTTTTCGTAGAAATTGCACTTTATGTGTTAAATCTTGTCCATAAATTTACAGCTACACATACTTTGTGGTAAATTTACAAAGTACCGTAAACGTCTCCTCATTACGTCTTACCCCCGTTTGAAAACGGACCGCAGATCAGATGGCAAACTGCGGTATTTCACCCCATTTTGCATTTGAAAATCTAAAACATCATTTCCAAGCCCCGGGGGTCGTTTCATAAAGCTGTTCGTAAGTTAAGAGCGACTTTAACAACGACTGGTGATCATCGCCAATGGTTTGTACCATTTACCGCAAGACATGATCACCATGCAGTCGCTCTTAACTTACGAACAGCTTTATGAAACATCCGCCTGATCAACCCCGCTTGGCCAGGTAATCCCCACAGGCCAGATTATGAGCGTTGAGCCAAGGACAAAATGATAAACAACAGCTGTGTATTACGTAAGTCTTCTCTGCCTGTAGAAGGACCTTCGGAATTAAATTATTGTATTCGATATTTAATCACGTTTTCAAAGGCATATTGTATTCAGAAATTCAATGCTAGCCCATTTTCAATTTCAAACGAAGAAAATCAACCTCGAAATAAGGAAAGTAAGTGAATAAAAAATGGCGACATGTTTTCCCGGACCGCACTCGGGATGTTGTGTTATCTTCGGACCGAGGTCAAGAAACAGGTGTTTTGATAATTACATTGCATGCCTGGGGCAGTATGGTTTTCGTATTCGGAGAACAGAATTCATTGAGAAAAAATGGGGTATAGTGTAATCAAATGGAGGTATTTCGTCATGTTTCAATAATGATCTTCATTATAATTACGGACAACGTCAGTAAATTGATCATCAACCTGATTTTTCTGTAAATTCTACAAAGTTTCCGTAGAAATTGCACTTTATGTGTTGAATCTTGTCCATAAATTTACAGCTACACATACTTTGTGGTAAATTTACAAAGTACCGTAAACGTCTCCTTTCAATAATGATCTTCATTATAATTATGGACAACGTCAGTAAATTTATCATCAACCTGATTTTTCTGTAAATTCTACAAAGTTTCCGTAGTAATTGCACATACGAATTAATCCGTAAACTTACAGCTACTTTCTAGTAAATTTACAAAGATTTGTACCGTAAACCACTCAACGTCTCGTTTTAAGAATGATCTTTACTACAATTACGGACAACGTCAGAAATTTTATCACTTACTTGATTTTTCTGTCAATTTTACAAATTTTTCCGTAGAAATTGCACTTTACAAATTACGAATTAATCTGTTAAATCTTGTCCGTAAACTTACATCTGCTTTACAGTTAATTTACAAAGATGTATCGTAAACGTCACCTTACGTCAATAAATTTACCATAAACCTGATTTTTCTGTAAAATTTACAAATTTTTCAAAGAAATTGCACTTTACACATAATACAAATTTAATCTGTTAAATCTTGTCCGTAAACTTACATCTACTTTACAGTAAATTTACAAGATTTATCGTAAACATCTCCTTTCAATAAATGATCTTCACTACAATTACGGACAACGTCAGTAAATTAATCATCAACCTGATTTTTCTGTAAATTCTACAAAGTTTCCGTAGAAATTGCACTTTATGTGTTAAATCTTGTCCGTAGATTTACAGCTACACATACTTTGTGGTAAATTTACAAAGTACCGTAAACGTCTCCTTTCAATATTGATCTTCACTACAATAACGGACAACGTCAGTAAATTTATCATTAACCTGATTTTTCTGTGAATTCTACAAAAGTTTCCGTAGTAATTGCACATACGAATTAATCCGTAAACTTACAGCTACTTTCTAGTAAATTTACAAAGATTTGTACCGTAAACCACTCAACGTCTCCTTTTAAGAATGATCTTTACTACAATTACGGACAACGTCAGATATTTTATCACTTACTTGATTTTTCTGTAAAATTTACAAATTTTCCGAAAAAATTGCACTTTACACATAATACAAATTAATCTGTTAAATCTTTTCCGTAAACTTACATCTACTTTACAGTAAATTTACAAGATGTATCGTAAACGTCTTCTTTCAATAAATGATCTTCACTACAATTACGGACAACGTCAGTAAATTTATCATCAACCTGATTTTTCTCTAAATTCTACAAAGTTTTCGTAGAAATTGCACTTTATGTGTTAAATCTTGTCCATAAATTTACAGCTACACATACTTTGTGGTAAATTTACAAAGTACCGTAAACGTCTCCTTTCAATAATGATCTCCATTATAATTACGGACAACGTCAGTAAATTGATCATCAACCTGATTTTTCTGTAAATTCTACAAAGTTTCCATAGAAATTGCACTTTATGTGTTAAATCTTGTCCGTAAATTTACAACTACACATACTTTGTGGTAAATTTACAAAGTACCGTAAACGTCTCCTTTCAATAATGATCTTCACCACAATAACGGACAACGTCAGTAAATTTATCATTAACCTGATTTCTCTGTGAATTCTACAAAAGTTTCCGTAGTAATTGCACTTTACAAATTACGAATTAATCTGTTAAATCTTGTCCGTAAACTTACATCTGCTTTACAGTAAATTTACAAAGATGTATCGTAAACGTCTCCTTACGTCAATAAATTTACCATAAACCTGATTTTTCTGTAAAATTTACAAATTTTCCGAAGAAATTGCACTTGACACATAATACAAATTAATCTGTTAAATCTTTTCCGTAAACTTACATCTACTTTACAGTAAATTTACAAGATTTATCGTAAACGTCTCCTTTCAATAAATGATCTCCACTACAATTACGGACAACGTCAGTAAATTTATCATCAACCTGATTTTTCTCTAAATTCTACAAAGTTTCCGTAGAAATTGCACTTTATGTGTTAAATCTTGTCCATAAATTTACAGCTACACGTACTTTGTGGTAAATTTACAAAGTACCGTAAACGTCTCCTTTCAATAATGATCTTCATTATAATTACGGACAACGTCAGTAAATTTATCATTAACCTGATTTTTCTGTGAATTCTAAGAAAGTTTCCGTAGTAATTGCACTTTACAAATTACGAATTAATCTGTTAAATCTTGTCCGTAAACTTACATCTGCTTTACAGTAAATTTACAAAGATGTATCGTAAACGTCTCCTTACAGCAATAAATTTACCATAAACCTGATTTTTCTGTAAAATTTACAAATTTTTCGAAGAAATTGCACTTTACACATAATACAAATTAATCTGTTAAATCTTGTCCGTAAACTTACATCTACTTTACAGTAAATTTACAAGATGTATCGTAAACGTCTCCTTTCAATAAATGATCTTCACTACAATTACGGACAATGTCAGTAAATTAATCATCAACCTGATTTTTTTGTAAATTCTACAAAGTTTCCGTAGAAATTGCACTTTATGTGTTAAATCTTGTCCGTAAATTTACAGCTACACATACTTTGTGGTAAATTTACAAAGTACCGTAAACGTCTCCTTTCAATAATGATCTTCACTACAATAATGGACAACATCAGTAAATTTATCATTAACCTGATTTTTCTGTGAATTCTACAAAAGTTTCCGTAGTAATTGCACATACGAATTAATCCGTAAACTTACAGCTACTTTCTAGTAAATTTACAAAGATTTGTACCGTAAACCACTCAATGTCTCCTTTTAAGAATGATTTTTACTACAATTACGGACAACGTCAGAAATTTTATCACTTACTTGATTTTTCTGTCAATTTTACAAATTTTTCCGTAGAAATTGCACTTTACAAATTACGAATTAATCTGTTAAATCTTGTCCGTAAACTTACATCTGCTTTACAGTAAATTTACAAGGATGTATCGTAAACGTCTCCTTACGTCAATAAATTTACCATAAACCTGGTTTTTCTGTAAAATTTACAAATTTTCCGAAGAAATTGCACTTTACACATAATACAAATTAATCTGTTAAATCTTGTCCTTAAACTTACATCTACTTTACAGTAAATTTACAAGATGTATCGTAAACGTCTCCTTTCAATAAATGATCTTCACTACAATAACGGACAACGTCAGTAAATTTATCATCAACCTGATTTTTCTGTAAATTCTACAAAGTTTCCGTAGAAATTGCACTTTATGTGTTAAATCTTGTCCGTAAATTTACAGCTACACATACTTTACAGTAAATTTACAAGATGTATCGTAAACGTCTCCTTTCAATAAATGATCTTCACTACAATTACGGACAATGTCAGTAAATTAATCATCAACCTGATTTTTTTGTAAATTCTACAAAGTTTCCGTAGAAATTGCACTTTATGTGTTAAATCTTGTCCGTAAATTTACAGCTACACATACTTTGTGGTAAATTTACAAAGTACCGTAAACGTCTCCTTTCAATAATGATCTTCACTACAATAATGGACAACATCAGTAAATTTATCATTAACCTGATTTTTCTGTGAATTCTACAAAAGTTTCCGTAGTAATTGCACATACGAATTAATCCGTAAACTTACAGCTACTTTCTAGTAAATTTACAAAGATTTGTACCGTAAACCACTCAATGTCTCCTTTTAAGAATGATTTTTACTACAATTACGGACAACGTCAGAAATTTTATCACTTACTTGATTTTTCTGTCAATTTTACAAATTTTTCCGTAGAAATTGCACTTTACAAATTACGAATTAATCTGTTAAATCTTGTCCGTAAACTTACATCTGCTTTACAGTAAATTTACAAGGATGTATCGTAAACGTCTCCTTACGTCAATAAATTTACCATAAACCTGGTTTTTCTGTAAAATTTACAAATTTTCCGAAGAAATTGCACTTTACACATAATACAAATTAATCTGTTAAATCTTGTCCTTAAACTTACATCTACTTTACAGTAAATTTACAAGATGTATCGTAAACGTCTCCTTTCAATAAATGATCTTCACTACAATAACGGACAACGTCAGTAAATTTATCATTAACCTGATTTTTCTGTGAATTCTACAAAAGTTTCCGTAGTAATTGCACATACGAATTAATCCGTAAACTTACAGCTACTTTTTAGTAAATTTACAAAGATTTGTACCGTAAACCACTCAACGTCTTCTTTTAAGAATGATCTTTACTACAATAACGGACAACGTCAGAAATTTTATCACTTAATTGATTTTTCTGTGAATTTTACAAATTTTTCCGTAGAAATTGCACTTTAAAAATTACGAATTAATCTGTTAAATCTTGTCCGTAAACTTACATCTGCTTTACAGTAAATTTACAAAGATGTATCGTAAACGTCTCCTTACGTCAGTAAATTTACCATGAACCTGATTTTTTTGTAAAATTTACAAATTTTCCAAAGAAATTGCACTTTACACATAATACAAATTAATCTGTTAAATCTTTTCCGTAAACTTACATCTACTTTACAGTAAATTTACAAGATGTATCGTAAACGTCTCCTTTCAATAAATGATCTTCACTACAATTACGGACAATGTCAGTAAATTAATCATCAACCTGATTTTTCTGAATATTCTACAAAGTTTCCGTAGAAATTGCACTTTATGTGTTAAATCTTGTCCGTAAATTTACAGCTACACATACTTTGTGGTAAATTTACAAAGTACCGTAAACGTCGCCTTTCAATAATGATCTTCATTATAATTACGGACAACGTCAGTAAATTTATCATCAACCTGATTTTTCTGTAAATTCTACAAAGTTTCCGTAGAAATTGCACTTTATGTGTTAAATCTTGTTCGTAAATTTACAGCTACACATACTTTGTGGTAAATTTACAAAGTACCGTAAACGTCTCCTTTCAATAATGATCTTCACTACAATAACGGACAACATCGGTAAATGTATCATTAACCTGATTTTTCTGTGAATTCTACAAAAGTTTCCGTAGTAATTGCACATACGAATTAGTCCGTAAACTTACAGCTACTTTTTAGTAAATTTACAAAGATTTGTACCGTAAACCACTCAACGTCTCCTTTTAAGAATGATCTTTACTACAATTACGGACAACGTCAGAAATTTTATCACTTACTTGATTTTTCTGTGAATTTTACAAATTTTTCCGTAGAAATTGCACTTTACAAATTATGAATTAATCTGTTAAGTCTTGTCCGTAAACTTACATCTGCTTTACAGTAAATTTACAAAGATGTATCGTAAACGTCTCCTTACGTCGATAAATTTACCATAAACCTGATTTTTCTGTAAAATTTACAAATTTTCCGAAGAAATTGCACTTTACACATAATACAAATTAATCTGTTAAATCTTGTCCGTAAACTTACATCTACTTTACAGTAAATTTACAAGATGTATCGTAAACATCTCCTTTCAATAAATGATCTTCACTACAATTACGGACAACGTCAGTAAATTAATCATCAACCTGATTTTTCTGTAAATTCTACAGAGTTTCCGTAGAAATTGCACTTTATGTGTTAAATCTTGTCCGTAAATTTACAGCTACACATACTTTGTGGTAAATTTACAAAGTACCGTAAACGTCTCCTTTCAATAATGATCTTCATTATAAATTACGAATTAATCTGTTAAATCTTGTCCGTAAACTTACATCTGCTTTACAGTAAATTTACAAAGATGTATCGTAAACGTCTCCTTACGTCAGTAAATTTACCATGAACCTGATTTTTTTGTAAAATTTACAAATTTTCCAAAGAAATTGCACTTTACACATAATACAAATTAATCTGTTAAATCTGGTCCGTAAACTTACATCTACTTTACAGTAAATTTACAAGATGTATCGTAAACGTCTCCTTTCAATAAATGATCTTCACTACAATTACGGACAATGTCAGTAAATTAATCATCAACCTGATTTTTCTGAATATTCTACAAAGTTTCTGTAGAAATTGCACTTTATGTGTTAAATCTTGTCCGTAAATTTACAGCTACACATACTTTGTGGTAAATTTACAAAGTACCGTAAACGTCGCCTTTCAATAATGATCTTCATTATAATTACGGACAACGTCAGTAAATTTATCATCAACCTGATTTTTCTGTAAATTCTACAAAGTTTCCGTAGAAATTGCACTTTATGTGTTAAATCTTGTTCGTAAATTTACAGCTACACATACTTTGTGGTAAATTTACAAAGTACCGTAAACGTCTCCTTTCAATAATGATCTTCACTACAATAACGGACAACATCGGTAAATGTATCATTAACCTGATTTTTCTGTGAATTCTACAAAAGTTTCCGTAGTAATTGCACATACGAATTAGTCCGTTAACTTACAGCTACTTTTTAGTAAATTTACAAAGATTTGTACCGTAAACCACTCAACGTCTCCTTTTAAGAATGATCTTTACTACAATTACGGACAACGTCAGAAATTTTATCACTTACTTGATTTTTCTGTGAATTTTACAAATTTTTCCGTAGAAATTGCACTTTACAAATTATGAATTAATCTGTTAAATCTTGTCCGTAAACTTACATCTGCTTTACAGTAAATTTGCAAAGATGTATCGTAAACGTCTCCTTACGTCGATAAATTTACTATTAACCTGATTTTTCTGTAAAATTTACAAATTTTCCGAAGAAATTGCACTTTACACATAATACAAATTAATCTGTTAAATCTTGTCCGTAAACTTACATCTACTTTACAGTAAATTTACAAGATGTATCGTAAACATCTCCTTTCAATAAATGATCTTCACTACAATTACGGACAACGTCAGTAAATTAATCATCAACCTGATTTTTCTGTAAATTCTACAGAGTTTCCGTAGAAATTGCACTTTATGTGTTAAATCTTGTCCGTAAATTTACAGCTACACATACTTTGTGGTAAATTTACAAAGTACCGTAAACGTCTCCTTTCAATAATGATCTTCATTATAATTACGGACAACGTCAGTAAATTTATCACCAACCTGATTTTTCTGTGAATTCTACAAAAGTTTCCGTAGTAATTGCACTTTACAAATTACGAATTAATCTGTTAAATATTGTCCGTAAACTTACATCTGCTTTACAGTAAATTTACAAAGATGTATCGTAAACGTCTCCTTACGTCAATAAATTTACCATAAACCTGATTTTTCTGTAAAATTTACAAATTTTCCGAAGAAATTGCACTTTATGTGTTAAATCTTGTCCGTAAATTTACAGCTACACATACTTTGTGGTAAATTTACAAAGTACCGTAAACGTCTCCTTTCAATAATGATCTTCACCACAATAACGGACAACGTCAGTAAATTTATCATTAACCTGATTTCTCTGTGAATTCTACAAAAGTTTCCGTAGTAATTGCACTTTACAAATTACGAATTAATCTGTTAAATCTTGTCCGTAAACTTACATCTGCTTTACAGTAAATTTACAAAGATGTATCGTAAACGTCTCCTTACGTCAATAAATTTACCATAAACCTGATTTTTCTGTAAAATTTACAAATTTTCCGAAGAAATTGCACTTGACACATAATACAAATTAATCTGTTAAATCTTTTCCGTAAACTTACATCTACTTTACAGTAAATTTACAAGATGTATCGTAAACGTCTCCTTTCAATAAATGATCTCCACTACAATTACGGACAACGTCAGTAAATTTATCATCAACCTGATTTTTCTCTAAATTCTACAAAGTTTCCGTAGAAATTGCACTTTATGTGTTAAATCTTGTCCATAAATTTACAGCTACACATACTTTGTGGTAAATTTACAAAGTACCGTAAACGTCTCCTTTCAATAATGATCTTCATTATAATTACGGACAACGTCAGTAAATTGATCATCAACCTGATTTTTCTGTAAATTCTACAAAGTTTCCATAGAAATTGCACTTTATGTGTTAAATCTTGTCCGTAAATTTACAACTACACATACTTTGTGGTAAATTTACAAAGTACCGTAAACGTCTCCTTTCAATAATGATCTTCACCACAATAACGGACAACGTCAGTAAATTTATCATTAACCTGATTTTTCTGTGAATTCTAAGAAAGTTTCCGTAGTAATTGCACTTTACAAATTACGAATTAATCTGTTAAATCTTGTCCGTAAACTTACATCTGCTTTACAGTAAATTTACAAAGATGTATCGTAAACGTCTCCTTACAGCAATAAATTTACCATAAACCTGATTTTTCTGTAAAATTTACAAATTTTCCGAAGAAATTGCACTTTACACATAATACAAATTAATCTGTTAAATCTTGTCCGTAAACTTACATCTACTTTACAGTAAATTTACAAGATGTATCGTAAACGTCTCTTTTCAATAAATGATCTTCACTACAATTATGGACAATGTCAGTAAATTAATCATCAACCTGATTTTTCTGTAAATTCTACAAAGTTTCCGTAGAAATTGCACTTTATGTGTTAAATCTTGTCCGTAAATTTACAGCTACACATACTTTGTGGTAAATTTACAAAGTACCGTAAACGTCTCCTTTCAATAATGATCTTCACTACAATAACGGACAACGTCAGTAAATTTATCATTAACCTGATTTTTCTGTGAATTCTACAAAAGTTTCCGTAGTAATTGCACATACGAATTAATCCGTAAACTTACAGCTACTTTCTAGTAAATTTACAAAGATTTGTACCGTAAACCACTCAATGTCTCCTTTTAAGAATGATCTTTACTACAATTACGGACAACGTCAGAAATTTTATCACTTACTTGATTTTTCTGTCAATTTTACAAATTTTTCCGTAGAAATTGCACTTGACAAATTACAAATTATTCTGTTAAATCTTGTCCGTAAACTTACATCTGCTTTACAGTATATTTACAAGGATGTATCGTAAACGTCTCCTTACGTCAATAAATTTACCATAAACCTGGTTTTTCTGTAAAATTTACAAATTTTCCGAAGAAATTGCACTTTACACATAATACAAATTAATCTGTTAAATCTTGTCCTTAAACTTACATCTACTTTACAGTAAATTTACAAGATGTATCGTATACGTCTCCTTTCAATAAATGATCTTCACTACAATTACGGACAATGTAAGTAAATTAATCATCAACCTGATTTTTCTGTAAATTCTACAAAGTTTCCGTAGAAATTGCACTTTATGTGTTAAATCTTGTCCGTAAATTTACAGCTACACATACTTTGTGGTAAATTTACAAAGTACCGTAAACGTCGCCTTTCAATAATGATCTTCATTATAATTACGGACAACGTCAGTAAATTTATCATCAACCTGATTTTTCTGTAAATTCTACAAAGTTTCCGTAGAAATTGCACTTTATGTGTTAAATCTTGTTCGTAAATTTACAGCTACACATACTTTGTGGTAAATTTACAAAGTACCGTAAACGTCTCCTTTCAATAATGATCTTCACTACAATAACGGACAACATCGGTAAATGTATCATTAACCTGATTTTTCTGTGAATTCTACAAAAGTTTCCGTAGTAATTGCACATACGAATTAATCCGTAAACTTACAGCTACTTTTTAGTAAATTTACAAAGATTTGTACCGTAAACCACTCAACGTCTCCTTTTAAGAATGATCTTTACTACAATTACGGACAACGTCAGAAATTTTATCACTTACTTGATTTTTCTGTGAATTTTACAAATTTTTCCGTAGAAATTGCACTTTACAAATTATGAATTAATCTGTTAAATCTTGTCCGTAAACTTACATCTGCTTTACAGTAAATTTACAAAGATGTATCGTAAACGTCTCCTTACGTCGATAAATTTACCATAAACCTGATTTTTCTGTAAAATTTACAAATTTTCCGAAGAAATTGCACTTTACACATAATACAAATTAATCTGTTAAATCTTGTCCGTAAACTTACATCTACTTTACAGTAAATTTACAAGATGTATCGTAAACATCTCCTTTCAATAAATGATCTTCACTACAATTACGCACAACGTCAGTAAATTAATCATCAACCTGATTTTTCTGTAAATTCTACAGAGTTTCCGTAGAAATTGCACTTTATGTGTTAAATCTTGTCCGTAAATTTACAGCTACACATACTTTGTGGTAAATTTACAAAGTACCGTAAACGTCTCCTTTCAATAATGATCTTCATTATAATTACGGACAACGTCAGTAAATTTATCACCAACCTGATTTTTCTGTGAATTCTACAAAAGTTTCCGTAGTAATTGCACTTTACAAATTACGAATTAATCTGTTAAATATTGTCCGTAAACTTACATCTGCTTTACAGTAAATTTACAAAGATGTATCGTAAACGTCTGCTTACGTCAATAAATTTACCATAAACCTGATTTTTCTGTAAAATTTACAAATTTTCCGAAGAAATTGCACTTGACACATAATACAAATTAATCTGTTAAATCTTTTCCGTAAACTTACATCTACTTTACAGTAAATTTACAAGATGTATCGTAAACGTCTCCTTTCAATAAATGATCTCCACTACAATTACGGACGTCAGTAAATTTATCATTAACCTGATTTTTCTGTGAATTCTACAGAGTTTCCGTAGAAATTGCACTTTATGTGTTAAATCTTGTCCGTAAATTTACAGCTACACATACTTTGTGGTAAATTTGCAAAGTACCGTAAACGTCTCCTTTCAATAATGATCTTCACTACAATAACGGACAACATCGGTAAATGTATCATTAACCTGATTTTTCTGTGAATTCTACAAAAGTTTCCGTAGTAATTGCACATACGAATTAATCCGTAAACTTACAGCTACTTTTTAGTAAATTTACAAAGATTTGTACCGTAAACCACTCAACGTCTCCTTTTAAGAATGATCTTTACTACAATTACGGACAACGTCAGAAATTTTATCACTTACTTGATTTTTCTGTCAATTTTACAAATTTTTCCGTAGAAATTGCACTTTACAAATTACGAATTAATCTGTTAAATCTTGTCCGTAAACTTACATCTACTTTACAGTAAATTTACAAGATGTATCGTAAACGTCTCCTTTCAATAAATGATCTTCACTACAATTACGAACAACGTCAGTAAATTAATCATCAACCTGATTTTTCTGTAAATTCTACAAAGTTTCCGTAGAAATTGCACTTTATGTGTTAAATCTTGTCCGTAAATTTACAGCTACACACGCCGAGCGCCTGACAAAGAAGGCAGAAGGTCCAATTTTTAAAGTCTTCGGTGTGACTCGGCCAGGGATCGAACCCACGACCTTCTGTTCTTGTGGAGCTGAGTGACGGTTGCTCATTCTCGGGCCAGCGCTCTGACTCTGAAAGTTCACCAATCGATCGTTCTTCAGGACCATACACTATATATCTCTGTGACATTAATTGTGACTATCCCCACCGATTCTGCAGTATAATGGGGGTATCTTATAATCTTGACCAACTTCTGCATTAGTGATATTTGAATTTGATCATTAAAAGCGAACCGTATAAAGGTTAAAAATGTTGATTCATAAGATTCCTTAATTTGTTGAAGTTTTGGATCATACATGACAGTGATGACACCATTTATAAAAATGACTATTATTGACTAATACATGACAATGACTACTAACCATTATTGTACGCAGAGTATATCATCCATGGCTTTCCGCCAAAATGGCACAATAATATGGCGGCACAACAAATAGACCCTATTATTTCACACTTTTGAGTGAGATGGTCTCCACAAAACGTCCGGTGCGTCCCTATAACATGCAGATCTCACTTTTTCTGCCCCATCCCTCCCGGCTCCACTTTCCCCCCAAAAAAAAATACTGGCGGCATTTTCATCTGGTAGTTACTGGTCATCATTTTGAAATGAACATTCATAACTGTCCTAACTGTCTTCTGAAGGAGGGGTGTGTTAAAATCCCTTCCAGATAATGGCGTTTATGCTATTTAATAGCTTCAACGCTATATAGTCAGTACGTACGGTGGCAGTCTTCCATTCATCGAGCGAAAACACGATTTAAAAAAAAAAAAACATCTTTTAGCGAGAGAATTCTAAAATTAGTAAAATTTGTGGGTTCCGCGGAGTGTATTTTGATTCAGGGATAATGAATATTATTTCAGTTTTCTTATTATTTCCTGACAGTTGTGAATGATTTGAGTGTGACATGAGCTGATAAATGGAACTTTTACTGTACGTGACAGATTTGTGTAACTGTTGGCTTTCCATCACAACTTTAGACCAGAGTTTAAATTAAAACACAGCTCAGAATACAGGCCTATGAAAAGCAATTCTGAATAGTGGCCATTTCAATTTTTTTTACATCCATTCAAACATAATACAAAGTAATATAAATCAGATACAAATTAATGGATCGGCATTTTAAAGAAAAATAATTTTAAAAAGAGCACAATGAAATGGCGGGGGGGGGGGGGGGGGGTCACTAAAAGCAAAGGATCTCCCTCGAAAAATGTAAAAAAAATAATAATTTGGTACTAAATATTGTAAAAGCGTATATACATGCATAAATAAGAAAAATCAGACTGAGGTAAGCAGTATTTAAAATACAGACCAGATGCAGGTTCAGTCATTACAAAGACGTCTTGTCCCCCCCCCCCATCAAAATGTCCTGGTGCCTCCACTGTGATATAGTGAGTAGAGGCCCTTATATGCATGAATGTATCATTACCATGATTAGTGGATTAGACCCAGCGTATGATCTGAACGGAGCAAGGGACCGTTCATCGTGCAAAGTGCAAAGAAAGAAAGAATATCGAGAAAAATATCGATTGGCTCCTTCCCCGAGCTTGTCATTGATCGATCAACACAAGGTCCGAAACTACAAACTCTGTGTACGGGATATGGATCCAGGCTTATAAGTTTCCTACTTCAAGGAGTATTGTAAACATACAAGCTCTTGCATGTAGACAGTAAGCAACTCATTTATTTTCAGTTTTTTTTCTCGCAATTGTTGACACGAGTGTTGGCGATGTTGTTCATTCATATATTTGAAAGAAGTACGTCAGGTTTGCTGTGGACTTATAAGTCTTGATTCAGTATAGCAGATGAACGTGTAAGTATTTTTCATTACCCGTGTTATCTAATGTTTGTTTTACTTATATTCAATATCTAAATCTACGTGGAAGGATATACCAAAGTCAAGGTGCCGTATATACTGCGGTGAATACATATAAATATTCACATGAACATCATGTCTGTTTCATAATTCATCATACAATATAATATTGACATTGATAAGTAAAGAGTGTCAAATTATTATTGCATGAATAAGGATACGTAATATGATTAAATCACAATCTAATTCAATCTTTGAATAACGTGGTAGATATTAATTTGTTGTTTGGTAGTAAAACGATTTTTTTTTTTTGGGGGGGGTCAGAGATTAGCGATTAATCGTACACTATATTTTCACGATTGATTGTACATTGTAACCAATGCAATCAATCGTATAAAAATGTTCTACGATCATTGCTAAGCTTTGTGTTACGGGCCTCTAGTCTCCTTTACAAGAACACTAACTATTTGTCGTCTTGAATGCCACTTTGATTTTGCCAAACAAAGTGGATGAACTTAAAGGACAAGTCCACCCCAACAAAATGTTGATTTGAATAAAAAGAGAAAAATCCAACAAGAATAACACACAAAATTTCATCAAAATCGGATGTAAAGTAATAAAGTTATGACATTTTTAAAACAGTTATATGCACATCCTGGTCGGTATGCCAACGATGATGGGACTAATGATATTATCCACTCACTATTTCTTTTGTATGTCATTATATGAAATGAAATATTTTGATTTTCTCCTCACTGTCATGCGAACAACGTTTTAATCTTCCCTGAACATGTTGAATTGCCCTTGTTTTATCATTTTATGGTTCAGTCAAGTTGGCCATTATTGACAAATCTTGAAATCTGTAAAAATAAAATTATCTCGTGTAATAATTGGGTGCCTATGTCTTGCGCACGGGTTCCAGTTAAGACGTATAATGACATTTCTGAGCATTTTTAAATTGGGAGTGTACAAAATGTATTTTCAAGCATCTTCCATGTTTTTATTCTCAACTGGTGAGACGTATATAAGGTTATAAGTCGATCGAGAAAATTAATGCTAATAAGTGATCTTTTTTAGAAATGACCTATGGAATCAACACTCGAGGAGAATACAAGATTGTGATATCCATCATGCTGTGTCATACGGGATATATGCTCTGAGAATATTTTCGTCCTATTTTTCAGATCACCCCCACACAATGAAGCTGTTTCAAGACTTCTACCGGGTTTCAATCTTAATGATTATTTTGACCATCCCTCTATTCGTATTCATCTTAAGGGATTATGGTAAGTATAATTGATTTTTGTGTGTAAGACAATTCACGAATGGAAGGATGTCAAACCTTGTCACCATGCACAAGAAAAAAAAATGTTCAAATACAGTAGTATTTAGTAGCAGAAGAAGAATTAGAAGTGGTAATAATAGACGTAGTAGACAAAGAAGAAGAAGAAAAAGAAATAGATGATGAAGAAGAAGAAGAAGAAGAAATAGTAGTAGTAATAGTAGCAGTATAAGTAGTAGTCGTCGTCGTATAGCTGTTGTTGTTGTAATACATAGTACACTGTTAGAAAAATTTCCGTTTTTTAACGGAAAAAGTCCGGCAGCAGAATTTCCGGACTTTTTTTTTTTTCCCGTAAATTTACAGAAAGTGGTAATTTAAGGAAAAGTTCTGTAAAATATACAAGATTCCGTAAATTACAATTCTTGAAAATACGGACTTTATTTACGGAAACTTTACAGAAAATTTACATAAATTAACATGATTCCGTATAAATAATTAACGGGAAAAAAAAATTTGTCCGGAAATTTTGCTGCCGGAATTTTTTTTTTTTGTCCGTAATTTTACGGATTCCTTTTCCGTAAAATTACCGTACTTTTACCAAATTCCCATGTAAAATACGGATTTTATGTACGGAAATTTTACAGAAAATTTACGTGAATTAACATGATTCCGTATAAATAATTAACGGAAAAAAAAAATTTGTCCGGAAATTTTGCTGCCGGAATTTTTTTTTTTTTGTCCGTAATTTTACGGATTCCTTTTCCGTAAAATTACCGTACTTTTACAAATTCCCATGTAAAATATGGATATTATTTACGGAAATTTTACAGAAAATTTACGTGAATTGACATGATTCCGTATAAATAATTAACGGAAAAAAAAATTTGTCCAGAAATTTTGCTGCCGGAATTTTTTTTTTTAATCCGTAATTTTACGGATTCCTTTTCCGTAAAATTACCGTACTTTTACAAATTCCCATGTAAAATATGGATATTATTTACGGAAATTTTACAGAAAATTTACGTGAATTAACATGATTCCGTATAAATAATTAACGGAAAAAAAAAATTTGTCCAGAAATTTAGCTGCCGGAATTTTTTTTTTTTTGTCCGTAATTTTACGGATTCCTTTTCCGTAAAATTACCGTACTTTTACAAATTCCCATGTAAAATATGGATATTATTTACGGAAATTTTACAGAAAATTTACGTGAATTAACATGATTCCGTATAAATAATTAACGGAAAAAAAAAATTTGTCCAGAAATTTTGCTGCCGGAATTTTTTTTTTTAATCCGTAATTTTACGGATTCCTTTTCCGTAAAATTACCGTACTTTTACAAAATTCCCATGTAAATTTACACATTTCCGTAAAAAAACAAGTTTACAGAATTCTTAAATTTTTTACAGATATTTTTTAATCAGTAGATACCTTACAATAGGAACGCTGATTTGCTATTTAAACATGTACTCCCAAACACATGGTAGATTGTATGAATGCATTCACTTAAGGCCTGATCAAAAATTGTGTTGCCCTTTTCTGACCTGGACAAATCGGGCCAGCTTTTTTCAATAATTTTTTTCATACTAAGCTTACTATTTCTAGAATAAAACATGGCAACAGTGATTGTGTCTCGCCCACTCATGAAAATAACCAGAAATATCGTGATTTGCGAGGGCACACAACATAATTGTATTGAAACTTCATTGTGAAATGACTGGGATGGAATAACACTTGTCATAAGAGCCTTGCACATAAACTTTAATGTTGACCTGTAAATTCAATTCAATTCAAAATGGTTTATTAAAAATCCTTTCTTTGCGGCAAAAGCCGAATTGCGAAAATTTACATTTCAAACAAAATCATCAATAACAAGGTAAAAAAACTTATAGTACTACGAACAAATTTCAATCTAGACATATGTAACAAAGTATATCATAAATAAATTTAAATTGATACTCACTGATCAATAAAAAAAATTGAAAAATATTCAAAATACATGTAAATATGAGTGGATAGAGGAAATGAATTGGAAAGCAGAAAGAAATAGAAATAGTGGAAGAGAGAAGAGAGGCAGAGAGAGAGAGAGAGAAGAGAAGAAATTGATGGTGGAAGGGAAACAGAGAGAAAAGGGCGAAGAAGCAATTCAATTCAATTCAATTCAATTCAATTCATTTATTTTCTCTTTCAATCTTTTTACATTTACAATGATAGTTCAATATACATTATAACAAAATATAACATTTAAATCATTTTTTTATAATACAATAATACCATGAAATCGAAAGGGAAGGAGACCAACTAAAAAGCAGAGCTTGTAGGGTGAAGGCCCCCTTTTATAAGTAAATTTTATGAATAAAAAATAAGATAAAATTAAGAAATAAACAATATATATAAAATGAATAAAAAATAAACAAATAAAAATAAATAAATAATAATAAAAATAAATGATTCAGTATTCACTGTATACAGAAATCATAAAACGATTAAACATATATACAAAGATAAATTAATAAACACATTTACATATTAAATTCTGAATTACATTACTTTGGGAAAAAACGATAATCTAATATGCTGCAATAATACATATTTTGGCAATTGTTATGACTTCAATTCAAATATTAAGTTTACGACTAGATATCAGTGAATAATTGCTCATATGAAAGAAAAATATTTTGATTAACAAAGTAAAATTAAATGAAATGAAACTTGAGTTCGCCAACATAAAGAGAACTCAACATTAGAATTAGTATGTAATCTGCATTTTATAAAAAACAATCTCTTAATGATATCACATTTTAAGAGTCCAATGAATGATGAGTTCTTTAATTCTCAGCCATTCGTAGTTTGATATTATTATACATGTAACGATAGGGGAAGATATATACAAAAAAAACTACTCCTTGTAATCAATTCTTTAAGAGTTAAAGGTAAATGCTAGTTTTGGTAACGATATCAAAATGAGTTTGTACAGAATCCAATGAAATGACCACCAAAGTGTCTGTTTGTATAAATAAAACATATGTGCCAAAGGATTCTGGAAGAAATTGTGTAATTGCTAAGAAATCAGCAAATAAGCACAGGATTCGGGTAGAGCGTCGGGCCCGACATAATCATTACCGACATTCGAAGCAATAATTATACACTGTCCCACGTGCGCTTATCTGTGTTGGGGATCTTCAGCCTGAACATTTTTCAGCGTAGATTTCAAGATTTCACAAAGTTCAGTTTATGTAACTGTACCAGATCTAGATCCTCGATGATATACTGACAATTAAGCCTTGTTTTACAGACTTTCTCATGAAATCAGTGGTTACTGCAACTACTGGAATTTCTCTTTAAGGTGCCAAATCAACGAGGGCAAGGGGCTATTTCTATATCGTGAAGTTCGACATCGCATCTCTACTGTTCCGGCCAAGCTTCTAGTCTGATATTGACAAGTCCTATTTTGAGGTAGAAGGTGATACAGTTTAGACGTTGGGATTTGCATAGACTTCGCAAACGCAAGACAAAGAGTTTGATCCATCTATCTTCAAGAGACATCAGTTCTGACTGGAGTAAAGCATGCTCATATGAAGAATATGCTGCTCCAAAAATGATTCTAAGGGCACGTTTCTGAATACGTTTGATGACTTGTACTTGTTGTTTTGTTAGTGCTCCTGACCATACAGGTACAGCATATTCAACAACTGTTCTCACGAAACTAGTATATACAACTATAAGGTCCTGAAATTACAGACTATGATATTTCAAAGTGCGAAGAACATATAAACGACTATTTGCGCTCTTGACCATATATTCAACATGTGTAGACCATTTCAAATCCGACTGGATTGCTACGATGCAGTGACACATCATGGAGTGAGAGCACCGTCGGGTTTGGTACATTTCTACAAAAACTTTGAACACTTTGACCTTACCATGTGACCTCCGACTGCAGCATAATATGCAGGTCGCCTAAGTACATCTACCATCCAAGTTTGGTTGAAAAGTGACTTACGGTTGCGGAGTTAGGTGTGCTGCCAGGCCATCTGGCAACGATGCTTGTTATTTTCCCAGCCTGATCACAAACAACCTAGCAGATAACAAAAGAGGAATATCAAATCTTACATTCATAACTGTCTCTATATCGTTCTGGGCACTTAATTTTCAATTTTCTTTGGGACATCCAATGGGAGCACACAACAATTGAGTTTTGCAAGTTTATCACATATTTGGAATGCAATTTTAACATGCATGCACATAAAAATTATTGGTGTGCTTTCCATGTTAGGTTGATTTATCCAACAATCACCCCACCCTTCCACTGCTTCAATTGCTCAGTACTTGCACCAAAAAAAAATATATATATATGCTACAGAATTAACTACTCATTTTAAAAATTGCCCAATCAAATACGAATCGAATAATTACTATAAATGAAACTGAAGTGATAGGAAATCCTAGGAAAGAAAATTAATGTCACATTCTTTTTTTTTTGCCAAACTTTATACAAAATAGTACATTGTTCTAGTTATAGTAATTTAAGTGGCTTTCACATTTGCTTGTATTAGCAATTGCAATCATTTGATCACAATATATGTCGCACACAATCACAAAGGTTGCAAGCAGTCTCAGCACTAATTGTGAAAAGGGCCTAAGAAAGGGTATAATTAATCTAACCTGAACATTGATCGAGTATCTATTCTTCCTGTTGAGGAAGTATATTGCCTGATCCCCACCAGGGCTCCTGATGTAGACATGTGTCCCATCAATTGCACCTATCACTCCTGGAAATCTGCAGTACTGGAAGAACTGTCGCTGAGTTGCTTCAACTTCTTCTCTTGTCGAAGGAAACTTCATGTATTGCCTTTTCCTTCTTGCTATAGCTTCTGACACATCTTTGATGATTCGACACGTTGATGACTGTGATATTGCTGCCTCATCACCATGCATCTTTTGAAATGATCCTGTAAAATCAAACAAACCATATGGTTGATAGGTCATTGTTTCGAGGTAATTTTAAAACATTTCATTACACATACAGATGATACTTCTGATGATAAAAAAAATTAAGCCCATATTTCATAAGAATATTCATCTTTTACAAATATCAGACAATTTTCTGCAATTCATTTTAACAAGTGGAAGGCCTCTTGCAGTGTCGCCATCATACGCGATTCGATATAGCAGCAGTACTGACTTCAAAAACAGCTATTGAATAATGTTTATTTTCTGCCCCATGCTTTTGACTTTTTACCTTGATGTTTTTGCACATCTATTGATAAAAGTTCAAAAAAATTGGTCAGTACCCCCAAAGTGTACCACTATATAACATGGCGCACAACATACATGGTATTTCCCATACATAGTAGATGTCTATGTGTGATCATTCACATGATTATAATTCAAATAAAAAAACATTTCTAAATATTCATTTGGAACTTATGATAATCATGTGGAAACCAACTCGCATATCTAATGAGCTGTGACCTTTGACCTGCGGACTCCGAATTCGAACTGAGCCTGTATTTTGGTGTCCTATACCTACACACCAAATTTTTTTTATCCATTACATATTTTTTTACTTATTGCGCGGAAACCAAGTGGGGGGGGGGCGGACGGACAGGGGCAATGCATGACCATCCAGGCGCCATTTTGTAAATTTCTAGTCCATTTGCATACTATTCCTAATCCCATCCTTACTCTCTTATCCTGCATGCTACACACTTCTAACAAATTGCTGTAGATTGTTTAAGAGTTGCTCTTCATATGAAAATATGACTTGCCCTTGAAAATGCCGTCTTCATGCCCTTAATTCAAATCCGAAATAGTCTCATGACGAAAACCTTTCATTTGAAAACACTATACCCCAGATTCCCTCAATCAATTCTCTTCTCCAAGTACGACAAACCATAACTGCCCCAAGCAAGCAATTTAAGTATCAAAACACCTGTTTCTTGTCCGAAGATAACACAAGAGCCCGAGCAAAGCATGCCGTCATTTTAATTCACTTACTTTCCTTATTTCGAGGTCGATTTTCTTCGTTCGAACTTGAAAATGGACTAACATTGGCTTTCTGAATACAATATGCATTTGAAAACGTGATTAAATATCGAATACAATAATTTCATTCCGAAGGTCCTACTACAGGCAGAGAAGTCTTACGTAATAGCACAGCTGTTGTTTATCATTTCGTCCTTGGCTCAACGCTCATAATCTGGCCTGTGGAGGTAAAATTGAGACAGCGGGGATTACCTGGCCTAGCGGGATTGATCAGGCGGGTGTTTCATAAAGCTGTTCGTAAATAAAAAGCGACTGGTGATCCTGTCTTGCGGTAAATGGTACACACCATTTGCGAAGATCTAGTGCGCGAGAAAGGATCACCAGTCGTTCTTAAAGTCGCTCTTAACTTACGAGCAGCTTTATGAAACGGCCCCCTGGGCTTGGAAATGATTTTGGGATTTACAAACGCAAAATGGGGTATAGAACCGCAGTTTGCAATCTGAACTGCGGTCTTTCTCCAAACGGGGGTTTGACGTAATGTACATTTAAAAAATTAATATTTATTGAAATGTAAAGTAGGAAAATCATAAAATGGCCGTAACTTCCTTGTTTTTATTCATTTTGGTCTGATTTGGGAACATGCTTCCTTATTCATCTGTTTTTACGCATCAGTGACCATTACCTTTAGAAATAGCGCCCTCTATTGCAAAGTGGAAAAATAGTAAAATGGCCATCACTTACTTGTTTTCATTTATTTCAGTTTCATATTTTCAGGGTTGACTTATGATAGTCCAAATTCAATTGTTTTTTTTTTCATTTCACACATCAATGACCATTATCTTCAAAAATAGCGCCCTCTATTGCAAACTAAAGAAATATTATAATGGCCATGACGATAAGTTCCTAGTTTTCATTTATTTCGGTCTCATATTTTCAGGGTATGCTTATGGCATCATCCCTCATAATCCATGTTTTTTTACGCACATCAGTGACCATTACCTTTAAGAAATAGCGCTCTCTATTAAAAAGTTGGAAAACAGTAAAATGGCCATCACTTCCTTGTTTCCATTTATCTTGGTATCACTTTTTTAGGGTTTGCTAATGGCATCATCCCTCATATGCAAAATGTTTTTTTTACGCATCAGTGACCATTGCCTATAAAAATAGCGCCCTCTTAATATTTTGAAAATGTATATCCTCAGGAGTTTTCTCTTTATCTCCTTCTGTTTCTTGCCCTCCATAAAATCACAGGCGTCAATGCATGCACATTGTTCTGATACGATTGCAGCTCTAGTTTTTTGTGTGTATGTTCATCTCGAGTTGTTATCTATGTGCCAAATTTCATAGCTTTTCATCGCAACACAGCCAAGTTCGGGGGGGGGGTGGGGGTGATCTGCCAATTTAGGGTTAATGACGAATTTATAACTCTAACCTGACATAACAGTTCTAACAGCAGAAACAGCAGAGCTTCACTCCTGCTGTGGTAGTTTTGGAATTTTTAAGCATGCAATTCATAGGTACTTGACTGTTTGCTTAAATGATACTCTTACTTATGTGATCCCTCTCTGATTTCTAGATATTGTCATCATCATCAACTTTGTCTTGAGTCCTAAAATTAATAGAAACAACCTCAGTCAAATAGATTTAACAGTGCCCAGAAACATTCAATAATCATTTAATTCAATTACTCACCCACTGCATGAAAACGGAGAGCCGTCAACACCTGCAAATAAACGGGAAGTGGATCATTCCTCTGTGTGTCCCTCTTCAATTCGGCTTCCAGCATGTTGATGATGTAAATGACGGTTTCTTTTGACAGTCGATACCGATCTTGAAATGGCCCATCCTCGTACGATTCCGATGGATTTCTAGCATCCCGTAGCCCACGACGTGGTCTTGGCAAAGGTAGCTGTACATGTATGCAGAAGAGTTGAATATTATTTTTAATTCTTTTATTTTGTGATCTTTATAAACGTTCCAAACAGTGAACATGTGCATGTAGATTTGATTACACATCTACTAACATAATAACTGCAATCTTAATTGTCTTCCCAAGATTAACAAAAATTACATTCAAAATGTTATTTCAAGTTTTCATTTTTGTTATCTCATCAAATCATTTCAATAATACTTTTAAACAAATTAAAACAATGTAAACCAAATTTATCAATCATACCTCTCTTAGCAATTCAAGGTTGTGAAGGTGATGGAGATAATCCATGGGTATAGGTAGATGTCAACCGACGACGTAATTCTGTGAAACAATTGTCAAATAACAACACAGACATTATTTTTTAATAAATACCGGTAGGCAAATAATTGGAAACATATACATATAAAAATAATTCATTGGTTTATCACTTTATACAGATCTCATAGTGAATGATAAATAAAACAAAAACATTGTAATCATTTGTGCGAGATGCCTTTAAAAATTAATTTTTTTTTTGGGGGGGGCGCTATATTTTCTCTATTTGCAAGTGATATGAAAAAGATTTTAGAACGAAATTTAAGTAATCAACTCTTTAATATTTCAGCCTCTAAAAATTGGCCTGTGCCGAAAGCAAAAGAAAGGTATATTTTTAAATGCAATTAAGGCAAATTGAAAAAAAAAAAGCATTTCTTTCTCCTCTTTAAATGCACCAAATAGTACAAAATTATATGGGGTCTTCGGAAATTTTATTTGATCTATGAGAAGCAAGTTCCCATAGAAGAATAATTACAGCTGAGAACAAATTTTGCTTTCTACTATATGGTCAACATATAGTCAATAGACCAGCATGTTTCCACTTATATTGCACTTTCATTTGACCGGCATGTTTCCATTTTCATTACAGTGGACATTGTATAATAATTTAATGAAACACAAGTGAAGACTCTCTTTAATTGATATGTAATGGGAGAAATAGACTGAGGACAAAATAAAAGACCTGTTCTAAAACAAACAATTTAATCAAATAATTGGAATGTAGCAATCATCATTATAAAAATTTAAGCTTGAAAAGAGAATCATTTAATTATAGATAAACCCACAGAGCAGTAAGAAACTTCAACCCGGGGTTTCAACCCTTCACAATCACATGCACACTGTCACTAAACCCATGCCCACACGTCCAGAGGACACATGTACAGCACGCTTCGCATTACCTAAAGCGATGTTCGTGCAGGCTCCACTCCACTTCACTACCGCTACACTGTACGCTCCAACAAGGTTGTCTACATCGCTTGAGCTGAGGTAGCTTCGCATCACACATACACACATGGAACACACTGTCTTAACTGAATTATCAGTGAATGGCTGAGAATGGAAACCCGTCGGTCGCTAGCCAGCACTAAGTCATTACTAGATCTACCTCGAGCGAAGTTCGTGCAGGCTCCACTCCACTTCACTACCGCTAGTGACAAAGGTGGGATGGAAATGTTATTTATTGTAAAAAATATAGAAAAAAATAAAATGAGGAAAAAAAACATTTTCCCATACTCGTAGAATATTTTTGGTATTTTCTGAACCATTCAATAATAATATAAATATTTATGCTGTTTGACCTGCGACCGATCGCATGCGATGTTTTTAAATCGGCCATGAATAGTGACGTGTGAGGAAATAGATACTGGCTCAAAATCAACAATTTAGAGGATAACCAGAGGATGGACACGGAGTGAAATACGGGTGAAGAGTAAGAAATTAAGCCATTTTTCTTTCTCTTTATATTTTTTGTTATGATTTTTACAATAAATAACATTTCCATCGGCCACCCCACCTTTGTCACTCGGAATATCCGATCGAGATCACCGTCCCGAAGTTTGGGTAGGTGGAGTGTAGTGTAGCGGTAGTGAAGTGGAGTGGAGCCTGCACGAACTTCGCTCGAGGTATACTAGATCTAACTAACTGTAGTTGACATTGGGTGATTTCAAGTTCGGTGTTGGTGTTGAGAGCGTAAAAAGGCCGCTGAACCGAGCTCCAACACCGAGCTGGGACTGGGTTCAGAGGAATGATACCAATTGCGTTATCGATAGCACATGACGTCACGCCTCTGCGCTGCGCTGCTAAATCATCTCAACTTCACGCGAGAAGTCTCGACGACGAAAATGAAATCGGAAAGAAATGCATTAAATTCTCATCGTACAGAATACATGTATACCCAGTGGTTGTGTGTCCGGACGGGTTGGGTGTCCGGACACATGACTTTTACTCTCAATTTTGAAAAGTTTACAAGCAATGTCTTTAATTCTTTTTAGCACAGAATATAAGAAAATATTATAAAGAACAAATATTGATGGTGAAAAAAAAACTATTCAACCTATATTTTTGGTTTATTCCTGAGATAAAAACAAGGCTTCATTTCTGTTACGTGTCCGGACACCCAACCCCCCATCCTACCAATGTTTTAATTAATTCAAGAATTCGAAAGAGTGAACATTATTCTTTATCAAAATATATAGGCCCCTACAGCTACAGCTCAAATGATTTGTTCTACTAGTACTAGTACTAGCTCATCTTAACTGTAAAAGCTAATTTTACGGGGATGTTTCATCGTGTTTGCCGCCTGTTCACGAGCTTGAGATTGCCAACACCAACACCGAACTTGAAACCATGATTTTCCCAATCCCTGGGGGTTGGTGTTGGTGAATGGGGAAATTGCACGTAGATCGTCAACACCAGCCGCAGTGCTGGGTTCAGCAGACGACATTCAACACGAACTGCCGGAAATACGTCATATTTTCCGAGGTCAATCCCAACACCAACACCAGATTTCAACACCGTACTTGAAATCACCCATTGACATTGTCATTGATTTGATTTAGATCTAATCTAATCCACCCCTTTAAATAAGTTTAATTGCACAAATTTAATATTTTGAGGTTTATATTTTCATCTTGACATTTACAAATGAAGATACAAATGAATATATAAATGGCATCATAATATAAATATCCTTGTGAAGCTCATAAAACAAGCTTGGCCCACGGCTTCGCACCTTCGATTCAATTCGTTCAACCACAGTGTCAAAATATCCAACACTCAAATGCACCAATGGGACTGTAGCAGCGCGTACGCGACGATACATTGCATCGTCTGGACTTGTCAATGCCAAAACCTTGTTCGTAATCATGAAAACCAACACTATTAATTTCATATAACTGCATAAAACGTATCAATATATTCCAGAGAAGCACAGCAGAAATTTCTTTTACGAATTCAAAGCAAAATACTTACGAATTTCTGATCAAGAAGATCACTTGACACATCCAAGACATCAAGGAAAATTCTCTTTGCTTCGCGGGCTTTTCACAAACTTCTCAAGTGCGCATGCTCGAAAAAGAAAACTTATCATTAACTTGATTTTTCTGTAAATTTTACAAAGCTTCCGTAGAAATTGCACTTTGCACATATTACGAATTAATCTGTTAAATCGTGTCTGTAAACTTACATCTACTTTACAGTAAATTTACAAAGATGTATCGTAAACGTCTCCTTACGTCAGTAAATTTACCATTATAACCTGATTTTTCTGTAAATTTTACAAATTTTCCAAGAAATTGCACTTTACACATATTACAAATTAATCTGTTAATCTTGTCCATAAACTTACATCTACTTTACAATAAATTTACAAGATGTATCGTAAACGTCTCCTTTCAATAATGATCTTCACTACAATTACGGACAACGTCAGTAAATTTATCATTAACCTGATTTTTCTGTAAATTCTACAAAGTTTCCGTATAAATTGCACTTTATCTGTTAAATCTTGTCCGTAAATTTACAGCTACTTTCTAGTAAATTTACAAAGATTTGTACAGTAAACCACTAAATATATCTCCTTTCAAGTTTACGGATAAGATAAACAGATTTATTTGTAACATGTGTAAAGTGGAATTTCTACGGAAATTTGTAAAATTTACAGAAAAATCAGGTTAATGATAAATTTTCTGACGTTGTCCGTAAACTTACATCTACTTTACAGTAAATTTACAAGATGTACTGTAAACGTCTCCTTTCAATAATGATCTTCTGTACAATTATACGGATCAAAACGTTTGTAAAATTGATCATTTACCTGATTTTTATGTAATTTTTACAAATTTTCCGTAGAAATTGCACTTTACACGTATTACAAATTAATCTGTTCAATCTTGTCCGTAAACTTACAGCTACTTTCTAGTAAATTTACAAAGATTTGTACCGTAAACCACTAAACGTCTCCTTTCAAGAATGATCTTCACTACAATTACGGACAACGTCAGAAAATGTATCATTAACCTGATTTTTCAGTAAATTTTACAAATTTTTCCGTAGAAATTGCACTTTACACGTAATACAAATTAATCTGTTAAATCTTATCCGTAAACTTACATCTACTTTACAGTAAATTTACAAGATGTATCGTAAACGTCTCCTTTCAATAATGATCTTCTGTACAATTACAGAAAACGTCTGTAAATTTGATCATTTACCTGATTATTATGTAATTTTTACGGATTTTCTGTAGAAATCCGTAAATTTACAATTTTATTCCGTATTTTATCGTTTACGGACGATTTCTGTTAAATTTTGTCCGTAAAATTACGGCAATTTTTAACAGTGTAGAAGTGGTGGTGGTGGTAGTTGTAGTAGTAGTAGAAGTAGTAAAATTGGAAGTAAATGTAAAAGTTGTAGTATCATCATCTTCTATAACATCATTAGCAATTCTCTATTCCTCTACAGTAACAATAGTTCGTACTTCACACGCCATCGAAATAAAATCGACAGAGCACCAGAAATCTACTATACATACTACTATCATGGAAACGGGTCTGCTTGAAACAGACGATCGTCTCCATGGTAACGATACCAACGATGCACGGAGAGATTTGAATAATGCTGGAGCGGTGAACTTCACGGTAATTAGGAAAATCATATCGAGAGTTGAAAGTTTCGGTTCTTTGTGCATGCGTTCTTTTTCCTTATTATCAGGATAAATTGATAGATATACTTTATTTCCAAATAGTAAATAATTTTGAAACAAAATTCAAAATCATTTCCATTTTATATCACAATGGCCGAAATGACATATTTTAGCAAGATGATTCACGTTTCCACCTTCAACCTAAGTACAACTATTGGGTAAAACCCAAAGTACAAATCACAAAAAAATGTCATGTCCTCCCATACACCTACCCCCCCCCCCCCCCAAAAAAAAAAAGAAGTATACTATTGTGTTGTGCAGAATGCGTTCTTTATAGAAACATGTTTTCATTTCATTTACAGTGCATTTGTAAATGAAACTTGTCATAACTAAACAATAACTAAAACTTAATATACCAATTTCTTTTTATCTCGTATTATTTTCCCTCTTATCATATATCCAGCTTAATTTACCTATTGATTTGGAAGAACACACGCCCTCTATCAACGAATTATATCAGAGGATAGCAATCGTTTCTGCCTTCTCCCAAAACCATTATCTCGAGGCATTATCCTTCATCGCCAGTGCTCAGAAATACATGCCTGATAAAAAGATAATCATCTACGATCTCGGAATAAAAGAATCAGTTATACCTAAGGTAGGATATATTCTTGTACAATACGGGCCATTTACAGCTCTGCATTTTTTAGACATCCCCCCATTTATAAATGAATGAATTCATTAAAGCATCAATGAATTAATAAATAAGTGAATAAGTAAATTAAATAAATAAATAAACAAACAACCAAACAAGAATGAATGAATGAATAAATATATATAAATAAAATTAAAACAAATTAATTTATTGATAAATGAATGAAGATTCGGAGGTGACGAGAAATGGCAAATATGTCGTTTTTCCAGAGTCCAGGTCTGACGAAACTGCTGCTGTTTTGATTCACCGATTTTCCACAGAGACTTCTTTGTTACGAAGGGCTTTTTGACAATAGATTCTCTGCGTTCCAGAAAGCGTCTAAGTAGTGGTTGCGGAAACTCCCTGATTTTGTAGTTACGTTATACCTCAGAATCATTTGCTCTACAGCCGCAGCGGCGGCGGCTGTAGAGCTAGTCGAAAACAGCCGTTTTATTCATGTTCATTCAAACCACCAATATGTAGCTGGTACAAAAAAAAAGTTAAAGGGATGGTCCGGGCTGAAAATATTTATATCTAAGTAAGTAGAGTAAAATTCACATAGCAAAATGCTGAAAATTTCATCAAAATCGGATAACAATTAACAAAGTTATTGAATTATATAGTTTATAAATATTGTGTGAAAACAGTGATATGCACATCGTCATGAATATTCATTAGTTGGGCTGATGATGTCACATCCCCACTTTCTTTTTTCTTATGTTATTACATGAAATCATATTTTTTAATGTTTTCATACATACGTAAATGATGTGTCTCCGTTATGATGCAATAAATAACTAATGCACTTAATCAGTTGTCAATCCAATTGTTTTTGTTGGTAGAAACATTTTGAATAAACCTAATTTCATATAATATACAAAAGAACAAGTGGGGATATTACATCATCAGCCCACCTAATGAATATTCATAAAGACGTGCCTAGAACTGTCTCACCGGAATAATGCAATTCTTTCAAATTAAAAAACTTTGTTATTGTTATCCGATTTTGATCAAATTTTCAGCATTTTGCTCTGGATTTTACACTATTTATTAAGATAGAAATACATGTATCTCCAGCCTGGACCATCCCTTTAAAACGGTTGTTTTCGACTCGCCGTACGGCCGCCGTAGAGCAAATGTGACTGATGTATTACCATCCGTATTGAAATCATTGATTCTGACCGGCTGATGAGCAACGTAGCCATGCCCCGGGGGGGGGGGGGGGAGGGCACTTAGTATATAATGCATAGTGGGTATGTGCCGCGGAGGGGATCCCCATTTTTACACTCAAATTTCCGTTCCAAGGCATAGCATTTTTGTCTTATTGAGAAAAAGAACAAAGAAAGCCGCTCCAAATCATATCATTTTCTTCTTATCGAGAAAAAAGAAGAAAGAAATCCGCTCCAAAGCTTCGCATATTTTTCGCTACGCCGTTCCGGTCGCATTGATCTGCTACAAGGAGCTGCAATTTTGGTGAAAAGCGGCCGCAGAGCGCTGTCCGACCATCGCCTCTGCGCGAGCGCACCCGGCGGAGGCCGCGCTAGCTGCATCATGCACGCATGCCCGTTCCATAGGGATGCATACGCACTCATCACACGCTGGCGATCCGTTCCAAGGACCCCCGTTTTCACAAACATTTGTAGTTCCGAAGCCCGTTCCGAGGACCCTCCTTTTTACAATTAGCCCGCTCCAAGGCCCCCGTTTTTTGTCTCGTCCGCGGCACACCCCTACCACTTTTTTGGTCGAGTGCCCCCCCCCCCCCGGAGCCATGCATGGTATTTACCTGTTTCCCTTGGATTGCAACGGAGCCCAGGGTTCCTCCTTTTATTATCATGTTGTCTCACTTTCTTTAATCTCTTAATTGTTGAACTTATCAGGTTAAAAAGTTGTGCAACGTAGAACTTCGATCATTTCCTTGGCAGTCATATCCATATCACGTTAAGAACCTACACAATTACGCTTGGAAACCGATCTTAATAGATGTAAGTATATAGATTTCTCTGACCTCAATATTGATAAGTGATGATGATGATGATGATGATTGTGCGGTGGTTGTGGTGGTTTTGTTTTTTGGGGGTATGTTTTATTCAAGTTAATTAACAAAATGATGGTCGTGATGGTGTTGACGATGAAGGTGGTGGTGGTGGTGGTGATGATGAAGATGATGGCGATAATGATGATAATGATGATGATGATGATGATGATGTTGATGATGATGATGAAGATGATGATGGTAATGATGATGGTGCTGGTGGTGGTGATGATGATGATGATATTGATGATGATGATGGTAGTAGTGGTGGTGATTATGATGATGATGATAATGATTTCAGCAGTGGTGATGCTAATTGATTACTCGAAAAATTGGTTACCGATATTTATAATGATAATGATAATGAGAGCCAGGCGCGAAATCCAAGGTGTGGCGAAAGATGAAATATAATGGTACACTCCTTAATTAAAATGCCTTTATTTCGCAAACCGTAAAAATGAGCGATGACTTTTTTTTCTTGTCAAGCTTTTTGGACAAATTCGAACCACGTAAAAGTCGGACTCTGAATCCGCGCCTGAAGATGGTGGTGGTGGTGATGATGATCATGATGATGAGAATGATGATGATGATGGTGGTGGTGGTGGTGATGATGATGACGACGACAATGACGATGACGACGACGACAATTATGATGACGATGATGATGATTATGATGATGATGATGACGACGACGATGAGGAATACTATGATATAACAAAACTGACAATGATGAAAACATTGATGGTGACACCGCAAGCTTTATATGGCATCGTAAATTATAATTTCACCCCATATTTATGTTCTGTTCACACTGATAAATCTTAATAAAAACATTTCAAAAAACATCTTTCATACACAGATTACATTGAGAGAATTCGGTGCCATCTTCTGGGGCGATGCGTCTATTCGTTTTAAAACCTCTTTGAAGGATTTAATACCCGCATCCACACGTCACCATGGGTACATGAGTCACTGGCATAGCTTCGATCCGAAAACCAACACTAAAGTAAGACATCAATACTATTTCACACATCCCGAAATGTACGCCAGCTTGGATGTTGACAGAAGGAAATACTACGCATCCAAAAACGAGGCTGCTTACCCAGCGGCAAATCGACAACTTTACATCAACGGCTCGGTAATACAGCGCGCCGTTGTTCAGCCGATGTTGAGATGTTCGTTAAAACTTCATTGCATTGCTCCTGAAGGCTCGAAGATAGGAGAACACCGTTACGACGCGTCTTTACTCGCTATCCTGGTATACAAAAACATGAACAAGGAATGGACTCCACAAAATAACGACAACGCCATTTTCGACCGGACGATCGATATTCAGAGGAGTACAAAAGGACACGAAAAAGCCCGGACATGTGCAAATCAATGACTTCCGATCGTGACTTTTGTTTTTCAACACTAGAAATTGATGACTTCCTATTGTTTTGTAGTCTTTGTTTTTGTTTTTAAATCTAACCTGTGTTACAAAATCGTCTCTCGCCATCGCCATATTATGCTAATATATACAAAAAAAATTATATACAACGCACACTTTTCAAACGATTTCTCTCGTACATAATTTGATGACGAATGGTCGGGGTGGGGTGGGGGTAATTTGGTTGGAGGCAAAGAGACATACAGGCCGGTATTCACAATGGAAGTTTATTTAAACCATGTTTTAAAATTTAAACCATGGTTTAGTTAGACCATCGTTGGTGAATCGCTCTGAGACCATTGTCTAAGATTTAGACCGGGCTAATTTAACCATGGTTTAAATTCAAATTTAGCCCGGGCTTACTAAACCTCCTTTGTGAATACCGGACAAAGATTAATTCTTTGCTTTTACCCCAAAAATAAAATAAATGGATTATGTATCAGTTACACGCAGGGGCGATGTCAGGATATGTTGAAGGGGGGGGGGGGTCAAGACGGCCTATGAATCTGATGTAACTTTCTTATTTGAATTTTAAGGATATTATAGAGGACCAGGGGCCCGTTTCATAAAGGATTTGCAACTGTTGTAACTTTGCCATGATGGCAACTACCATGGCAACATGCCTCAGCACTCAGTCATAATCAAGGTTTTCATGGTAGTTGTCATAATGAAAAAGTTACAACAGTTGCAACTCCTTTATGAAATGGGCCCCAGGACATATTTTTTACACTCTTCCTTATTATTTCTGTCTTCTCCACTCTCCGCCCACTTTTCACTGCTTGAAAATCATCACAGCGGTAACGCCCCTGCCCCCTTGTGGCTCCGACCCTCGTTGCACGAACCAGGTAGGCCTATGTGTTTAACAAAGCTGTTCGTAAGTTACGAGCGACTCTACGATCGACTGGTGAGCCTTTCTTGTGTTAAATGATACACAACACTTTTACATTGATCCTGATTTAGTTCATAAGAAAGGGTCAACGGTCGAACGTAAAGTTGATGGTACGTTACGAACAGCTTTATGAAACACACATGCACCAGAACACTTTTTTTCAATGTATAATCTTTTTTTCCTTTTCTTTTCTTCTGTTGTTTTTACCACTCGAAAAGTCAGAGAGGACCACCGCCTCCTGCCCCGCCCCTCTCTACTTAAGGTCACTTCGCGTTTCATCAACATTTTACATTTGACAAGTTGTCGGATCTGACAACTTTTCTAGATTTTGATTGGCTGAGACGTTCAATTCCTATGGTAATGATCGAATAGAGCAAGACTTGTCGGATAAAATGTCCGTTAACAGTCAGACCGCAGCTCGCGCGATAATGAGCATATTCACGGAAATTTATTCAGCGGCCCTCTAGCGGTCTCCGAAGGAAAACATGCGATCAATTTGGCAAGATTTTCCCACTGAATTGGAGGGGCTGAAGTTATAGCTCTTTACTGGTCGCTAACTTCAGTTTACGTCGAAACGAATTGTGGTAAGTTATTCTCAAGACCTTCATCTACAGTTTGGTATATAATTTTCCATATTTCGACATTTTCAACCTACCATTTTTACCTCTTTAATTGATGCTTATTTTAGTAATATTTTAACTGCGATTTTGTAGTCGGAATTTCACTTTTGGTTCCTGACTTTGCTACATAACCAAATTGTTTCGATCAGGATTTTTTAGAAAGAAGAAAAGTCACTGTTCAAAATATGTCAGAACCAACTTGACGCAAACTCACCTTATATTTTGATTTGAGAGAAAATGATACCCTAAAAATCGAGAAATTTACGTTTTACCCGGAAGTAACCTTCTCGTTCACTCCACGATGGCGCGAAATAATGCCAAAATTACGTTCGTCGCGGGTTGGTAGAATTTCGCCTTTGGTCCCATACGTTGAAACTTCTGTAATGATGGCAGATGGCTCGCATTAGGCCCTATATGTGTCTGTGGACGGTGGACTTGTTTTTTTTTTTAATTAAGACTCAATAATAAAAAATATAAACGAAGCTTGATAAGTAGATCCCTTCTAAAGTTTTATTCAATGATTATCAGGTTTCCGAATTCCATCAAGTTTTTATTATAGATTGAGATATTTCTTGATTTATGTTGAAAATTGTTAACCTTTTTTCTTAATTAGTCGAAGTTGAGCCCCATGATGATTTTTTCCCCAGCCCAGGCTGCGGTTAAGAATTAAATGATGATTAGCTCAGACAGTCTACTCTAGAGACTATAAACAGTTTAAAGTCAAACTAAAAAGTCTGGTACTACCGTACTCAGTAGTATTTATAAACTATTTTGTTCAAAAAAAAATTGTGGCTGTCACAGACAGTACTTAGAGTTAGACTTAACTTAGTTTATAGTCTCTTAATTGACGTACATACTACATGTAACATAATTCATACTTTGAATGGTTATTTAGTAATTTAGACTATTTCTCTCTTTTTTTGTCTCTTCTACACACAGATCTGCATACTTGCTGACTCTGGTCTCTGCTTGCTACTTCATTCTGGGAGAGTCCATCATGTACTATAATGGTCAGACCATGATTTCGACAAAGCCCTTATTTCGTTTGCAAATTTTGGACTGATACAACAGAAAATTTATCTTTATCGATATTGGAAACAAAAAAATTAGAGCACAGTTTTGGGGAGGACTAAGAATATATACTGACTTGGACAGGAATACAGCTTGACAAAAATAAAAATTCACAATTCAAAACCAAAGAACATTTTTAATGTTACTAATAGTGCATTACAAGAAACTTTCTACTCAATCACACATTCCAAAATTAAGGGTAAGTCCTTTGATTAAACACAAACATGTAGTTGATTTGCAATTGAAATGGAACATAAGTTTCTTGCAATGCCCCATAATCATATTTTGTTCTCAAGCAACTCTGTTATATGTTATCTAATGTGCTGAAGGTTAAGTGCCATGTATGTTCACAATTTTTTTTTTCGAAGGTATAATATATTTGTCCTTTTAAACGTTATTTGAATGTGGTTACGCCTTGTTTTTGTTTTCCACAGTAATTATTGCATATATGAACAGAAGTTAAATATTTGTTGTGAAGCACTGTATGAATGTTGTGTGATCATGGAGCTATGGTGTGATGGTATTATAATTAATTCATCATTTTTGTTATAAGACTGTAAACCTGGTGGATGTGAGGGAGTGGCCTGGATGAAAGGAAAGTGAGCATGTGTCCAATTACGGATTTGCATATGTTTAGACAATTTTGTTCGTGGATAAATATTAATGTGCATTCCCTATTCCAAGCAAAGAGTAAAGGAGAAGTCCACCCCACCAAAAAATTAATTTGAATTTAAAGAAAAATAAAGTATTGCAGAAAATTTCATAAAAACTATGATTCAAAATTTAAAAAATTACTATTTTGACATTGAGAAATTTGCCTAATTTTATAAAACAATTATATGCTCATCTTGGTCAATGTGCAAATTACAGACACGATTATGTCACAAGCACTCTAGTTTCTTGTGTATTTTTTTGTTTGATACATGTACATGACATGTATATTTTATTTTAATTTTCATTAACAAATTTTGAGAGGGATTTTTCTGTATTTATTCAAATAATTTTTTGTTGATGTGCACTTGACCTTTAACTCACTTCCCTTCCCACCCCTGCCCAAATAAGTGTAATCAAGAACTTGAAAATCAAAAGCAGTGATTAAGAAGAAGTAAGAATTAATCATAGAGCTATTAATAGCTCCATGATTTAATAAATACAGGCCTAAATAGAACTTCACATGAAAGTAAAAAGAGAATAAAGCTGGGTAGGAACGATGAAGGAATATGATTTAAAGAAAAAGCATAAACATATCCCCATCACCCCCCCCCCAAAAAAAAAAAAAAAAAAAAAAAAAAACAGTCCGGCGGGTTCGAACCAGGGTCCTTGCACACGCCAAAACAATGCGCTTACGCAATTCGCCATCGATCTCTTCCATACTACTTCCGGGTTTTTTAAGCTATATGAAATGTTGCAAGTCTGTGCGCCGCTGTTGACCAATCAGAACGCGTCGGCAATTCTACTGCAATTCCAATCATTTTGCGATGGACATTGCCGTGGTTTTTTGTGGTTCCTGACTTTGCTACATCATGAAATTTCATAATTCTTTTTCAGTCGTAAAGAAGAATGTCTACGCTTTATATTGATTATAATATCAATTTGACGCAAGTGTAATTTTGGTGCAAAAATGCACTCTGTTTATTCACATATATTTCTTGAAAAAAATCATTTTTTCTAAGCTAAATATCAGTCTTCAAAATACATTAAATGTGCATTTTATTTAGCTGATCAGAAATTTCAAAGTTTTATCTATAAAATAAGACCAATTTTGTGAGGAATAAACGATTCTAAGAGCAAAAAACACCGATCGGAAAGTTCGTCTTCACAGCTCATTACGTATGCATAACCACGGACGGCTATGCATACCGCTGAATAAAATAGAGCACTTTCGGACGGGCTGCGGACTGACTGTTAAGTCCTTTAATGAATTGTTCACCTGGATGGAAAAAAAATCATAAAAAATCGATGAATTATTAAATAAAACAACTCGTAGCAAATATGATAATTCGATGATACGATATGACACGAAACCAGGCTACAGAAATAGTGTTTCAAATTCATGATTCAAAATAGTGGAAGACTAAACGGGCAAGGCGACCCAGGTGTGACGTCATTCAGTTGCATGATATAGTTATTATGGAATAACGCTATCCAGACATCTCCAATTGATGATCTTCTTTCTTTTTATTCTTTGTCCTTCCCCTCCCCTTCTTTCTCTTTATACTCCTTCTCCTCCTGTGACTAAACCACGATATCAGCATCTGTATGTTCAATGTGTGCATTATTATGAATATCTATATTAAAAGATGTTTGTCGCTGAAGATGTATTGTTATATCATAATGCATGTTAGTTCGGATGAAAACTTATTATTATAGTTATTTGAACTTTAGCAACTTACAAGTTACATGTCTTATAGTAGGTCGTCACACCAGTTCATATTCAAGCTAGTAAAAAAACGCTATTGCTTATTCATCAGTAAAATTATGGAGTGCTTAAAAGATATATAACAAACTAAAAAATAATGATTCTATATCTTCTCATCTTTGGCGCCTTTATTTTAGCCAGTCTCCATTATTAAGAGAAGAGCATAGATCGATATTCCTGTTACAGCTTGTAGTTTGTCAAATTAGTTTGTTACATATTTATACGAATGTAAAGTTAACAGTATGAATTTATATGAATAAATATTTCATGTTGAATAAATTGTGCACGTTTCAATGAAGAGCATTTCAGTTACCTGTCTGATACCTATAGGTAACCGAAAACCTAGTATGGCATCCGGCCGGAGAGTATAAGAAAAAAAATTTGGTCCTTTTCGGCCGGTACCCGGCCTGCACCGAAGAGTTCATACGGGCGCCGGAATATTTTTTTTACCAAATGTACGGGCGCCAACTCAAACTTTGCCGAGTTGCCTGCTCCCAATTCTCCCGGCGTTTTCAAGTCCCCGTTGTCATGGTTATTGCACAGTCATACCGGCTAAGCCGACTCCAGACCGATCAAAATCTATTTTCAAACAGAGGGTCGTGGGTTCGAATCCTAGACATGGCGTGTTTTCCTTCAGCAAGAAATTTATCCACACTGTGCTGCACTCGACCCAGGTGAGGTGAATGGGTACCCGGCAATAGGAATATTTGCTTATGCACTGAGCGCCGGTGATGGTAAAGCCGAGCTTTGTATCCTCAGGCAAAAAGCGCTTTATGAATCCAGCTATTATTATTATTACGTTATTTCCAATGGCAGAATCGTTGATATCAAGTAGATATGTTCTGTTTTTTCTACCCCGCTACTATCTTTCTATCGACCCTTAATTTAATCCTTTATATAGCTAGTTGAGCATTAGGGACGGCAGCATGCACCCCCTGTATCTCTCGATATGTCAGTGTGCATGACCTCTATATTGTGCCCTCCTTACTTTTAATTGAAATAAAATCATTCCACTGAGGGGAAGGGTTACTGACGTAGTATGAATTCAATTGTTTTTCGACACTTTGTTTCTTTTATCTACCGTGTTCTATTCTTTAGATATTTAATTGATTAGGAGTGACAGCATGCACGCCCCCATCCCAACCCCTGTGTCTCTGTTTATGCCAGTATGTGCATGACCTTTTAATCGTGACCTCCTTAATCATTCTCAAAGTGACCTCATCCATGTCTTATTTTAATACAAATTGTTTGCTGAAGACTTAATTGTGAAAGTGGAATATTAGCACCTATAGTATGGCCTAATTATGAACAGTCCCGTTTCTCAATAGGGAACATTCGCTTCACGGCGCACAACGTATTCAAGAACATAGAAAATATATTGACAAATCCTGTTCATGACAAAGAGCAACCAAGAAGTATTTGTCGAAATATGGTGAATCAAAACAGCAGTATCGTCCTATTTTGCAATTTTTCGTCAGCTCCGAAACTTGAGGACAAAACTGCTGTTCCGGTTCCCCAATAAATATTGTCGACAAAGACCTCACAGCTGTTCATCTGTGTTCTTGAATCCCTCGTGTGCCTTAGTCCTCTTCTACGGAAGTTGACTTTGATAATTAATCAACCCGTGACATTTTGAGCATGGAGCTCATTATTCGGTAGTCGAGTGTGTGTTTTGTCAGAAATTTACGTTTGGGACTCCAAACTCCGACTGTTTAATTCCATCAGAAAGGGATGATTCATTGAATTCAATACCGCATGCATAGGCGGATCCAGAGGGGCCCGAGGGGCCCGCCCCCCCCCCCCCCTATTGGCGGAGCAAAAAAAATAATAAAAAAAAGGGGAAAGAGAAAAAAAAAGAAAAAGAAGGGAAGAGAGAGGAGAAAAACGAAGGGGAAACATAAGAGTTAGAGAAGGCGAGTGAATAAAATAAGATGAGGGGAAGACTTGGAAAATAATTAAGAAAAGTTTTCATGTCACCGTATAAACTTTTCGCTCGCGCTTCGCGCTAGCATTGCCTTTTAGGTGAAATACATATCTTTTTCAATATGGAGTTTAAATATCAAGTTTGGAAGTCAATATACAAAAACACATATTTCATTATTTTGTGTGATTTACAAATTGATTTTTAAAAAGTGCTCTGTAAAAATGTCAGTTTTATGGTCTGCATATTGATATTTTCTGCTCGCACTGCGCGCTCGCAAATTTTGATTTATCAGGTACCTATTATTTTCGTGTATTCCATAAAGTTTTCAAAATATCCCTTTTCAGGTATGATTGTCAAAACGTATCAGCTAGCGCTGCACGCTGGCATTTTGATTGGCGAGTTATGTATGACTTGTCTCAATATTGATTATACAACAGACTACTTAAAATCCATTAAAGGTTAATAATATATTAACTGATGCAACCTAGTTAGTTATAATTACAAAAAGTGCTTGAAATGTCCAGTTTTCAGGCCATTATATCATCAGATTTTGCGCCCTCATTAGGCATTATTAAATAAGATATTAATTTAATAATTGAATTGTCCCTTTTGTTTCATCTCGCGCTTAGCAAGAGGAATAGGAAGACAGTCTTCATTTTCATATGACGACATGTCCTAAGGATGTACCGGTCCTATGTCAAATATCAAAGTAATAATAATGAAAATATCAGCTCTTTATTAAGTGCGATTTATATCCACCTCACAATTTTCCTACAAAGTGCTTGAAATATAGAGCTGAAATTGACTCTTTTTTCAGATCGGAATATAAAATAGTTTAAGCTCGCGCTTCGTGCTCGCACGATAAAGATGTATTTAGAATGCCTATATTCTAGGTCTAAATATGAAACATGCCGCGCGCGCATGTTTATTCGATACTCGACTTATTCTCTATTTAAATCATTATCCAGTTTCAGATCACAATATCAACAAATTTCTGCTCGCGCTTTGTGCTCGCATTATAAATGTAGAAAGATCCCCTATCACTCATTCTTTTCATGATTTACAAAAACATGAATAGATAGTGTCCCGTTTTTAGGTCTAAATCTCGATAAGTTACAAAAAGTGCTTAGAATTTCCTTTCTTTGGGTAAAAATGTAAAAAAATTCAGCTCGCGCTTTGCGCTCGCATTATTTGATTTTAAAATATGTAACGTCTTCATGGCTAACTGCATGCAGTCTTTAACAGGTACCTTTTCCATCAGTTCATTTCTGCTCGCGCTTCGCGTTCGTAGTAATTATTTAGTTGCATACACATCTTTTTCAGGAAAACGACCATTGCCCAGAATGTTCAAATTTTAAGAAAAAATTCATAAGATTTCCAAAAAATTTAGCTCGCGCTCGCATTATATAAATAAGGATTATGATATTACATATTCATGTTGATTAATAAGAATAAAGCTAAAAAGTGACTATTAGAACTACCCCTTCAAACATGTCAAAGAAACCAAAAATCATCTTCAAGCGGCCGATCAGGAAAAAATATGGCTAAAAAAAATTCCGCCCCCCCCCCCTATTGGCGAAGGCTGGATCCGCCCCTGGCATGCACGTTTCTTACACCCTATACTAGTCATTGTTTGGCCCCAACCTTTACAAGTTAGTAAATGCAGTCGCGTACCTGGAAAATCTCGTCGGGATGGGCGACACTTTATGACAACTAATTAAAAACAACCAAAAGAGGGATAAAAGGTCACTTCCAATTCCATAGCCAATCGTTCCAAAATTTTCCGACAAGCCAAAAAAAGTCATCAAAATTCCGTTGAGGGGGCAGTTTGTCCATGCCCCCCCCCCCCCCTTCGCTCCCTCAGATGAGAACGGGTTAACATATTAGGAATGAATCTTTTGGGACCCGTTTCATAAAGAGTTACAACTGTTGTAACTTTGCCATTATGGCAAATACCATGGCATCAGAGCTCAGCAGCCAATCAAAATCAAGGTTACCATGGTAGCTGCTAAGGAAGAGCTTGCCAATATCAGAAACGCGTATTTTGTATTTGGAAAATAAAAACTCACAGCCTTGATTGATTGATTGATTGATTGATTGATTTTATTTGGCAAGTCACCATAACATATATACAGTAGCATTAAAACAACAGGCTTGCACAGGATGACCCACGAAAGCACGAAAGCTTATTTCCAGTGGGGTCCTCAATATACAGAATTAAGATAATAAAATGTTAAAATTATACTATTTACATATTAAAAATGAAGAAAAAAAATCAGAATTTACTATTACCAATAAATAAGATATATACAAGAATATAACGAAGAAGAAGAAGAAAAGAAGGAGAAGGAAGAGGAGGAACAGAAGAAGAGAGGGGACGAGGAGTAGAAGGAGACGGAAGAAACTGATAACGAATGGAAATAAATAAGGAGAAGAACAACAGCAAAAACGTGACGACAATAACAACAAGAAGAGGAGAATAGGAAGAGATAAAATAAATAGAAAGAATAGAAGAAAGGACATATAAGATTTGTTTTGCGACCCGATTACAAAACGTAGATTTGATGCGAATACTGTTACATGGAACGAGTTACTGAATGAAATTCAAAATCATCGTACAAATACTTATGTTTAAATCTGTGACTATGCATGCTTACGGTTGCTACCATCATTATTAGAATAAAAGCGAACTGAATATTTAACTTTAATGGCAATCGTACGATTGAAGAAGAAGAAGAAGAAGGAGAAGAAGAAGGAGGAGAAGAAGAAGGAGAAGAAGAAGAAGAAGATAGGAGGAAGAGGATCAGAAGGAAGATGCAGAGACAGAGGAGAGAAGAGGAGATAGAGTTGGATGGACAAGCGTTGGGAGAGTATAAAACATGACTGGGATAAAATCAATAATGAATCTATGGAATGATTTGATTTTTTATTTTCGCTCGCTTTCAAATTTTCCATATAAAATGCTTTTTACTTTTTGGATTCAATATTACGTCACTGCTAAAAATAATCAATAACACCTAATGGTAACCAAGCATGCATGAATTTTAAGAATACAGAAACGTTGTTTTTTACAAGGGACCTAAAGTGGTATAATCTTTTACCAGCCAAATGTAGTTCATCTCACGATTGACGCCTGATATTTGGTTGGGTACATAAAGTATCAACCGATCATGGACCTTACATAATATTTTATACGGCATGTACAAAATTGTCACAATACGGATGCCTTAATTTTAACATGTTTGTTGACGATGATTTCCGTAAAACCAATTAAAATTCATACACCTACGTGATCACAAATAACAATTCCTTTGCTAACTATGCGTTATTAGGTCAACCAAAAAAAAAAACAGAATACAAACAGAAAACTATAGAATAAAACAATTACAATATTTTCAGGTAATCGTACAACTTTACCATCAGGAAAAAACAAACAACCACCCCCCAAAAAAAATACATATACAGTATATCAATAACTTCAACTGTTTTGGCAAGATACGCTAAAATGGAACATAAGACCGGAACACACGTTCACGCAAACACCAGAGTTGGAACCGTCATCTTTTACATTTAAATGAGTCAGCTATTGGACCCTTCCTGCATTATGTTGTATTTTCAGCTTAACTTGAGATATAAGATCAATTAATCTATCCAATGCACCTTCCGCTCTTTGTAACAAACGGTAGCGGCTGTACTTATCCGTTTAATGTGCCTCTGTACAAAGCACCCTAGCCCGTGTTTGTTGATTTAAACCTTCTTCAAGAATACCTTCGTAAAGTCTGTGCTGAGCTGCAAGGCTAATTGGTAATTAAAAACTCGAAGATAATTATAGGCCACGAAAGGACACATCATGACGCATTGTGAATGAGCCATTGGCATCGATGACCAAATTTGAACTGGAATAGGGATTGGAGTCCAAATTGGAATTTTATTACAGGTGCCCCTGAATCGAAAATGAACATCAGTGTATTCACGTGAAAAACAAAATCACTGCTTTAACTTTGTAAATATTAATATACTTCAACGCACTAAACTGTGCTTCGTGGAAGATCTAAAGTAAGCTTCTTGCCAGAGGCCAGGACATCGAAAGGGATGATCTCAAAGTCGTAAGTACATGTAGGCTATATTTCATTAAAGTATACACATTTTATGTTGTATTTTTGACAGTACAATTGAATACTTGTGTTTAATATTATTAATAGTTGTTTAAGTAGCTAAATTAAGGTGTCAAAAAAGAAAACGATGTTTATATTCATTTCTTACGGAGATTTAAATGGGCATTGGGCGTGCATGTGCGTGCAGTTTCATGGCCATGGATCGATCTCGATTAAAGTTTTAAATGGATTCCGAGATCTCGAGATCGAAGTTACTCTCGGAAAAAAACATTTGCCCCAAAATACTGGGTAAATATGAGGCATAATGTAATAATATGACTTTAAAGAAAAAAAATGTCTAAGCATGATGATTTGAAAAGGTTATGCGCAGGGCCGTCGCTAAGGGGTGGGGATGGGACACTCCCCCCTAGACTCTGGATATCGTAGGTAAATCTGCGCTGCCGTCGGGAATAGAGAAAAAATAAATAAGAGAAAGAAAGAAAGAAAGAAAGAAAAAAAGGAAGGAAGGAAGAAAGAAAGAAAGAAAGAAAAATTAAGAGAGAGAGATAGAGAGAGAGAGAAATAAAGAAAGAAAGAAAGAGAGAGAGAAAGAAAGAAAGAAAGAAAAAAGATGAAAACAAACTGTAAATTAAAGGGGGAAAAAAGGAAGGAGAAAATCAGAGAGAAGGGGACGCGTTAGATGAGGTTTTGATTAGATTTAAAGATGCGGAGTCTGAGGTGTTAGAAAAATTAAAAATTGTCTATGACGCAAGCGCATGGCTGTTGGACTGACGCGTCATGACGTCTGTCGGAAAGTGACAAACTTTCGGGTCTCTCAGGGCTGTTGTAACTGCTCCAAAAATTATTCTTGCTCTGTCTTTTAGTTCATTCTCTATGTCGATAGAATTCAACTTGCATACAGTTATCGTTAAATTGTGATTTTGTTTTCGCAATGCGAACTAGGGGAGCTCCCTGTACCGACAGTGATTAGAATGTCCCGGTTTAAAGGGATGGTCTGGGCTGAAAGTATTTATAGCTTAATAAATAAAGTAGAAGTTATTTAGCAAAATGCCGAGAATTTCATCAAAAACGGATATCAAAAAACAAAGTTATTGAATTTTAAAGTTTAGCAATATTTTGTGAAAACAGTGGTCATGAATATTCATTAGGTGGGCTGATGATGTCACATCCCCACTTTTTCTTTTGTATTTTATTATATGAAATTAGGTTTATTCAATTTTTTTCCTCCAAGAACTAGAAAAATTGGATTGACAACTGATTTAGTGCATTAGATATTTATTGCTGCAACTTACTTCAATATAAGGGAGACATATTATTCACACAAGTATGAAACAATGAAAAAAAAAAAGATTTTATGTAATAACATAAGAAAACGGATAGTGGGGATGTGACATCATCAACCAACCTAATGAAAATTCATGACAACTGTTTTCACAAAATATTGCTAAACTTTAAACTTCAATAGCTTTATTATTTGTTATCCGATTTTGATGAATTTTCGGCATTTTGTTCAGTGAATTCTACTCTTTGTATTAAGATATAAATATTTTCAGCCCGGACCATCCCTTTAATAGGTCTACATATAAAAAGGTTTTCAGTTCGCGCTTTGCGCTCGCATTATATTTATTAAAACAAACAGCTTGTTTACTAATAGATGCCGAATCTGAGTTTGTTCTATCGATAAAAACGTGTACAATTTTTTCTTAAATGTCAAAATTTGTCAACTTGCCCATCTCGATCTCCCGACAGTGATTAGAATGTCCCGGTTTAAGGTCAAAATCTCAAAAATTCGCGCTCTTATTACCTGTTTTATTAGACACCAATCGTGTTCATGATTGCAAAAACTTTTAGAATGTCCAATTTTCAGGTAGTAAAATAAAAAAAATCAGATCGCGCTCCGCGCTTGCAACAGTTGCTTAGTTCTATGCCCATCCTCTTCATGGTTACATAGCTTTTTGAATGTCCTGTTTTTAAGTTCTAAATCTGATGAAAAAAATAGCTCGTGCTATGCGCTTGTTAAATGTGTTCTTTTATTAAAAACGTCCAATAACCAGTCCAGTTTTCGGCTCTTGTTTTTTTCGGCTCGCGATTGGCGCTCGCACTACTTGATGTATTCTATTCACGAGTCACTGCATATAGTCATCAACATCTCGTTTTCAGAACAGTTAATTTAAAGTTTCAGCTCGCTCTTGCATAAATTGAACGTTTAGTTAGATACGCATCTAGTTCATAATTACAAAGGCTGCTCAAAAAATTTAATTTTAGGGTCTAAATATATAAAATATCCAAAAGCTTCGCGCTCGCATGGTAATTTATATTCAGGCCACATGAAATACATTATCTTGTTTCAAAGAATAAAATTTTTAAAAAAGGAACAAAATGAAAAAATATCAGATTTGGGCGACCATGAAGGGAATTGGATGAAAATATTTTTCGCCCCACCCCCCCCCCCCCCCCACTGAGGAAAGCTGATATTGCCCCTGGGTATGACGAAAGAGAATGAGTAACTCTACACTGTTAGAAATTGCCGTAATTTTACGGACAAAATTTAACAGAAATCGTCCGTAAACGATAAAATACGGAATAAAATTGTAAATTTACGGATTTCTACAGAAAACCCGTAAAAATTACATAATAATTAGGTAAATGATCAATTTTACGGACGTTTTCTGTAATTGTACAGAAGATCATTATTGAAAGGAGACGTTTACGATACATCTTGTAAATTTACTGTAAGTAGATGTAAGTTTACGGATAAGATTTAACAGATTAATTTGTAACACGTGTAAAGTGCATTTTCTACGGAAAATTTTGTAAAATTTACAGAAAAATCAGGTTAATGATACATTTTCTGACGTTGTCCGTAATTGTAGTGAAGATCATTCTTGAAAGGAGACGTTTAGTGGTTTACGGTACAAATCTTTGTAAATTTACTAAAAAGTAGCTGTAAGTTTACGGACAAGATAACAGATTAATTTGTACTATACAAACTACGGAAAATTTGTAAAAATTACATAAAAATCAGGTAAATGATCAATTTTACAAACGTTTTGATCCGTAATTGTACAGACGAAGATCATTATTGAAAGGAGACGTTTACGGTACATCTTGTAAATTTACTGTAAAGTAGATGTAAGTGTACGGACAACGTCAGAAAATTTATCATATAACCTGATTTTTCTGTAAAGTTTACAAATTTTCCGTAGAAATTCCACGTTTTACATATATTAAAAATTAATCTCAGAAATGAGACGTTTAGTGGTTTACGGTACAAATCTTTGTAAATTTACTAGAAAGTAGCTGTAAATTTACGGACATGATTTAACAGAAATGGCAATTTCTACGGAAACTTTGTAGAATTTACAGAAAAATCAGGTTTATGATAAATTTACTGATATTGTCCGTAATTGTAGTGAAGATCATTATTGAAAGGAGATATGTTTACGGTAAATCTTTGTTTATTTACTATAAAGTATGTGTAGCTGTAAGTTTACGGACAAGCCACAGATTAATTCGTAATATGTGTAAAATGCAATTTCTACGGAAAATTTGTAAAATTTACAGAAAAATCAAGTTAATGATAAATTTTCTGCCTTTTTCGAGCATGCGCACTTGAGAAGTTTGTGAAAAAACCGCGAATTTGCAAAGAGAATTTTCCTTGCGGTCTTGGATGTGTCAACTTAAGTGATCTTCTTGATCAGAAATTCGTAAGTATTTTGCTTTGAATTCGTAAAAGAAATTCCTGCTGTACTTCTCTGGAATATATTGATACGTTTTATGCAGTTACATGAAATTAATAGTGTTGGTTTTCATGATTACGAACAAGGTTTTGGCATTGACAAGTCCAGACGATGCAATGTATCGTCGCATGCGCGCTGCTACAGTCCCATCGGTGCATTTGAGTGTTGGATATTTTGACGCTGTGGTTGAACTACCTCAGGCGATGTTCGTGCAGGCTCCACTCCAGTCTCCACTTCACTACCGCTACACTAGCGTAGTGTAGCGGTAGTGAAGTGGAGTGGAGCCTGCACGAACATCGCCTGAGGTATGGTTGAATGAAATGAAGGGGCGAAGCCGTGGGCCAAGCTTGTTTTATGAGCTTCACAACTTCACAAAGATATTTATATTATGATGCCATTTATATATTCATTTGTAATTGTATCTTCATTTGTAAATGTCAAGATGAAAATATAAACCTCAAAATATGTAATTTGTGCAATTAAAGATTAAACTTATTTAAAGAAAGGGGTAGATAGACTGATTAGGCCTAGATCTAAATAAATCAAATCAATGACAATGTCAACTGTAGTGTAGTGTATACCGTCCTCGGGCGAAGTTCATGCAGGCTCCACTTCACTACCCCTACACTACACTCCACCTACCCGAACTTCGGGACGGTGAGCTCGATCGGATATTCCGAGTGACAAAGGTGGGGTGGCCAATGGAAATGTTATTTATTGTAAAAATCATTTAAAAATATATAACGAGAAAGAAAAATGGCTTAATTTCTTATTCTTCACCCGTATTTCACTCCGTGTCCATCCTTTGGTTATCCTCTAACTTGTTGATTTTGGGCCAGTATCTATATTTCCTCACTTCACTATTCACGGCCGATTTCAAAACATCGCATGCGATCGCTCACAGGTCAAACAGCATAAATAAATTATATTATTGGATGGTTCAGAAAATACCAAAAATATTCTACGAGTTGGGGAAAATGTTTTTCTTCCTCGTTTTATTTTTTTTTCTATAATTTTTACAATAACATTTCCATCCCACCTTTGTCACTAGCGGTAGTGAAGACGTGGAGTGGAGCCTGCACGAACTTCGCTCGAGGTAGATCTAGTAATGACTTAGTGCTGGCTAGCGACCGACGGTTTCCATTCTCAGCCGCTCACTGATTATTCAGTTAAGACTGTGGTGCCTGTGTGTTCCGTGTGTGTATGTGTGATGCGAAGCTACCTCGGCTCAAGCGATGTTGAAGACCTTGTTGGAGCGTACAGTGTAGCGGTAGTGAAGTGGAGTGGAGCCTGCACGAACATCGCTTTAGGTAATGCGAAGCGTGCTGTACATGTGTTCTCTGGACGTGTGGGCATGGGTTTAGTGACAGTGTGCGTATGATTGTGAAGTAGTCACTATTGTGAAGGGTTGAAGCCCGGGTTGAAGTTTTTCCCATTACATATCAATTAAAGAGAGTCTTCACTTGTGTTTCATTAAATTATTATACAATGTCCACTGTATAATGAAAATGGAAACATGCGTTAAATGAAAGTGTAATATAAGTGGAAACATGCTGGTCTATTGACTATATGTTGACCATATAGTAGAAAGCGAAATTTGTTCTCAGCTGTAATTATTCTTTCTTCTATGGGAATTTGCTTCTCATAGATCAAATAAAATTTCCGAAGACCCCATATAATTTTGTTCTATTTGGTGCATTTAAAGAGGAGAAAGAAATGCTTTTTTTCAATTTGCCTAAATTGCATTTCAAAATATACCTTTTTCTTATGCTTTCCGCACAGGCCAATTTTTAGAGGCTGAAATATTAAAGAGTTGATTACTTAAATTTTGTTCTAAAATCTTTTTCATATCACTTGCAAATAATGGAGAAAATATAGCACCCCCCAAAAAAAAAAATTATTTGTAAAGGCATCTTGCACAAATTATTACAATGTTTTTGTTTTATTTAACAATCACTATGAGATCTGTATAAAGTGATAAACCAATGAATTATTTTTATATGTATATGTTTCCAATTATTTGCCTATTTATTAAAAAATAATGTTTGTGTTATTTGACAATTGTTTCACAGAATTACGTTGTCGGTTGTCATCTACCTACACCCATGGATTATCTCCATCACCTTCACAACCTTGAATTGCTAAGAGAGGTATGATTGATAAATTTGGTTTACATTGTTTTAATTTGTTTAAAAGTATTATTGAAATGATTTGATGAGATAACAAAAATGAAAACTTGAAATAACATTTTGAATGTAGTTTTTGTTTACGGACATTCTTTTGAAGACAATTAAGATTGCAGTAATTATGTTGGTAGATGTGTAATCAAATCTTCATGCACATGTTCACTGTTTGGAACGTTTATAAAGATCACAAAATAAAAGAATTAAAAATAATATTCAACTCTTCTGCATACATGTACAGCTACCTTTGCCAAGACCACGTCGTGGGCTACGGGATGCTAGAAATCCATTGGAATCGTACGAGGATGGGCCATTTCGAGATCGGTATCGACTGTCAAAAGAAACCGTCATTTACATCATCAACATGCTGGAAGCAGAATTGAAGAGGGACACACAGAGGAATGATCCACTTCCCGTTTATTTGAAGGTGTTGACGGCTCTCCGTTTTTATGCGGTGGGTAATTGAATTAAACGATTATTGAGTGTTTTTGGGCTCTGTTAAATCTATTTGACTGAGGTTGTTTCTATTAATTTTAGGTCTCCTGACAAAGTTGATGATGATGACAATATCTAGAAATCAGAGAGGGAGCACATAAGTAAGAGTATCATTTAAGCAAACAGTCGAGTACCTATGAATTGCATACTTAAAAATTCCAAAACTACCACAGCAGGAGTGAAGCTCTGATGTTTCTGCTGTTAGAACTGTTATGTCATGTTATAGTTATAAATTCGTCATAACCCTAAATTGGCAGATCACCCCTGCCCCCCCCCCGAATCTTGGCTGTGTTGCGATGAAAAGCTATGAAATTTGGCACATAGATAACAAGTCGAGATGAACATACACACAAAAAACTAGAACTGCAATCGTATCAGAACAATGTGCATGCATTGACGCCTGTGATTTTATGGAGGGCAAGAAACAGAAGGAGATAAAGAGAAAACTCCTGAGGATATACATTTTCAAAATATTAAGAGGGCACTATTTTTATAGGCAATGGTCACTGATGCGTAAAATAAAACATTTGCCATATGAGGGATGATACCATTAGCAAACCCTAAAAAAGTGATACCAAGATAAATGGAAACAAGGAAGTGATTTTACTGTTTTCCAACTTTTTAATAGAGAGCGCTATTTCTTAAAGGTAATGGTCACTGATGTGTAGAATGAAAAAAAAAACAGTTGAATTTTGGACTATCATAAGTCGACCCTGTAAAAATGAAACTGAAATTTATGAAAACAAGTAAGTGATGGCCATTTTACTATTGCTATTTTACTATGCGTAAAAAAAAGATGAATAAGGAAGCATGTTACCATTAGCAAACCCTGAAAAATATCAGACCAAAATGAATAAAAACAAGGAAGTTACGGCCATTTTTACGATTTTCCTACTTTCTATTTCAATAAATATGATTTTTTTTCAAATGTAGACTATTTCGGATTTGAATTTAGGGCAAGAAGACGGCATTTTGAAGGGCAAGTCATACTTCAATATGAAGAGCAACTCTTAAAAAATCTACAGCAATTTGTTAGAAGTGTGTAGCATGCAGGATAAGAGAGTAAGGATGGGAATAGTATGCAAATGGACTTGAAATTTACAAAATGGCACCTGGATGGTCATGCATTGCCCCTGTCCGTCCCCCCCCCCCTTGGTTTCCACGCAATAAGTAAAAAAAATATTTAATGGATTAAAAAAAAAAATTGGTGTGTAGGTATAGGACACCAAAATACAGGCTCAGTTCAAATTCGGAGTCCGCAGGTCAAAGGTCACAGCTCATTAGATCTGCGAGTTGGTTTCCACATGATTATCATAAGTTCCAAATGAATATTTAGAAATGTTTTTTATTTGACTTATGTTCATGTGAATTATCACACATAGACATCTACTTTGTGTAATATGTATGGGAAATACCATGTATGTCAATGTCGTACCATATCTCTCATATCTGTAGCACAGTCACTTTTTATTTAAGGAACATTTCTAGAATCAGAAGGTTCATTGACCAGTCTGCCTGTCACAATGCTGTTCGTTCATTGGTTCTGTCTCGTATCGATTATTGCAATGGGCTCCTTTCTACAATTCCCTCTAATCAATTAATTCGTATTCAACGACTACAAAATTGGGCAGCACGATTAATTTTACAGGTTTCCCGAGATCATCCTTCCCAACCACTCTTTAATTCTGTTCACTGGCTTCCTTTTAAACAGAGAATTACTTTCAAATTACTCTTGATTGTCTACAAAACACTGAATAAACAGGCTCCACAGTATTTAAGTAACTGCTTGAATCTGTATACACCAACTAGAGCACTTAGGTCGGCCAGTGATCACCTTCGCCTCACATATTCATTAACTCGTACATTAGCTGGTGACAGAACTTTTACGGTGTCGGCTTCAAAATCCTGGAACGACCTGCCACTAATAATTAGACAGTCTCCAACATTAGCAATTTTCAAAAAGTCATAAAAAACTCATCTCTTTCGTACTTTGTAGTTTTTAAAATATTACATTTAATTAATTTATTGTAAGCGCTTTGGGCCTAATGGGAAAAGCGCAGTACAAATAATAAGTAATAATAATAATAATAATAATAATGTTGCGCGCCATGTTATATATTGGTACACTTTGGGGGTACCGTACCAATTTTTTCGAACTTTTATCAATAGATGTGCAAAAACATCAAGGTAAAAAGTCATAAAAGCAAGGGGCAGAAAATAAACATTATTCAATAGCTGCTTTTTAAGTCAGTACTGCTGCTATATCGAATCGTGTAATGATGGCCACACTGCAAGAGGCCTTCCACTTGTTAAAATGAATTGCAGAAAATTGTCTGATATTAATTTTTGATGAAATATGTGCTTAATTTTTTTTGTCATCAGAAGTATCATCTGTATGTGCTTCAATGAAATGTTTTATAATTACCTCGAAAGAATGACCTATCAACCATATGGTTTGTTTGATTTTACAGGATCATTTCAAAAGATGCATGGTGATGAGGCAGCAATATCACAGTCATCAATGTGTCGAATCATCAAATATGTGTCGGAAGCTATAGCAAGAAGGAAGAGGCAATACATGAAGTTCCTTCGACAAGAGATGAAGTTGAAGCAACTCAGCGACAGTTCTACCAGTACTGCAGATTTCCAGGAGTGATAGGTGCAATTGATGGGACACATGTCTACATCAGGAGCCCTGGTGGGGATCAGGCAATATACTTCCTCAACAGGAAGAATAGATACTCGATCAGTGTACAGGTTAGATTAATTATACCCTTTCTTAGGCCCTTTTCACAAGAGACTGCTGAGACTGCTTGCAACCTTTGTGATTGTGTGCGACATATATTGTGATCAAATGATTGCAATTGCTAATACAAGCAAATGTGAAAGCCACTTAAATTACTATAACTAGAACAATGTACTATTTTGTATAAAGTTTGGCAAAAAAAAGAATGTTACATTAATTTTCTGTCCTAGGATTTCCTATCACTTTAGTTTCATTTATAGTAATTATTCGATTCGTATTTGATTGGGCAATTTTTAAAATGAGTAGTTAATTCTGTAGCATATTTTTTTAATATGCATTTTTATTTATTTATTTTTTTGCAAGTACTGAGCAATGGAAGCAGTGGATGGGTGATTGTTGGATAAATCAACCTAACAAGGAAAGCACACCAATAATTTTAATGTGCATGCATGTTAAAATTGCATTCCAAATATGTGATAAACTTGCAAAACTCAATTGTTGTGTGCTCCCATTGGATATCCCAAAGAAAATTGAAAATTAAGTGCCCAGAACGATATAGAGACAGTTATGAATGTAAGATTTGATATTGCTCTTTTGTCTTCTGCTAGGTTGTTTGTGATCAGAAAACGTATCCGGACATCTACCCCCTGGACATCCACCCCCCGGACATCCACCACCCGGACATCCACCACCCGGACATCCACCCCCCGGACATCCACCCCCTTAGGACATCTACCCCCTAGGACAAGTACCCCCTAGGATATCTACCCCCCGGACATTTACCCCCCGGACATCTACCCCCCGGACATCTACCCCCCGGACAATTACCCCCCCCCCCGGACATCTACCCCCGGACATCTACCCCCCGGACATCTACCCCCCGGACATCTACCCCCCGGACATCTACCCCCCCGGACATCTACCCCCCCCCGGACATCTACCCCCCGGACATTTACCCCCCGTATCCAAAATATCCGTGAGTAGATGCCCGGGGGTAGCCTGTCTGGGGGGGGTAGATGTCCGGGAGGTAGATATCCGGGGGGTAAATGTCCGGGGGGTAAATGTCCGGGGGGTAGATGTCCGGGGGGTAGATGTCCGGGGGGTAGATGTCCTAGGGGGTACTTGTCCTAGGGGGTAGATGTCCTAGGGGGTAGATGTCCTAAGGGGGTGGATGTCCGGGGGTGGATGTCCGGGTGGTAGATGTCCGGGGGGTGGATGTCCAGGGGGTAGATGTCCTAGAATCAAAAAATCATCAGAAAATAACAACCATCGTTGCCAGATGGCCTGGCAGCACACCTAACTCCGCAACCGTAAGTCACTTTTCAACCAAACTTGAATGGTAGATGTACTTAGGCGACCTGCATGTTATGCTGCAGTTGGAGGTCACATGGTAAGGTCAAAGTGTTCCACAATGGACATAAGTTTTTGTAGAAATGTACCAAACCCGACGGTGCTCTCACTCCATGATGTGTCTCTGTATCGTAGCAATACTTTGTAATTACTTGGTGTCTATATCCAGTCGGATTTGAAATGGTCTACACATGTTGAATATATGGTCAAGCGCGCAAATAGTCGTTTATATGTTCTTCGCACTTTGAAATATCATAGTCTGTAATTTCAGGACCTTATAGTTGTATATACTAGTTTCGTGAGACCAGTTGTTGAATATGCTGTACCTGTATGGTCAGGAGCACTAACAAAACAACAAGTACAAGTCATCGAACGTATTCAGAAACGTGCCCTTAGAATCATTTTTGGAGCAGCATATTATTCATATGAGCATGCTTTACTCCAGTCAAAACTGATGTCTCTTGAAGATAGACGGATCAAACTCTGTCTTGCATTTGCGAAGTCTATGCAAATCCCCACGTCTAAACTGTATCACCTTCTACCTCAAAATAGGACTTGTCAATATCAGACTAGAAGCTTGGCCGGAATAGTGGAGATGCGATGTCGAACTTCACGATATAGAAATAGCCCCTTGCCCTCGTTGATTCGGCACCTTAACTCTAAAAGAATTGATTACAAGGAGTAGTTTTTTTGTATATATCTTCCCCCATCGTTACATGTATAATAATATCAAACTAAGAATGGCTGAGAATTAAAGAACTCATCATTCATTGGACTCTTAAAATGTGATATCATTAAAGGGGAATCCAACCCAAATAAAAACTTGTTTTTATAAGGGAAAGAAAAATCAGACAAGTTGATTGGTGAAAGTTTGAACAATATTGGACACACAACAAGAATATTATGAATTTTTAAAAGTTGTAAATATTGGTAATCACTATACCCATGGAGACTTCAAATTGGCCGCATATGGGATGTCATAGTGATGTAAGGCAAGGACTACTCTTCCATGTACTCCAATACATATTATGGCTAAAATGTCATTTTTCCCAAAAGTTTTATTTCAAATTATATTTTTCTTTCATGAGGACATAGAACAATATGATACCTGGGATATATTCAGATTACTGCCCCAGGGGAATGGGTACTTAGGAGAAAACCACAAATCCCTGATAATAAAGTACATGGCCTATGGGAAAGTTGTCCTTGCCCCTTGTCATAATTTACTTACCCAGTTGCCAATTTGCAATCTACATAGTATTAGTGATCTCAATTTTAAAGCAGCTATAACTTTCTTATTGCTTGTCCGATTTCTTTCAAACTTTCACCATTCTGTTTAATTTATTTTTCTCCTTCCCAACACAACATGTTATGGCCAAGGCTGGATTCCCCTTTAAAAGATTGTTGTTTTTTGTAAAATGCAGATTACATAATAATTCTAATGTTGAGTTCTCTTTATGTTGGCGAACTCAAGTTTCATTTCATTTTACTTTGTTAATCAAAATATTTTTCTTTCATATGAGCAATTATTCACTGATATCTAGTCGTAAACTTAATATTTGAATTGAAGTCACAAAAATTGCCAAAATATGTATTATTGCAGCATGTATGAAAAAATGTGACCTAATTGCTTCTTCGCCTTTTTCTCTCTGTATACCTTCCCTTCTTTAATTTCTTCTCTTCTCTCTCTCTGCCTCTCTTCTCTCTTCCACTATTTCTATTCCTTTCTGCTTTCCAATTCATTTCCTCTATCCACTCATATTTACATGTATTTTGAATATATATTTTTTTTTTATTGATCAGTGAGTATCGATTTAAATTTATTCATGATATACTGTACTTTGTTACATATATGTCTATATTGAAATTTGTTCGTAGTACTATAAGTTTTTTTACCTTGTTATTGATGATTTTGTTTGAAATGTAAACTTTCGCAATTCGGCTTTTGGCGCAAAGAAAGGATTTTTAATAAACCATTTTGAATTGAATTGAATTTTCAGGTCAACATTAAAGTTTATGTGCAAGGCTCTTATGACAAGTGTTATTCCATCCCAGTCATTTCACAATGAAGTTCCAATGCAATTATGTTGTGTGCCCTCCCAAATCACGATATTTCTGAATGAGTGGGCGAGACACAATCGCTTTTGCCATGTTTTATTCTAGAAATAGTAAGCTTAGTATGAAAAAAATTATTGAAAAAAGCTGGCCCGATTTGTCCAGGTCAGAAAAGGGCAACACAATTTTTGTTCAGGCCTTAAGTGAATGCATTCATACAATCTACCATGTGTTTGGGAGTACATGTTTAAATAGCAAATCAGCGTTCCTATTGTAAGGTATCTACTGATTAAAAAATATCTGTTAAAAATTCATGAATTCTGTAAACTTGTTTTTTTACGGAAATGTGTAAATTTACATGGGAATTTTGTAAAAGTACGGTAATTTTACGAAAAAGGAATCCGTAAAATTACGGATTAAAAAAAAAAATTCCGGCAGCAAAATTTCCGGACAAATTTTTTTTTTCCGTTAATTATTTATACGGAATCATGTTAATTTATGTAAATTTTCTGTAAAGTTTCCGTAAATAAAGTCCGTATTTTCAAGAATTGTATTTTACGGAATCTTGTAAATTTTACAGAACTTTTCCACAAATTACCACTTTCTGTAAATTTACGGAAAAAAAAAAAAGTCCGGAAATTTTGCTGCCGGACTTTTTCCGTTAAAAAACGGAAATTTTTCTAACAGTGTATCATGACGCATGGTCGCCCGATGTCGGTAATCGGTACCGATATTTGTCGGTAATCTGGGCCTCCAAACCCCCCCCCCCCCCACTAGAAAAGCCCTAGCGACGCCCCTGGTTATACGACCAAACAGGCATATGTTGCCATGGTTATTCGTATTTCAATCAGTATTCTTGTTTCCCAAACAGGCCAGTAACAATCGTTTTGTGGGGGGTGAGGGGTAAGATTTTGAAGAAAAAAACCTTAACGTCTTAGTGAGGGCGAAGCGACCCAGATATCGGGATTTACCAGCATTATCCAATAGGGGGTGCAACGCGACTGATAAACAAATAACAAATAAAGCGAGCGCGAAGCGCGAGCAGAATAGGCATTATGCTGACCTGATAACGCAACATTATAGCACTGACTTTGTGTAATCATGAACGGAGAGTGTTTCTAACTTAACAAATAATGCAAGCGCGAATTGATTTTTTTTTTCTTTGAAAGGCTTGACATAATTATGATTATTTTACAAGTTTATTGATTCAGCGGCCTACAACAATTGAATTCAGAAGTGCAAGAGCATTTTAGCTAATGTTGGATTGTTCACGTTTTCTTTAAATATTATTCAGATTCTTGCCGTATGGATGTCGTCTTGTCTCTGCATGGCTCGTCACGGTAGCCAGTATCTCGATGAGTATTACCTATCTCAACTCAATACCAAGTTATCAACACAAGCCTGGACGTAAGAAAAAAAAACTGAGACGGGCATATTCCCCTGGCATATCTGGGGTTCAGGGGGAGAGGTGTGGGGAGATGGGGGCTAGAACACAATCACCTCCTCCGAAACAATTTACAAAAGCTGTATGTTTTTTTTTAATTACAATATGGTATTTTTGAACTTCATAGTTTTCGTCAAATTATCCATAATGACTGGTCAATTTTTACCCACCGAATAAAACCAGAAGTTGATAAATGATCTATGGACCTTTCGCCCCACTTTTGAAATAATGTACAGTATTCAAAAGTCAGCCAGATCAAATAAAATACCTGCGTGTTTCTTTTTCTTTCTTCTTTTTTTTTCCGAGGTAAAAGCTATCCTAGGCTGAAAATTTCAGGATAAATCTTTGTAGCTTTCTGGTATCAAATGTCTATCTGATCAAGACATACTTTTCAGCCTGGACTAACCCTTTGATATATATAAATTTATTTAGACAGAAAGTTTGTTGAGAAAGCTGAGAAAATAGCGGTTTACAGTAGAAGGGAATATGTTCCTTGTCCAGCTCAGGGGAAGTGCGATACCAGTCGATTTCCTGCTAGTGGTGAATTTCAGGCAAGTGCAATTTTTCTCACTATCATTTGAATAAAATTGTGTTTGATTATAACCAGGGTTCGCAAACGAGCAAATTACAGTAAAGTATAAAAAAAATTGCTTACTTACTGTTAATACTTATAGGGGTGATGCAAGATACAATTTTTGTAATCAATCGCATCAGCTGCGAATTCACATACGATTCACATGGTTTCAAAGAATTTTTGCTCATTCTCCTAAAGATGTCAAGAACACACTTGTCGAATGGTCGAGTTTGGGTTGTCCTTTGAATGACCAACATGCGCCTACGAAATAATAGGTGGTGTACCGTGAAACCACTATAAACTTCACCTTATTATAGCTCTATTTCATGAAAATTCCTTATATCCCACACTATATCTACAGGTCAAAAATCTTTGTGATGTTCAGGTGCGAACATTTCCTTTCAGCTCGTATCCTAAACATGTCAGGAATCTACATACGTACGCATGGAAACCAATTATCATTGACGTAAGTAACTATGTCTAAAATGTCCTATGAAATTACAAAAACGAACGAATTATGATTGAAAGATGAACTGCTCAACAAAAGAGAGAGCATTTTTGCACCCTGCTTATCTATAGCAATGCATTACGGCAATTTGAGAAGCATTGCGGAATAATGGGGTCCGAGAATTGACCCTTGGTGTACCCCGGCAAAATTAAATTGAACAGAACAGCAGGGAAATATATGTTAATAAGTTAAGAACCAAATCGTACCAAATACGCATAGGCTAAAATAAGATTTTTTTTAATGCTTAAATGAATTGCTAAAATATGATTATTCAAATCCAGATTTCTAAAATGTTTTAATTTGGTAAACATTTTAATATCTTTCGTCATTGTTTTAAAGATAACTCTTCGAGAGTTTGGCGCCATTTTCTGGGGAGATTCATCCATCCGGCTCAAAGGCTCCTTGCGGAAACTTCTACCAATCTCTCTGAATCACCACGGATACATGACTCACTTTAACGCGTTTGATCCCAAGAAAAAAGAAGAGATTAAACATCAGTACTTCTACACCCATCCCCAACTCTACGATAACCTTGGGGTTAATAGAACCGAGTACTATAATTCAGATGGCATGGCGCCACACGCTGCGGCAAATCGTCAACTCTACGTTAACAGTTCATACATCCAACAAGCTATCGTCCAACCGATGCTGAAATGTGCTTTAGAATATCACTGTATCTCGCCGGTTGGTGCCCGGTTGCCCAAGCACCGGTTTGATGCATCCATTCTGGCTATTTTAATCTACAAGAATCTCAAAGGAGAGTGGAAAAGAACAAATAATGACAATCGTTACTTTGACGAGGTGGTGTATCTTCGAAAGAATAATTTGGGAAAAGAGAAAGTTCAAACGTGCTTGTGGTAAGGCCTAAAAAATTCTTATCCTGCCCCTTAAAGGGATACTCCACGCTGAAAATAACACGGTTTGAACAAATAGAGACAAACAGACAATCAACATGATCAAAATACTGAAAATTTGATCAAAATCTTCTAAGTTTTGATGATGACATTTAAAAAACTAACCTTTGGTTAAGATATCGATATCGATTCCCCCAACATGGGCTATAAACTTCATTAAGCATAAATGATCTTTGACATTGGTCATGTGACCTGAAACTCGGCCAGGATGTTCATTAATACTTGACTACCCTATGTCCAAGTTTCATGAACTAGGTCCATACCGTCCATATACTTTTTAAGTTATGTCATTTCAAAAACTTCACCTTTATAGGTTAAGATTTCAATGTTGACGTCACAGCCGCCGCCGCCGTCAGAAAAGCGGCGCCTATAATCTCGCTCTGCTACGGAGGCGAGACAAAAATGGGGGTTACCCTCAGGCTATTTTTTCTTTTTGTACTTGCCATAATACACCACATCCATGGTAACTCTCTTTTTTCTTACAGGCCTATATATGATATGGATGCATTTTCACATCTTCACCCCAAGATCAATGTATTAGGCAAGTCTCACAATGAATTGAAGGAAAAATAGGTAGCAGTTTCAGCTTTAAATATTTTAACTCATTGGCATTATACAATTATCATGGCAACACAATTTCCACAATATTAATTAAGAAATGGGTCCTACATTTACACACAAACCCATCAAAATTTATTTGGCGGGGGTATAAAAAAGTCACTGCTGACATGAAATAAATGAAATCTTACTTTGGGTGATGCAGAAAAAAAGAGCTGGCAAAAATATGCTCTAGCATATATGAGATGTGAGCTGTCAAATAGTTATTTTGGAAGTTTATATATTTCAAGACTTGCTTCTGAAAAAGACAATCTCATTGACAATTCTCAATTTCACACAATACAGTATACAGAATAAGGCAACACCAACACATCAAAATGATTCCTCAATAAGTGCACAAGATATACAAGTGGACGCAACTGTGATTTCAGCAACATGTGTTCAAATTAGAGAAATTAAGAGAATAAACATTATTGGCAGCTTGACGAGACTTGTTCACTCCTCAATACGCACTTGTGCAAAAAAGCTACTCCTTACAAAAGAGTTCGACAAAGAAATTGTGACATGTGTTGTAAATTTCAGCTGTGTAATGACACAGAATGAAAGGAATTAAACGAGTTGCCCTTTCTCATTTGGCTGGCCCAAAACCAATCTACCTGATGCAAATCTTCCCCGTTGCATGAATTTAGGCCGGTGTCGAACGTTTCATCCAACAAGTTCTGGTTCATCCGACAGTTACCATAGGAACTGTGCTCCTCAGCCAATCAAAATCAAAGAAAGTTATTTTTAAATGTTGATAAAGCGCTCCCCACATGATCGCCTGACATTCTTGTATGCCTGGTAACGTCGAGCCATCATAAATCCTGGAAATTTGACTGGTGAAGAGTATCTGGATGACAGGGGATACAACTGGTAGCACTAATAATCTATATATACAATAAGTAGTAGCAGATTTAATATGTAAAAGTACCATTCACATTAACATTAAATTCATAATCAATTGGTAAAATTTCATGGGCCTCAAAATAAAATAAGTACATACATAGATGAAAGAGAACGAATAAGGATGGATTACTGATATGCTTTCAAGTAACTAAACACTCGTGAATATGAGCTTGAAATTCACTTTCATTGGATTTTTGGATTGTCACTCATGCATAACATCACAACCATATACCGGCAATGCAAATTCAGTGTCAGACGATGTGCTGGACTACAAATATAAAAGTCATGAAACGTGGCACCGAAAGCTTCTTGCGTAGCAAATTTATTTTTCCACACTAAAAGTTAATACATATATCAAGGGAAACGTCGCTCCCAATTACTGCCTAGCTTCTCATGATCAAAACGGTAACACGACAGTTACTCTGGGCTTTATTACGTCTAACATATACGGTAAGGTTTAGCGTTGCAATTGGGTTTTATGTTAGGTTTAGGATATAGTATAGTGATAGATCCAGGGTTGAAGTTGATTATTCCATTAATGTGTGGAATTTGCAGCGGAGAAATTGTCGCCAGAGTAAATGTCATGTAACCGATTAAAACATGATGTTTGATGATTACCAGCAAACAGTGAATGAACAAAGAGCAAATAAATCACTTTCATTTCAGAACTAGGAAATAAGTTATGATAAAATTTAATATACACTCTATGTGTAGTGACAATTTATCATTTGTATATTTTGTAATTTTAAGACTAAACTGCCATAAGATGTGGTTGTCTTAATTAACCTTAATTTTAATTTCATTTGATATGTGAACACGACTCAAACAAAATAATTTACCTGCAGGCAAAATAATGTCTACCTTCTGTTATTTTTCTAAGCAAAGAATCTGTTTAAGTGAAAGTTATATTCAAGAAAATAGTTTGAGACACACGTCTAAAGAAGATATTGTTACATCACCCCACTCTCATGATTAAGTGATAAATTGACCAATAGGAATTGGCCATTTTGGGGAGTTTCTTATTAGAAAATAATCTTGATTACGCTGAGTTAAAGAGCAGTATCAGAGTTACCGCTGATGCCAGAACTAGCAGCTTCGAGCAATTAGTCGTCCTCTCCCCTAATCTTACGGGGATTTTGGACAACTTTCAACATGATTTTCCAACTGCTGGCAAACTCTGACGGATTATGCGGATGCTTGGCGATTATTTTTACAGCCAGATAATTAGTAGCTGTATATTTTTTCCTGATTTTATCGGGTATGTATTTTGATACTGATATTTTATTTTCCAGGGAAAGAGAGAAAATATTCTGATGGTTTAGTGCCGAGTTGCTTAAATCTAGCGCACTTGTATTCCACAATAAATTAATGTTTAACCCTATCATGGCCGGGAGATCATATGGCGGGGGGAGCACGCAGGCCCCCCTAGAGATCTTGAGCGTCGAACACACGATCACGCTGAAAATTGGCTCGCAGATTGTACAGGACATAATTTACAAAATTATAATTAATTTCATGCAAATTGCTATTAATTATGCTAATTATATGCATAATTTAGTATCCAAAATCATACTTTTTCCTCTAGCTTGCTAAATAAAGCTCAAACTGTCCGAATGTTTGGTGTAGAAACTCTTTGTGGTGTTCTTAGCAAATGCATGTGAAAGAAATTGCCATATTTGATCAATTTCTTATGCATTATATATGTTCATATGATACATTATAATCACTAGACCATAAGATTTTTTTTTTCTCTTGTACCTTTATTTATTCTGGCAGATTGCATGTGTCTTTCAAAAAGTTAGGAATGCTGAGTTGCTGTGATTGTGGACTGACCATTTGATTAATTTGATTGTTGATTGACAATTTGATTGGTTGATTGTCTTCAATTATTTCTTAATTATATTTTAATTGATATATGTCATCAGTAAATTTCATTTTGGAAAAGGTATGGTGCAATTCAAAAATATGATTCCTCAAGCTCTGATCAAAAGCAAAACTAAGAAAAATCAGATGAAATACATATCTTGTTCTAGAACTTATTCCAATTCTACATAATTCAACGTCTGTCCAATGTCTAGGTTCAGTATGATTGTTTCATTGCTCAACAAAGAAAGGCAATGCATTTCCTAACAACAAATGAATGCAAAAAAGTTGAAAGAGACAGGCTTGGCTTGACCTGAGGAATCTAATGGTCAGCAAGATACTTCCTCATGATCTCATTAACTTCGTTAGGTCGTTCCTGTTGGATGAAATGATCGCCTCCTTCTATACGCTCCACTGTAAGATCTTCGCAGAACTTCTCTGTCCCGTAGGAATTATCAGTGTGGAGGGCTGTGTCCCCTGTTCCCCAGATAAGTAGGGTAGGACATTGGATCTTATCTCTCCCGTCCTTCGGTGGATACCGGACCATTGCCCGGTAATAGTTCAAGAATGAAGTTATCCGACCTTGAGAAAAAGAAAATAGCAATATAAAGAATATATGAAAACAAGTGGAATGCCTCTGGCCGTCTCACCTGCATCACGCGATTCAATATAGCAGCAGTGCTGATTTTGAAAACTACTATAACTCGCACAAGATGTTCAGTGATACTTGGTTACTCTTATTTCCACGTTTTATGAACTAGACCAATACACTTATAGAGATATGATGGCAATTCAACAAATACCCCCAACGTGGCCAAAGTTCTTTGACCTTACATGACCTTTGACCTTGATCATGTGACCTGAAACTCGCACAGGATGTTCAGTAATACTTGATTACTATTATGTCCAAGTTTTATGAACTAGACCAACACACTTTCAAATTTATGGCTGTAATTCAACAAATACCCCAATTTGGCCAAAGTTCATTGACCCTAAATGACCTTTGACCTTGGTCATGTGATGTGAAACTCAAGCAGGATGTTCAGTGATACTTGATTAACCTTATGTATAAGTTTCATGAACTAGGTCCATATATTTTCTAAGTTATGATGAAATTTCAAAAACTTAACCTTAGGTTAAGATTTTGATGTTGATTCCCCCAACATGGTCTAAGTTCATTGACCCTAAATGACCTTTGACCTTGGTCATGTGACATGAAACTCAGGCAGGATGTTTAGTAATACTTGATTAACCTTATGGCCAAGTTTCATGAACTAGGTCCATATACTTTCTAAGTTATGCTGTCATTTCAAAAACTTAACCTCAGGTTAAGATTTGGTGTTGACGCCGCCGTCGCCGTCGCCGCCGTCGCCGTCGGAAAAGCGGCGCCTATAGTCTCACTCTGCTATGCAGGTGAGACAATAAAAAGTCTGCATTTTGGAAATATGAAAAGGGCCTAGGATGTTAAGCCAATGGTGACACAACTTTTGCTCGTGCCACATCATGCTCTGGTCTTAATGTCTTAGAGGGCATAGGGTTAGAGTTAGGATTCTTTTTTTGGTCAGAATGATGTATAGATAAGGATTAGGGCTTATTTCATCTTTGGAGATTAGATTTTATGTTTGGTTTATTTTTATGTTTTGCTTTAACGTGCATATTTTGATCGCAACAGTCACCGGGGCAAATGTCATGAAACCAAGCCAATTACCCAATACCATTCATATGTTTGTATATATATATTTTGCCTTTACATTTCAAGTATTGATGTCAAATGCAGAAACAGAATGTTTATGTTGTTTGCCTTTTTTAGGGGGGGGGTAGCATGATTAATCAATCAGTTTGTATCTTGAATCTTTAATAATAAAAAAATTAAAACAAATCAATGATTTCTGCTCATTTCATCTTTATTCAATTGAATTAAGGGACTGATTACTCACTGGAAAATTTTGTTTGTTATCATCTTGTCTCACATAAACCTGAAAATTCTTTAACATGAAGAAACTTGCCATACTTTTGTTTTCTTTTTCAGAATTTTATTGAAAATTTTTGCTTTCACATCCTCATAAATTTGCCACATGAGATGTGAAAGAAAATACATGTTCAGGGATCTGTTATTTCATTTGATGTACAGCTCATTAGTTATAATGCATTGTGTAAGAATTATTACGTTGAGTGGGACTACGATTTCAAGTGATTTTTTATAAAACTTTACTTTGGATAAACGTATTATCAATATCATACAGGTACATAATTTACACAACAGGGATCAACGGTTTTAGGCGTTCAACCCCCCCCCCTAAAATTTTGTTGACTTTTTTTTTCAAATTTTTTTTTGTATGAAACGACCTACAATTTGTGTTGAAGCTATTTTTTTTTTTTGAAGGGGGGGGGGTTGTCACTTGTCAACATTTCATTCAGCTGAACCCCCCTTCAAAAATCCTGCATTCCAATAGCCTTTGCAGTGATTCAAAGTCCAATTATATGTCAAGTAATGCATACGTTACACACAGGGATCAACTCGATCTTGTTCCAATGACCTTTTGAGTCATGAATACTTTTACAAACAGGGGTAAGATCAAATTTCATTGTTTGTAAATGTGTGAATACCTATACTAAAGGAGATCTACTGAACTTCATCTTACATGTCAAATCAAGCACACCTTTTACAGTTATCTCAAATTCCAATTGTTTGTAAAGTCATGAGTACCTTTACAAACAGCGAGAGATAAAATCAACTTCCAATTGTTTTTAAGTGTTTAACAGCCAAATTAATTTTGAAATATGAAAAAAAATTGGCAGCTAGCTTTAATACTAAAAGGAAAAATCACTAAACCATACATATTTTTTAAGGTGTATGTATGTATGTATTTGGTTCCGAAGCATGCCTGCAGGCATGCTTGGGGGTTAAAAGCTTAAAGTCATGTCCTTCACAAGCACGGATTACCTCAAATTTCCCATTTTTATATACATTTAACCTACATTCATAACCTACATTCAAGCACATTTACATGAAACCCAATGCACACAAAAAAATGTTCACAAAACCATAAAAAATGTTTCATTTTTACCCAGATACATGTCAAGGTATATGTACATGTAACATATCAGTGAATAAGCTGTATAAGGAGTGAAGTCATTGAGCTTTACCTACTTGACAACTACATTAACAATGGCCTCAAAGCATTAATGAATACACACAAAGAGGTTATGTTACTATGTTTAGAGTTATTTCTAGAACATAAATGGGACAGACCAGAAAATAAAATGCCTCCTTTTGAGTCTTTAAAATCACCTACATATATAAGGTTGGGAGAGGCATATTATCTAGACATATTTTACTTGTTTGATTTTACTAGACTCTATTTACTTCATTGTCCTTTGTGGACTTGTACTTTGATCCTTTTGTATGAACATCAAGAGTATTTTTTATCCTAAAAGACTATTTGACACTTACAAATATTGGCTCATTTTAATCTAACAGTAAGAATACTGGCATCAAAACGTGTGATTATCTTGCTCCATACACTCATGTAATCAGATTTCAGGTTTTGTGTCAAATTTCTTTTCCAGAAACCATAAACAGGAAAACAGGAGTAATGAACATAGACGTCAAAATAAAATATGCATTCATGGTCTTACATAGATAATATAAAATACAGTATATTGAAATCAGGCTACAAAATAATTCTTATTTTCAGGGGCTATATTTTTGTCCATATTGGGGCAATTGGTATTTCAGGAGAAATTTCTTCCATTTTAGAGGCTACTTTTTAGGGGTAACAAGCAATTATATCAGTATTCTGCCATAATTAGAATAATGATTTTCTAAATAATCTTGAATATTTTTTGTGGGAGATCCCCCAAAGCATGCATTTTGGGTTAAATTTAGAGGCAATTTTGACTGTCATGAGGGCAAAATCGCCTGTTGCCCTCATGTACTTCCTACAGCTGATTCATGCATTTGGTTGACAGTGGTTTAATGAAGATAAATTAATTTTTACCTGGTCTGCTCATAGAGTACTTGAATTTACTTTGTGGTAAATTTACAAAGTACCGTAAACGTCGCCTTTCAATAATGATCTTCATTATAATTACGGACAACGTCAGTAAATTTATCATCAACCTGATTTTTCTGTAAATTCTACAAAGTTTCCGTAGAAATTGCACTTTATGTGTTAAATCTTGTCCGTAAATTTACAGCTACACATACTTTGTGGTAAATTTACAAAGTACCGTAAACGTCTCCTTTCAATAATGATCTTCACTACAATAACGAGCAACATCGGTAAATTTATCATTAACCTGATTTTTCTGTGAATTCTACAAAAGTTTCCGTAGTAATTGCACATACGAATTAATCTGTAAACTTACATCTACTTTTTAGTAAATTTTCAAAGATTTGTACCGTAAACCACTCAACGTCTCCTTTTAAGAATGATCTTTACTACAATTATGGACAACGTCAGAAATTTTATCACTTACTTGATTTTTCTGTGAATTTTACAAATTTTTCCGTAGAAATTGCACTTTACAAATTACGAATTAATCTGTTAAATCTTGTCCGTAAACTTACATCTGCTTTACAGTAAATTTACAAAGATGTATCGTAAACGTCTCCTTACGTCAATAAATTTACCATAAACCTGATTTTTCTGTAAAATTTACAAATTTTCCGAAAAAATTGCACTTTACACATAATACAAATTAATCTGTTAAATCTTGTCCGTAAACTTACATCTACTTTACAGTAAATTTACAAGATGTATCGTAAACATCTCCTTTCAATAAATGATCTTCACTACAATTACGGACAACGTCAGTAAATTTATCATCAACCTGATTTTTCTGTAAATTCTACAAAGTTTCCGTAGAAATTGCACTTTATGTGTTAAATCTTGTCCATAAATTTACAGCTACACATACTTTGTGGTAAATTTACAAAGTACCGTAAACGTCTCCTTTCAATAATGATCTTCATTATAATTACGGACAACGTCAGTGAATTTATCATCAACCTGATTTTTCTGTAAATTCTACAAAGTTTCCGTAGAAATTGCACTTTATGTGTTAAATCTTGTCCGTAAATTTACAGCTACACATACTTTGTGGTAAATTTACAAAGTACCGTAAACGTCTCCTTTCAATAATGATCTTCACTACAATAACGGACAACGTCAGTAAATTTATCATTAACCTGATTTTTCTGTGAATTCTACAAAAGTTTCCGTAAAACTTGCACATACGAATTAATCCGTAAACTTACAGCTACTTTCTAGTAAATTTACAAAGATTTGTACCGTAAACCGCTCAACGTCTCCTTTTAAGAATGATCTTTACTACAATTACGAACAACGTCAGAAATTTTATCACTTACTTGATTTTTCTGTGAATTTTACAAATTTTTCCGTAAAAATTGCACTTTATAAATTACGAATTAATCTGTTAAATCTTGTCCGTAAACTTACATCTGCTTTACAGTAAATTTACAAAGATGTATCGTAAACGTCTCCTTACGTCAGTAAATTTACCATGAACCTGATTTTTTTGTAAAATTTACAAATTTTCCGAAGAAATTGCACTTTACACATAATACAAATTAATATGTTAAATCTTGTCCGTAAACTTACATCTACTTTACAGTAAATTTACAAGATGTATCGTAAACGTCTCCTTACAATAAATGATCTTCACTACAATTACGGACAACGTCAGTAAATTAATCATCAACCTGATTTTTCTGTAAATTCTACAAATTTTCCGTAGAAATTGCACTTTATGTGTTAAATCTTTTCCGTAAATTTACAGCTACACATACTTTGTGGTAAATATACAAAGTACCGTGAACGTCTCCTTTCAATAATGATCTTCATTATAATTACGGACAACGTCAGTAAATTTATCATCAACCTGATTTTTCTGTAAATTCTACAAAGTTTCCGTAGAAATTGCACTTTATGTGTTAAATCTTGTCCGTAAATTTACAGCTACACATACTTTGTGGTAAATTTACAAAGTACCGTAAACGTCTCCTTTCAATAATGATCTTCACTACAATAACGGAAAACGTCAGTAAATTTATCATTGACCTGATTTTTCTGTGAATTCTACAAAAGTTTCCGTAGTAATTGCACATATGAATTAATCCGTAAACTTACAGCTACTTTCTAGTAAATTTACAAAGATTTGTACCGTAAACCACTCAACGTCTCCTTTTAAGAATGATCTTTACTACAATTACGGACAACGTCAGAAATTTTATCACTTACTTGATTTTTCTGTGAATTTTACAAATTTTTCCGTAGAAATTGCACTTTACAAATTACGAATTAATCTGTTAAATCTTGTCCGTAAACTTACATCTGCTTTACAGTAAATTTACAAAGATGTATCGTAAATGTCTCCTTACGTCAATAAATTTACCATAAACCTGATTTTTCTGTAAAATTTACAAATTTTCCGAAGAAATTGCACTTTACACATAATACAAATTAATCTGTTAAATCTTGTCCGTAAACTTACATCTACTTTACAGTAAATTTACAAGATGTATCGTAAACATCTCCTTTCAATAAATGATCTTCACTACAATTATGGACAACGTCAGTAAATTTATCATCAACCTGATTTTTCTGTAAATTCTACAAAGTTTCCGTAGAAATTGCACTTTATGTGTTAAATCTTGTCCGTAAATTTACAGCTACACATACTTTGTGGTAAATTTACAAAGTACCGTAAACGTCTCCTTTCAATAATGATCTTCACTACAATAACGGACAATGTCAGTAAATTTAGCATTAACCTGATTTTTCTGTGAATTCTACAAAAGTTTCCGTAGTAATTGCACATACGAATTAATCCGTAAACTTACAGCTACTTTCAAGTAAATTTTCAAAGATTTGTACGGTAAACCACTCAACGTCTCCTTTTAAGAATGATCTTTACTACAATGACGGACAACGTCAGAAATGTTATCACTTACTTGATTTTTCTGTGAATTTTACAAATTTTTCCGTAGAAATTGCACTTTACAAATTACGAATTAATCTGTTAAATCTTGTCCGTAAACTTACATCTGCTTTACAGTAAATTTACAAAGATGTATCGTAAACGTCTCCTTACGTCAATAAATTTACCATAAACCTGATTTTTCTGTAAAATTTACAAATTTTCCGAAAAAATTGCACTTTACACATAATACAAATTAATCTGTTAAATCTTGTCCGTAAACTTACATCTACTTTACAGTAAATTTACAAGATGTATCGTAAACATCTCCTTTCAATAAATGATCTTCACTACAATTACGGACAACGTCAGTAAATTTATCATCAACCTGATTTTTCTGTAAATTCTACAAAGTTTCCGTAGAAATTGCACTTTATGTGTTAAATCTTGTCCATAAATTTACAGCTACACATACTTTGTGGTAAATTTACAAAGTACCGTAAACGTCTCCTTTCAATAATGATCTTCATTATAATTACGGACAACGTCAGTGAATTTATCATCAACCTGATTTTTCTGTAAATTCTACAAAGTTTCCGTAGAAATTGCACTTTATGTGTTAAATCTTGTCCGTAAATTTACAGCTACACATACTTTGTGGTAAATTTACAAAGTACCGTAAACGTCTCCTTTCAATAATGATCTTCACTACAATAACGGAAAACGTCAGTAAATTTATCATTGACCTGATTTTTCTGTGAATTCTACAAAAGTTTCCGTAGTAATTGCACATACGAATTAATCCGTAAACTTACAGCTACTTTCTAGTAAATTTACAAAGATTTGTACCGTAAACCACTCAACGTCTCCTTTTAAGAATGATCTTTACTACAATTACGGACAACGTCAGAAATTTTATCACTTACTTGATTTTTCTGTGAATTTTACAAATTTTTCCGTAGAAATTGCACTTTACAAATTACGAATTAATCTGTTAAATCTTGTCCGTAAACTTACATCTGCTTTACAGTAAATTTACAAAGATGTATCGTAAATGTCTCCTTACGTCAATAAATTTACCATAAACCTGATTTTTCTGTAAAATTTACAAATTTTCCGAAGAAATTGCACTTTACACATAATACAAATTAATCTGTTAAATCTTGTCCGTAAACTTACATCTACTTTACAGTAAATTTACAAGATGTATCGTAAACATCTCCTTTCAATAAATGATCTTCACTACAATTATGGACAACGTCAGTAAATTTATCATCAACCTGATTTTTCTGTAAATTCTACAAAGTTTCCGTAGAAATTGCACTTTATGTGTTAAATCTTGTCCGTAAATTTACAGCTACACATACTTTGTGGTAAATTTACAAAGTACCGTAAACGTCTCCTTTCAATAATGATCTTCACTACAATAACGGAAAACGTCAGTAAATTTATCATTGACCTGATTTTTCTGTGAATTCTACAAAAGTTTCCGTAGTAATTGCACATACGAATTAATCCGTAAACTTACAGCTACTTTCTAGTAAATTTACAAAGATTTGTACCGTAAACCACTCAACGTCTCCTTTTAAGAATGATCTTTACTACAATTACGGACAACGTCAGAAATTTTATCACTTACTTGATTTTTCTGTGAATTTTACAAATTTTTCCGTAGAAATTGCACTTTACAAATTACGAATTAATCTGTTAAATCTTGTCCGTAAACTTACATCCTTTACAGTAAATTTACAAAGATGTATCGTAAATGTCTCCTTACGTCAATAAATTTACCATAAACCTGATTTTTCTGTAAAATTTACAAATTTTCCGAAGAAATTGCACTTTACACATAATACAAATTAATCTGTTAAATCTTGTCCGTAAACTTACATCTACTTTACAGTAAATTTACAAGATGTATCGTAAACATCTCCTTTCAATAAATGATCTTCACTACAATTATGGACAACGTCAGTAAATTTATCATCAACCTGATTTTTCTGTAAATTCTACAAAGTTTCCGTAGAAATTGCACTTTAAGTGTTAAATCTTGTCCATAAATTTACAGCTACACATACTTTGTGGTAAATTTACAAAGTACCGAAAACGTCTCCTTTCAATAATGATCTTCACTACAATAACGGACAACGTCAGTAAATTTATCAGTAACCTGATTTTTCTGTGAATTCTACAAAAGTTTCCGTAAAAATTGCACATACGAATTAATCCGTAAACTTACAGCTACTTTCTAGTAAATTTACAAAGATTTGTACCGTAAACCGCTCAACGTCTCCTTTTAAGAATGATCTTTACTACAATTACGAACAACGTCAGAAATTTTATCACTTACTTGATTTTTCTGTGAATTTTACAAATATTTCCGTAGAAATTGCACTTTAAAAATTACGAATTAATCTGTTAAATCTTGTCCGTAAACTTACATCTGCTTTACAGTAAATTCACAAAGATGTATCGTAAACGTCTCCTTACATCAATAAATTTACCATAAACCTGATTTTTCTGTAAAATTTACAAATTTTCCGAAGAAATTGCACTTTACACATAATACAAATTAATCTGTTAAATCTTGTCCGTAAACTTACATCTACTTTACAGTAAATTTACAAGATGTATCGTAAACATCTCCTTTCAATAAATGATCTTCACTACAATTATGGACAACGTCAGTAAATTTATCATCAACCTGATTTTTCTGTAAATTCTACAAAGTTTCCGTAGAAATTGCACTTTATGTGTTAAATCTTGTCCGTAAATTTACAGCTACACATACTTTGTGGTAAATTTACAAAGTACCGTAAACGTCTCCTTTCAATAATGATCTTCACTACAATAACGGACAACGTCAGTAAATTTATCATTAACCTGATTTTTCTGTGAATTCTACAAAAGTTTCCGTAAAAATTGCACATACGAATTAATCCGTAAACTTACAGCTACTTTCTAGTAAATTTACAAAGATTTGTACCGTAAACCGCTCAACGTCTCCTTTTAAGAATGATCTTTACTACAATTACGAACAACGTCAGAAATTTTATCACTTACTTGATTTTTTTGTGAATTTTACAAATTTTTCCGTAGAAATTGCACTTTAAAAATTACGAATTAATCTGTTAAATCTTGTCCGTAAACTTACATCTGCTTTACAGTAAATTCACAAAGATGTATCGTAAACGTCTCCTTACATCAATAAATTTACCATAAACCTGATTTTTTCTGTAAAATTTACAAATTTTCCGAAGAAATTGCACTTTACACATAATACAAATTAATCTGTTAAATCTTGTCCGTAAACTTACATCTACTTTACAGTAAATTTACAAGATGTATCGTAAACGTCTCCTTACAATAAATGATCTTCACTACAATTACGGACAACGTCAGTAAATTAATCATCAACCTGATTTTTCTGTAAATTCTACAAAGTTTCCGTAGAAATGTCACTTTATGTGTTAAATCTTGTCCGTAAATTTACAGCTACACATACTTTGTGGTAAATATACAAAGTACCGTGAACGTCTCCTTTCAATAATGATCTTCATTATAATTACGGACAACGTCAGTAAATTTATCATCAACCTGATTTTTCTGTAAATTCTACAAAGTTTCCGTAGAAATTGCACTTTATGTGTTAAATCTTGTCCGTAAATTTACAGCTACACATACTTTGTGGTAAATTTACAAAGTACCGTAAACGTCTCCTTTCAATAATAATCTTCATTATAATTACGGACAACGTTAGTAAATTTATCATCAACCTGATTTTTCTGAAAATTCTACAAAGTATCCGTAGAAATTGCACTTTATGTGTTAAATCTTGTCCGTAAATTTACAGCTACACATACTTTGTGGTAAATTTACAAAGTACCGTAAACGTCTCCTTTCAATAATGATCTTCACTACAATAACGGAAAACGTCAGTAAATTTATCATTGACCTGATTTTTCTGTGAATTCTACAAAAGTTTCCGTAGTAATTGCACATACGAATTAATCCGTAAACTTACAGCTACTTTCTAGTAAATTTACAAAGATTTGTACCGTAAACCACTCAACGTCTCCTTTTAAGAATGATCTTTACTACAATTACGGACAACGTCAGAAATTTTATCACTTACTTGCTTTTTCTGTGAATTTTACAAATTTTTCCGTAGAAATTGCACTTTACAAATTACGAATTAATCTGTTAAATCTTGTCCGTAAACTTACATCCTTTACAGTAAATTTACAAAGATGTATCGTAAATGTCTCCTTACGTCAATAAATTTACCATAAACCTGATTTTTCTGTAAAATTTACAAATTTTCCGAAGAAATTGCACTTTACACATAATACAAATTAATCTGTTAAATCTTGTCCGTAAACTTACATCTACTTTACAGTAAATTTACAAGATGTATCGTAAACATCTCCTTTCAATAAATGATCTTCACTACAATTATGGACAACGTCAGTAAATTTATCATCAACCTGATTTTTCTGTAAATTCTACAAAGTTTCCGTAGAAATTGCACTTTAAGTGTTAAATCTTGTCCATAAATTTACAGCGACACATACTTTGTGGTAAATTTACAAAGTACCGAAAACGTCTCCTTTCAATAATGATCTTCACTACAATAACGGACAACGTCAGTAAATTTATCAGTAACCTGATTTTTCTGTGAATTCTACAAAAGTTTCCGTAAAAATTGCACATACGAATTAATCCGTAAACTTACAGCTACTTTCTAGTAAATTTACAAAGATTTGTACCGTAAACCGCTCAACGTCTCCTTTTAAGAATGATCTTTACTACAATTACGAACAACGTCAGAAATTTTATCACTTACTTGATTTTTCTGTGAATTTTACAAATATTTCCGTAGAAATTGCACTTTAAAAATTACGAATTAATCTGTTAAATCTTGTCCGTAAACTTACATCTGCTTTACAGTAAATTCACAAAGATGTATCGTAAACGTCTCCTTACATCAATAAATTTACCATAAACCTGATTTTTCTGTAAAATTTACAAATTTTCCGAAGAAATTGCCCTTTACACATAATACAAATTAATCTGTTAAATCTTGTCCGTAAACTTACATCTACTTTACAGTAAATTTACAAGATGTATCGTAAACATCTCCTTTCAATAAATGATCTTCACTACAATTATGGACAACGTCAGTAAATTTATCATCAACCTGATTTTTCTGTAAATTCTACAAAGTTTCCGTAGAAATTGCACTTTATGTGTTAAATCTTGTCCGTAAATTTACAGCTACACATACTTTGTGGTAAATTTACAAAGTCCGGTAAACGTCTCCTTTCAATAATGATCTTCACTACAATAACGGACAACGTCAGTAAATTTATCATTAACCTGATTTTTCTGTGAATTCTACAAAAGTTTCCGTAAAAATTGCACATACGAATTAATCCGTAAACTTACAGCTACTTTCTAGTAAATTTACAAAGATTTGTACCGTAAACCGCTCAACGTCTCCTTTTAAGAATGATCTTTACTACAATTACGAACAACGTCAGAAATTTTATCACTTACTTGATTTTTTTGTGAATTTTACAAATTTTTCCGTAGAAATTGCACTTTAAAAATTACGAATTAATCTGTTAAATCTTGTCCGTAAACTTACATCTGCTTTACAGTAAATTCACAAAGATGTATCGTAAACGTCTCCTTACATCAATAAATTTACCATAAACCTGATTTTTTCTGTAAAATTTACAAATTTTCCGAAGAAATTGCACTTTACACATAATACAAATTAATCTGTTAAATCTTGTCCGTAAACTTACATCTACTTTACAGTAAATTTACAAGATGTATCGTAAACGTCTCCTTACAATAAATGATCTTCACTACAATTACGGACAACGTCAGTAAATTAATCATCAACCTGATTTTTCTGTAAATTCTACAAAGTTTCCGTAGAAATGTCACTTTATGTGTTAAATCTTGTCCGTAAATTTACAGCTACACATACTTTGTGGTAAATATACAAAGTACCGTGAACGTCTCCTTTCAATAATGATCTTCATTATAATTACGGACAACGTCAGTAAATTTATCATCAACCTGATTTTTCTGTAAATTCTACAAAGTTTCCGTAGAAATTGCACTTTATGTGTTAAATCTTGTCCGTAAATTTACAGCTACACATACTTTGTGGTAAATTTACAAAGTACCGTAAACGTCTCCTTTCAATAATAATCTTCATTATAATTACGGACAACGTTAGTAAATTTATCATCAACCTGATTTTTCTGAAAATTCTACAAAGTATCCGTAGAAATTGCACTTTATGTGTTAAATCTTGTCCGTAAATTTACAGCTACACATACTTTGTGGTAAATTTACAAAGTACCGTAAACGTCTCCTTTCAATAATGATCTTCACTACAATAACGGACAACGTCAGTAAATTTATCATTAACCTGATTTTTCTGTGAATTCTACAAAAGTTTCCGTAGTAATTGCACTTTACAAATTACGAATTAATCTGTTAAATCTTGTCCGTAAACTTACATCTGCTTTACAGTAAATTTACAAAGATGTATCGTAAACGTCTCCTTACGTCAATAAATTTACCATAAACCTGATTTTTCTGTAAAATTTACAAATTCCCTTACAAAAAATTCCTGCAGTATTTTAGTGGTACTCTGTTGTACCTGTGTGATACTTCTGTCATACACGACGGTACCGCAGAATTACCACAGGACTAATGTGGTATCACTCTGTGATAGTTCTGTCATACTTCTGTGGTACATTAAAATATGAAAATTTCCTGCAATACCTTAATGGTACTCTGTCGTACCTGTGTGATACTTCTGTTGTACAAAACTGTATAGGGAATTACGACAGGACTTCTGTGGTATCACTCTGTGATAGTTCTGTCATACTTCTGTGGTACATGAAAATATGAAAATTTCCTGCAATACCTTAATGGTACTCTGTCGTACCTGTGTGATACTTCTGTTGTACATAACTGTATACAATATCACTCTGTGATAGTTATGTCGTACTTCTGTTGTACATGAAAATTCTAAAATATCCTGCAGTACTTCTATGACAACCCTGCGATACTTCTGTTGTATATGAACATTTTTTAAATTTCCTGCAGTACTCCTATAGTCCTATTACTACGCACTTCTATGGAAACCCTGTGATACTTCTGTGGTACATGAACATTTTGAAATTTCCTGCAGTACTCGATCCTATTAAAGGCACTTCTATGGAAACCCTGTGATACTTCTGTGGTAAATTAAAATTTTGAAATTTCCTGCAGGACTCAATATATAGGCACTTCTAAAATTCTATGGCAACCCCAGTGCTATACTTTCAAAATTTCCTGCGGTACTTCTCATGCAGCCACCCCAGAAATATGACTGAAACTGTATCACAGACGTTATGGTGTATTTTCTGTGGTACATGAAAAATTTAGTTTCCTTCAGTACTTGCATGGAAGCCCTGTTTGTACCACAGACTAATTTTTTTTTTATTTCCAGTGAGGGATTTATCTTTTTTCTTCAGTTTCGGGAGAGGTCAGTAGCGTATTGAGTCTTATATTTTTAGAAGGCCATATGGCTTAAAAGGGCACCATTCATTTTAAAAAGTACAATTTTTTATATGAAAATTTAATTTTGTGATAGCTAGATTGTGACATATAGGCCCTATTTGAAAATTGTATTTCACCCTGTCCCATTGTGTAGGTCTATATCAGCGAGGGGGGGGGGGGTTTGCCTACTGAGACTCAGAGGTTTTAAGTTTGATAGCTTCTATTTCTACGAGAAAGGGTACTATACGTACTAGATCAAAACTAGGAGCAAAGCGCGAACTGAAAAATGCGAAAAATTATTGACCCCAAAATGGGCAACTTATATTTTGAGGACTCTTGTTCTTTTTCAGGGTTATTTCTTTTTCATGCGCTCTTTTAAATTTCAATTATCATTTGTTTTGTTTGTTCGCCACTTATTTTTCATAAAAAACAGGATGAATAATAAAAAAATTGACTACATTTAAAAGGGTACGTGTTGAAATATACAGGACACACCTAACACCCTTATAGAGCTTAATGGTTGTGAGGAAGCCGGGTTGAATTTCAAAGAGATATTGTAATGAATAAAAATATAAGCATGAACGTATTATTCTACTTCATCCATCTCTTTCTAACAATACAAGAAAATAATTGAAGGGGAGGTCAAGGCTAGAGATAATCAATAAATAGAGTAAAATTCACAGAGCAAAATGCTTAAAATTTATTCAAAATCGGATGACAAATAACGAAGTTAAGTTGAATTTTAAGGATTTGCAATATTCCCATGAAACAGTTTTATTTAGGCATGTCTCATGAATATTCATTAGGTGTGCTGATGATGTCATATCCCATGTTCTTTTGTACATTATATGAAATTAGATTTATTCAACATATTTCTACCAAGAACTTAAACAATTGGAATGACAACTGATTAACCGCATTAGTTATTTAATGCAGCAACTTCATTACAATGGAGACACATTATTTACACATGTATTGAAAAAATTAGATAATCATAATTTCATATCTAACATTAAAAAAGGAAAATGGGAATGTCACATCATCAGCCCACCAAATGAATATTCATGACGATGTGCACACTATCTGTTTTCACAAAATATTGATAAACAATTAACATAAGAAAGTTCAGCGTTGAATGTTGATTAAAAAATAAATCTCAGTTAAAATGCTATCTAAGATTTTGTTTTACATGTTTGATAACCAAGTTTTAATGCGATACTGGCCCCTTGAAGTTTTTATTGCGAGAAAATACATTTTCCAAGTTTCCCATCTATTTTTTTTTATTTATTTTTTTTTTAGTAAAAAGGACCTATTTTTTTACAAATATATTTTTACAAATAAAATTACTTCAATATTTGTTCTCCTATTCACAATATTTTTTTCTATTTTACAGGTGGAATAGGATAAACTAAAAATAGGATATTTAATTTCCATTTTAAGGCCTATTTTTTTTTTTTTTTGCTTTATATCCCCGGTTTATATCTTTGCAACCTTGCAATATGTTAGCCAGGCTGGTTTATATCTATTTCTTTTTAAATCAAATAAATTTGTATATTTTCAATCTATTTGTATGATGCGAGGCTATATATAGTTTGTAAATATGTTTTTTAATTGCAAGAACAATCTTGTATCTCTGTTCACATATGATGGCAGTTTATTTTGCTTCTTTTTTCTAATTTGTATGAAGTTTGTATCTATATATTTTCAAACTATTTTCCATCTTTAAAGTGTCACGACCGATGTCATTATTTTTTTACCTCGTTGGCAAAGTTATTATCTTTTCTTATGTTTTGCTTCAAAATGGTATCTTTATATTTGCTTGTCTTGCTCCTCCACCCCTTATCAAAATACCCTGCCGGCACTTGATCTAAGATTATTTTCTTTTACTATTTGAACCTTATAAAGGGATCTTTCCTTCGATCGCAAGAAAGGATAAAATGTGTGTTTTTGAAAATAAATAAAATGAAAAATACATAGGATTGGAGCTGTGATTTTCCTCATTGCTTTCTTTGTCATCCTACTTGCATACTAGTAGGCCTATATAACATATTTTCAGTAAAAGCTAAATTGTGAGACATGTTTTTAAATCCTATCCTTATATTAAAAAAAAAAGAATAAAGAGAAAGAAAAAATTAAAAGACATAGAAAAGAAAAAGAAAGGAAGAAGAAATAAATATTTGAATTTTACTTTATCCAATTACTTTACGTTAATAATATGATATATATGATGGCGAAAATAGTCAAATTGTCTGGTTGCCAAGTAAAAAGTAAGACCCCCCCCCCCCTCCTCCCCCGTACAAATTCAAACGCACGGACTGCGGCTAACTAGTAATTTGCACGCGCACGCGTACCGTATACGTGTTTCCGGTTCCGCCATTTGAAAAAAAAACGTTCGTAACTGCCTCAGCTGAACCTGAAGCTTGATGAAGAAGGCCGTCAATATTTCAACAAAAACTAACAGAATATGGATCAGATTCGGACAACGACTTCTTAAGACATTCACACAACAGGCTAAACAGTAAGTTAGATCCATTTTTCGTAGTTTGGCGCGGCATGCACTTAAATTTCTTCGACTTTTTTTAATCATTACCGTACGGCCACTGCACTGCCGTTGTTCCCGATCGCTTAACGGGTGGGGGCTGATCTGACCGGTGCTGATCTGCGGTGTGCGCGGCCGGGGACGGCCAACGGCTGGCTACACTGTTAAAAATTGCCGTAATTTTACGGACAAAATTTAACAGAAATCGTCCGTAAACGATAAAATACGGAATAAAATTGTAAATTTACGGATTTCTACAGAAAACCTGTAAAAATTACATAATAATTAGGTAAATTATCAATTTTACGGACGTTTTCTGTAATTGTACAGAAGATCATTATTGAAAGGAGACGTTTACGATACATCTTGTAAATTTACTGTAAGTAGATGTAAGTTTACGGATAAGATTAAACAGATTAATTTGTAATACGTGTAAAGTGTAATTTCTACGGAAAAATTTGTAAAATTTACAGAAAAATCAGGTTAATGACACATTTTCTGACGTTGTCCGTAATTGTATAGTGAAGATCATTCTTGAAAGGAGACGTTTAGTGGTTTACGGTACAAATCATTGTAAATTTACCAGAAAGCAGCTGTAAGTTTACGGACAAGATTTAACAGATTAATTTGTAATACGTGTAAAGTGCAATTTCAACGGAAAATTTGTAAAAATTGCATAAAAATCAGGTTAAGGATCAATTTTACAAACGTTTTGATCCGTAATTGTACAGAAGATCTTTATTGAAAGGAGACGCTTAAGCCAAGGTACATCTTGTAAATTTACTGTAAAGTAGATGTAAGTTTACGGACAACGTCAGAAAATTTATCATTAACCTGATTTTTCTGTAGATTTTACAAATTTTCCGTAGAAATTCCACTTTACACATATTACAAATTAATCTATTAATCTTATCCGTAAACTTGAAAGGAGACGTTTAGTGGTTTACGGTACAAATCTTTGTAAATTTACTAGAAAGTAGCTGTAAATTTACGGACAAGATTTAACAGATAAAGTGCAATTTCTACGGAAACTTTGTAAAATTTACAGAAAAATCAGGTGAATTATAAATTTACTGACGTTGTCCGTAATTATAGTGAAGATCATTATTGAAAGGAGACGTTTACGGTAAATCTTTGTAAATTTACTAGAAAGTATGTGTAGCTGTAAGTTTACGGACAAGCCACAGATTAATTCGTAATGTGTAAAGTGCAATTTCTACGGAAAATTTGTAAAATTTACAGAAAAATCAGGTTAATGATAAATTTACTGACGTTGTACGTAATTGTAGTAAGATCATTTGTTGAAAGGAGACGTTTACGATACATCTTGTAAATTTACTGTAAAGTAGATGTAAGTTTGCGGACAATTAAGATTTAACAGATTAATTTGTAATATGTGTAAAGTGCAATTTCTTCGGAAAATTTGTAAATTTTACAGAAAAATCAGGTTAATGGTAAATTTATTGACGTAAGGAGACGTTTACGATACATCTTTGTGAATTTACTGTAAAGTAGATGTAAGTTTACGGACAAGAATTAACAGATTAATCGTAATTTGTAAAGTGCAATTTCTACGGAAAAATTTGTAAAATTTACAGAAAAATCAAGTAAAAAGTGATAAAATTTCTGACGTTGTCCGTAATTGTAGTAAAGATCATTCTTGAAAGGAGACGTTTAGTGGTTTACGGTACAAATCTTTGTAAATTTACTAGAAAGTAGCTGTAAGTTTAAGGACAAGATTTAACGGATTAATTTGTATGTGCAATTTCTACGGAAACTTTTGTAGAATTTACAGAAAAATCAGGTTAATGATAAATTTACTGACGTTGTCGTTATTGTAGTGAAGATCATTATTGAAAGGAGACGTTTTTACGGTACTTTCTAAATTTACCAGAAAGTATGTGTAGCTGTAAGTTAACGGACAAGATTTAACAGATTAATTTGTAATATGTGTAAAGTGCAATTTCTACGGAAAATTTGTAAAATTTACAGAAAAATCAGGTTAATGGTAAATTTATTGACGTAATGAGACGTTTACGATACATCTTTGTAAATTTACTGTAAAGTAGATGTAAGTTTACGGACACGATTTAACAGATTAATTCGTAATATGTGTAAAGTGCAATTTCTACGGAAAATTTGTAAGATTTACAGAAAAATCAAGTTAATTATAAATTTTCAGATGTTGTCCGTAATTGTAGCGAAGATCATTCTTGAAAGGAGACGTTTACGGTACATCTTTGTAAATTTACTAGAAAGTAGAGCTCTGTAAGTTTACGGACAATATTTAAAAATTTTAACAGATTAATTCGTAATTAGTAAAGTGCAATTTCTACGGAAAATTTGTATAATTTACAGAAAAATCAAGTAAGTGATAAAATTTCTGACGTTGTCCGTAATTGTATTAAAGATATATCATTCTTGAAAGGAGACGTTTAGTGGTCTATGGTACAAATCTTTGTAAATTTACTAAAAAGTAGCTGTAAGTTTATGGACAAGATTTCACGGATTAATTCGTATGTGCAATTTCTACGGAAACTTTTGTAGAATTTACAGAAAAATCAGGTTAATGATAAATTTACTGACGTTGTCCGTAATTGTAGTGAAGATCATTATTGAAAGGAGACGTTTACGGTACATCTTTGTAAATTTACCAGAAAGTATGTGTAGCTGTAAGTTTACGGACAAGCCACAGACGGACAAGCCACAGATTAATTTGTAATATGTGTAAAGTGCAATTTCTACGGAAAATTTGTAAAATTTACAGAAAAATCGGGTTAAAGATAAATTTACTGATGTTGTCCGTAATTGTAGTGAAGACTATTTATTGAAAGGAGACGTTTACGATACATCTTGTAAATTTACTGTAGATGTAAGTTTATGGACAAGATATATAACAGATTAATTTTTATTAATGGAATTATAGAGTGCATTAGTATATGTAAGCCTGTATAGGACTAGACATATACTGTAGATATATAGGCCTATATAGCTAGGCCTATATAGTATCAAACTTTGATTTATTTGTTATTAAATAAATATTAATATTTGTTAGTTTATTCTGATTTTTTTTTTATTAATCCATTTAAATATTTACTTTACTCTTATTTACTCTAACCAGTGGCGGATCCAGGGGGGGGGGGGGGCACACCCGACCTGTGATCCCCTTATGAGAGCCATAATACATAAAATTAGTCTAAAGTACTTACCATACACATGCAATTGATGACCTTTTTATATGTATAGGCCTAAAGTTTATTTATTTGAATATTTTGATTTATGTATATTTATTTATTAATTCTGATTAATTTAATGATTTATTATTTATTTATGTAATTATTTTCATATCTTTTGTTATTCATATGTATCTATATATGTACTGTTTATTTATTGATTGATGAAAGTATAGGCTCCTATTTGATGTTTTTTTTCTGCTTGACGATGTGAAAGGAATCGAATCGAGTACAAAATTATAGACAAATTTCCCATAATGCATCTTGAAAATACCGTGCGCAATCGACCATATTTTGAGTTGTGCGCAACGCGCAGAACTCGGATCCATCCCATCATCATGCACGCGCGCACCTGGCCACCGTACCGGTACCGACCGGTACGGTACCGGCGCGGCGGCGATACACATATATATATATGCATATTATATCCGGCCGGTATACGTATACGTACGTGATATGACATGACAGTGCGTTCACTGTACTGTGCGCGTGATATGATCATGATGCTCGCTGGCTGATCGATATTTGATCCTCTATATTTTCCCCGGGTCCCGGGATTTTGCTGGAAAATTTTGCTTAAGAGGTAAGGTTTCTTGCTACAGGTTATTTACTTTTCGAAATAATAAGAATTACAGATGAATATTTCAACGACAAATTGGTATATAGGTTCTCTTAAAGAGGATTAAGACGGATTTTAATTTAGATCAATCTTGTAATTTTTTGTACCAGTAGGGCCTACAGTAGGCTAAGTCGTGGCGTGCGAATTGTACGTTTGCATCATGTGTGGATATCGGTGCACGGGTGTGGATGTGTGTTCATGATTGTAAAAGCCTCGTTTTCCCCCTCAGGAATAAGCCAAAAATAGTGCTTAAATAGTGATATCACCATCAATATTTGTTCTCTGTCATATCTTCTTACAGTCTATGCTAAAAATAACGAAGACATGCTAATTGTAAACCTTTTCAGGCGTTGGACTATTTTTTTAAATTTTATCTGTCCTAATTAACATGACTAAGTCTAAGATCTAGGCCCCTAGATCTAATAGAGATTAGAGGTCTAGATCACTTTAGACCCTGTTGTAAAGTAATATGTATACGGTATGATCACTTAGATTTAGAATCTATCCATGGCAATGACATGTACAACTACAACTAAGCTAAGCCTGGTCTAAGGTTATGATCTAGGCCCTAAGTTAACCTTGTCCTGACCTACATGTAGTAGTAGTACTAGGAGTAGGCCTAGACTCTCGTCTAAGACTAAGTCTAACCCCTGTGGATGTGTGGTGAAATAACTAAGGTTGGCACTGTTTGGCTTATTAAATGTTGGGATAGATCTAGACAGCTTTGTTTTTACACTGACTGTGAGTTTCTGATGTAGAATCTTCATCATCTAACGTTAGATCTAAAATCTAGATCTAGTCTCTATATTCTAGATTTAGGATCTAGGCCCTAGGCTAGATTTTTCTAGATCTAGATCAGTAGGCCCTAGATGATAGATCTGAATTTAGATTGAATTCTTTTAGGACTATAGGCCTACCGGTAGAATCTCTAGGCCTAACGAGTTAGATCTAGATCTAAATTCTAATTATTTTTTTCTGACTTAAAATGAAAAGGAGTAGGATAGGAGATTCAGACCTGCATCAATCTCAAATTTCACCAATAGAGGGCCTCATAAACATGCTCAAAATTTAAGCGCTCTGCCTCTGATCTGGTGAATGAAAAAAATGACCGATCCCAATTAAGTCTAGAATAAAAACAAATCATTAACTGAATCGGAACTGATTTTCTTTTGTCAGAAAAAGTGGTATTTTAAAGACTTTTTGAGTGTGTATTGTGTGATGCATAGATCTAGACTAAAAAAATAAGACTCACCACAGACAGGGTGGTTGCAGAGTGCAAGTGAATAATGATATAAGGGGACATCCCGATAGACCGCGGGTCCGATAGACTGCAGGTCCGATAGACCGCGGGTCCGATAGTCCGCAGTGTAAAATTATGATTAGATGTATCAAATGTCATCGAGAGGTCCAAAGGTCAAATGATACGAGACCATGGGGTTCTATCAGGTACGGATCCATGGGGGGCCGAGGGGGAACTGCCTCACCCCCCCCCCCCCCACCCCCAGCTCAAAAAAAAGAGGGGGAAGAGGGGAAAAGAGAGAGAGGAAGATGGGAAAAGAAGAGAATAGAAAAGAGAGTAAGGGGGGAGGAAGGAAGAGAAGAAAAAGAGAGACAGAAAAGACGGGGAAAAAGGGAGAAGAAAAGGGGAAAGAGAAGCGAAAAAAGAGAGGAGGGAAAAGGAAGAGAAGAAAAGAAAGGAGAAAGGAAAAGGAGAAAAAAGAAGAAGAAAAAAAGAGGAAGGAAGAGAAGAATATTTAAATAGAGAGGAAGATGGGAAGAAAGATAAGAAAAAAAGAGAGAGAGAGAGAGGAAGAGGGGAAAAGAAGAGAAGAAAAAGAGAGAGGGGGAAGGAGAGGGAGAAGAGAAAAAAAAATTAAAAGAGAAAAAGGGGGAAAGAGAAAAAAGCGGAAGAGGGAAAAGAAAGGAGAAAGAAAAGGGGAAGGAAGAGAATAATATTTAAAAAGAGAGGAAGATGGGAAAAAAGATAAGAAAAGAGAGAGAGAGGGGAATAGAGGAAAAGAGAAGAAAAAAGGAGAGAGTAAGGGGGGAAGGAAGAGAAGAAAAAAGAGAGAAAGAAAAGACGGGAAAAAATAGAAGAAAAGTGGGAAAGAAAAGATAGGGGAAAGAGAAGAATTTAGGGAGAAAGGAAGTCCAAGAAAAAAGAGAAGAAAATGGGAAAATAAAGAGAAGAAAAGGAGAGAGAGAGAGGAGGAAGGAAAAGAAGAAAAGGGGAGAGGAAGAGGGGGAAAGAAAGAGAGAAAGGAAGGGGAATGAGGATAAGAGAAAGAAAAAAAAAGAAAGAAAGAAAAGGAGATGTGAAACGAAAGAGGGAGATGTTGACCCGGACGTCGATTTGATGTTCGAACTAGGCGGCGCCAAAATGACATTCGAACTATGGGGCGCCGAACTGATGTTTGAACTGGGAGGGGGGCACGAAATTGATGTTCGACCTATGGGAGCGCAGAATTGATGTTCGAACTAGCAGCGGGGCACCAAATTGATGTTCGAACTAGAGGAGCGCTAATTTGAATTTTGACCATAATGCGACAAATACATGTTTCAGAGGGGGGAGGGCAAAGTTATATTTCACATGGGGGCGCCAAGTTTATGTTCAACCGAGGGCGCCAAATTGACCTTGAACTTAGGGGGCTTCATGCAAATTCATTTTTGACCGGGGGCGCAACATTGCTCGTATTGCCTGTTTATAGTGAAATATATGTCCTGCCCAAAAAGCTTAAATTAATGCGGGTGAATTAAAATATACCGTTTTTACGATGATGGACAAAAACAATGTTTTCGAGTTTTAAGTCTGTTTAGCGAGATAGATATCCTGTTCAGGGTCACAAAAAAGGGTTATCAAATTCAGCTCGCGCTACGCGCTCGCAATATTTCATCAATGAGGTATGCATCCTCTGCATCAATCCTACATGTAAGTGTTAGTGTTTTTCAAGTCAACATACATAGGCCGATCCACAGGGCAAAGATTTTGCCCCCCCCCCCCATGGTGACGCAAAAAAGGGGTAAGAAACAGAAAACAAAGAGAAAAAGGACAAGCAATTAGAATAGGAATTATACCTTAGTCCTTCTTAAGTCAGTATATAAAAAATTGAGCTCGCGCTTCGCGCTGGCATCAATAAATTGTTTAGTTATATACGCATCCCGACCTCACAGTTTTTTTTAAGAGAACGAGAAGCACAAGCTGAAAATATTTGATATTCTAACCTGACAACTGAAAATGTATTTCTGAATCCAGGGGGCCCGAGGGCCCCTCCCCCAATTGACGGAGCAAATAAATTGGGAAAAACGGGGAAAGAAAGACAAAAAGAAGGGGAAAGATAAAAGGAGGAAGACGAGTGAATGAAATAAGGTCAGGAGAAGACTTGAAAAATAATTTTTAAAATATGTAATGTCACTATATTAAAATTTCGCTCGCGCATCACGCTCGCATTTCCTGTTCGATGAGATACATATATCAGCCTATATTGACCGAGATATATCTCGGTCAATATAGGCTGATATATAGTTCAAAAGATCAAGTTTTGAAGTCAATATACAAAACATAATTCAGCTCGGACATCGATCTTTCATTTTTTTTTGTTTTATTTGCCAATTTTTTTTTTTTAAGTGCTCTGGAAAATGTCCGTTTTAAGGTGTGAATCAACATTTGCAACATTTTGTGCGCTCGCATTATTTGCTATGTACGCCTACCTTTTGCCTTTTTGTATTTCATATAAGATTATCTAAATATTCCTTTTCAGGTGTCTCGATTCTAAAAAAAAATGAAGGCCTATGCTCACGCTGTGCTCTCACATTTTGGTGAGTTATGTACACCTATACTGTATATTAATTCTATAACAAACTACTTAAATTCCCCCCCCCCCCATTTAAACATTTCGGATCGCGATTTGCGTTCTCGTTATTTGCTAAAAATATATCAACCAATGAATCCTATTCATGATTATAAAAATACTTAAAATTTCCAGTTTTCAGGCCTCATACACTGTCAACAAATTCCACACACTCATTAGGCTTATTAGATTAATAAATATGAAATAAAATTTTTATGAATTCATAATAACTAAATTGTCCCTTTGTCATAAATAAATATCGACACGTTTTAGGAAAAGAAATAGAAGATAGTCATCATTCTTATATGATGACAAAATATCCTTAGGCTTAAAATGTCTTGATCCTAGGTTAAAATAATAATAAAATATCAGCTCACGCTTCGCGCTCGCATCATTTATTTAGTGCTATCCACATCGACGTCACAATTTCCCTATATACAAAGTGCTGTAAATAGTGCTTAAATTGACTCATTTCATATCGGAATTTCAAATATTATTTTCAACTCGCGCTCTGCGATCGCATTATTGATTTTCATGATGAAAAAATGAAATGTATTCAGAATGCAGATTCTGTCTAACTCTAAAACACGCGCACGCATGTTTTTTTTTAGATACGCAGCTTGATCTTATTCAAAACGTACTAAAATTATCCAGTTTCAGATTAGAATATCAAAAGTTTTCTGCTCGCGCTTTGCGCTCGCATTATGAAGACACTAAAAATTACCCATCCTTTTTCATGATTGACAAAACATGACTCGAGCGTCCTGTTGGGGGGTTTGAAATCTCATCTTTTTAGGTTGGAATATCAAAAATGTTCAGCTCGCGCTTCGCGCTCACATTATTTAATCGTTGAAATATATATCGTCTTAATGGCTAACTGCAAAACGTCCTTAACAGGTCCCTTTTCGACTAGGCCAGAATGCATATTTAAAGGTCAAGTCCACCCCAGAAAAATGTTGATTTGAATAAATAGAGAAAAATCAAACATGAATAACGCTGAAAACTTCATCAAAATTGGATGTAAAATAAGTTATGACATTATAAAGTTTCGCTTATTTTTCCAAAAAAAAGTTCTATGCTCAACTCAGTGATATGCAAATGAGAGAGTCGATGATGTCACTCACTCACTATTTCTTTTGTTTTCTATTGTTTGAATAATACAATATTTCAATTTTTATGAATTCGACAATTAGGACCCCCTTGCTTGAACCACAAAATGTTAAAAAAATTGAATTACATGTGTTCAGGGAGGAATGAAACTTTGTTTCATATGTATAACGAGAAAATCAAAATATTTCATATTTCACATAATAAAATACAAAAGAAATAGTGAGTGGGTGATGTCATCGGTCCCCTCATTTGCATACCGACCAGGATGTGTAAATAAATGTTTTGAAAAATTAAGCAAAACTTTAAAATGTTATGTGAAATATGTTAACTTTCTTTTTTTACATCCGATTTTGATGAAATTTTCAGTGTTATGTTTGTTTAATTTTTCACTTTCTATTCAAAGCAACTTTTTGTTGGGGAGGGCTTGTCCTTTAACACTTCTGATCGCGCTTCGCGCTCATGGTAATTATCTAGTTACATAACGCGTTCTGTTCAGGTTCACAAACATTGCCCAGAAATTTCAATTTTCTGGACAAAATACATGAAATTTCATTTTTTTTTAGCTTGCATAGGGCTTATGAGATTATTACACATTTATGTTGTTTATAAAGTAAAGCTAGGAAATGACTGTTAGGACATGGGCGTTTTGCCCCCCCCCCCCCAAAAAAAAAAAAAAAAAAAAAAGAGAGAAAAGGAAAGGGATTAGGATGAAATATATTATTTTCCAAATATGTCAAAATCTATCACAACCTTGTGTATTTTTGTAATAAAAATGTCAGCATATTTGCTTGCTCGCTTCGCTCACTGGAAACTTCTTATTAATTTTATGCGATACGCCATATCGAGCCCCCTCAAAATTGTTGGCTCATTACGCCACTGGAACAACCCCTTCAAAGAAACCAAAAAAAAAAAATCAACATTGAGCGGCCGATCGGGGAAAATATGGGTGAAAAAATTCGCCCCCTCATTTGCGGAAGCTGGGTCCGCCCCCGGGATTAGGCTTTCAGGATAAAATACATCAAAAATAAAAAAAATCAGATCGCGCTTCGCGTTCTCATTATATATTTAGGCATTGTGAAATACCTCAATGTGTTTTATAAAATAAAATCTCAGATATTCTTTAACTTCTACCCCCCCCCCCATTTCATTGATTGTTATCTTGGTGCCCTCTACAAAAGTTCAACAAGACCCCCCCCCCTCGTGCACCCATGCTGAATAAATACGCCACTAATGAGGAGAATGAGTTGATTGCTTCGAGATTGCATTATTCCCAAGAAGCTATCATTATTGAAGGCTATTCTAAAACAACTAGCAAAGAAACTACAGCTCCCGTTCACACAATATTCTAGTAGGGCCTACTCTCGTGAGAAATTAAACCAAATTGAACCCCCCCCCAAATCGCTCGCGCTTCGCGCTCCCATTGATATTTCATTATTATATTCATGGATTTTTTTTAAAGAACACATTAAAAGAGTGGTCTTTAATTGCCTTTTTAAAATGTGATTATAAGATAATTCAAAATCCATTTAAGGCACTTAAGTTAGCCTGGCTGGAAGGGAGTGGGCGCAAGTTTTCGAAAAGTACACATGGGCGCCAAGAATCAGGTCAAATTTGGGCCCCCCTTCTCACCAAATCCTGGATCCGCGCCTGGGTTCGATAACAATAAACAAATTAGGGAAATCATCCACTGTCAACTACTTCAAGGAAAATATGATCCCCATATTTTTACCGCCAAGGACTGTTACCCCCAGAAATTTACCCTCGAGACAATTACCCCGGATAATTACCCTTAGTACGGAGCCTTTAAAAGGCCATCGACGTGATGACACGGCGTGATGCTTTATCTTGCCATGTATAATTAATAAGCTTATTATTTCGACATGGCGATATATTCTATCTTGTCAAGTCGATATGTCGACATGGCGAGATCTGAAGTGTACAAGTCCCGGCCAGAATCCCGATATATTGTCATGTTGACATATAACTTGTTACAAGTCGACTTGGCAAGATAAAATATCTCACCATGTTGACGTATAACTTTTATATGTGGACTTGGCAGGTATCTCGCCATGCCGACATAATAAGCTTATTTAGTCGATATGGCAAGATAAAGTATCTCGCCATGTCGTCAAGTCAGTGGCATTTGAAAGGCTCCGTACTAGGGGTAATTGGCGTCTAGAGGGTAAATTTCCGGGGAGGGGGTAACAGTCCCCGACGATAAAAATATGGGGATAATAATTTCCTTGAAGTAGTTGTCAGGGGGCGATTGTCCATTCGGTCATCGTTATAGAACCCTATGGACTCGTATCATTGACCGTTTGACCTCTTGATGACATTGGATCTCACTATATCCTGATCATAATTTTACACACACCGCGGACTATCGGACGCGCGGTCTATCTGACCCGCGGTCTATCGGACCCGCACTCTATCGGGCTGTAACCTGATATAAGACCCTCTAGTCTCTAGCCTAGGCTAACCTTGTCCTTATCAGGCTCAGTTACTAACCCATGTGTGGTTAGTCAGGAGATTTCTAAAGAGTAAAAATCATTCACTAACGTGGGCTTACTCTTCACGAAGTCAGGGTGTTGTAGGCATATACGCATGTATAGATCTAGGTCAAGCAGAAATCAAAATATAAACACCTAAATTTACCCTTTCTCTATCGCCGATGAACGCCAAAATCATGTCGATGGTCGCTGTCTTTGAAATGCACAATTAAGAACATTTGATGTATACCCAGTTGTTGTGTGTCCGGACAGGTTGTGTGTCCGGACGATCAATTTTAGAAAGTCATCCGGAAAAAGTGACAAGCGAAGTTTCATCAATTTTTAGTACAAAATGTTAGGAAATATTATAGAGAACAAAATAGTAGATGATTACAACTATTGAATTCACATTTTTAGTGTAATCCAAAGACAAAGAAGAAGGCTTCAAAAATATAAAGTGTCCGGACACCCGACCCCCCATCCTACTTTTTAGAAAAAAAATAACAAAAATAAATCAACACTTTTTACGAGATCCGTGGCTGTAGCCGCGCGATGTTTTGGTCGCAATTTTGTTGCCTTTTGTTCTATCGATGGCTACGGCAAGCGTATCCATGGAAATCCATGAGCGTATCGCTTGACGCGCGCTTGGCGTTCATAGACGATAGAGAAAGGGTAAATTTAGGTGTTTATATTTTGGTTTCTGCTTGACCTATACATGCGTCTACGGTACAACGCCCTGACTTTGTGAAGAGTAAGCCCATGTTAGTGAAAGAATTTTGTCTCACCTGCATAGCAGAGTGAGACTATAGGCGCCGCTTTTCCGACGGCGGTGGCGTCAACATCAAATCTTAACCTAAGGTTAAGTTTTTGAAATGACAACATAACTTAGAAAGTGTATGAACCTAGTTCATGAAACTTGGCCATAAGGTTAATCAAGTATTACTAAACATCCTGCCTAAGTTTCATGTCACATGACCAAGGTCAAAGGTCATTTAGGGTCAATGAACTTAGACCATGTTGGGGGAATCAACATCAAAACTTAACCTAAGGTTAAGTTTTTGAAATATCATATAACTTAGAAAATATATGGACCTAGTTCATGAAACTTGGACATAAGATTAATCAAGTATCACTGAACATCCTGCATGAGTTTCATGTCAAAGGTCAAAGGTCATTTAGGGTCAATGAATTTTGGCCGAATTGGGGGTATCTGTTGAATTACCATCATAACTTTGAAAGTTTATGGATCTGATTCATGAAACTTGGACATTAGAGTATCACTGAACATCCTGTGTGCATTTTAGGTCAAAGGACAATGAACTTTGGCCATAATGGGGGTATCTGTTGAATTACCAACTTAACTTTGAAAGCTTATGGATCTGACTCATGAAACTTGGAAATAAGAGTAATCTAGTATCACTGAACATCCTGTGCGAGTTTCAGGTCACATGACTAAGGTCAAAGGTCATTTAGTGTCAATGAACTTTGGCCAAGTTGGGGGTATTTGTTGAATTACCTTCATAACTTTGAAAATTTATGGATCTAGTTCATGAAACTTGGACATTAGGTTAATCAAGTACCACTGAATATTCTGTGCGAGTTTCAGGTCACATGACCATGGTCAATGGTCATTTAAGGTCAATGAACTTTGGCCGTGTTGGGGGTCTTTGTTAAATTACCATCCTAACTCTGAAGTTTATGAATCTATTTCATAAAACTTGGGATATAAGAGTAATCAAGTATCACTGAACATCCCCTGTGAGTTTCAGGTCACAAAACCAAGGTCAAAGGTCAGTTAAGGTCAATAAACGTAGGCCATGTTAGGGTAATTGTTGAATTGCCATCATAACTTTGAAAGTTTATGGATAGAGTGAATGAAATGTGGACATGGGTGTAGTTGACAAGTCTTAAGTCACCGTTCAAATGTCATCTATCATGGTCAATGAACGTGGTATTATGTCATTATGTGAATGGTGTTTTTGTGAATGATTATTTTATAGTAGTTTTCAAAGTTAGCACTGCTGCTATATTAAATCGCGTAATGCAGGCGAGACTGCCAGAGGCGTTCCACTTGTTTTATTTTTCTCTTTGATATTAATTCAACTGGTTTCAAGAGTTTCATTCTCCTTTAAGTTATAAAGTAGAACAGGCATACTGTGCATTGATTTCGATTGTTGAGGCACATGTACATAACTTGTTCATTGCTATTAATTAGGCCTTAAAAAGTTGTTGAATTTAATGGTGAAAATGATGGTTGGTCAGCTTTCTTTTTGTTTTTCAAAAAGGGGCCAAGAAAAACTGTTTAAAATAACTTGTATTTATGTTGTGTGTTTTATTTGTTAAAGATTGATGATAGATTCATGCAAATTATAACATTTTGAAAATTTTGTTGTAAACTCAACCCAAATATTATACTATTTTTCACCAAATTCACTGTTGATGCAAAAGTTCACCAAAAAAACACCCTAAATTTGGCAAATTTTGGGCTGGTTGCAAAGGGTCGACAACTTTTTTTTAAAAGCCTGCTATATATCCTCCTCTGTATAACACAAGAAATTCATCTTCAATGCCTGTCCATCAGGGCTGGAGACAAACTTGTCTCTGGGTTGTAAGTAATATCACCTACTTTATAGGTGCTCCACCTTGTGATGAATTTCTGGAAAAATTTTGAGCTCTGGAAATGGAAGTGCGGCACAGTTTTCCCTTGTCTAAGTTAGTTTTATTCAAATTTGTTTCAGATGTATGAATGCAGAGTATGCCAGCATCCATCAACGTCTCTCAAAGCATACGTTAGACATTATGCTTTCCATAGGAATGTTAACAATGTGAAATTTCCATGTGGAGTTCAAGGATGTGCACGGGAGTTTATGACCTACAATGCCTTTAATATTCATATCACAAGAGAACACAGAAACCAAAGACGAAATGCACAAATAGCAAGGGTGAGATACATGCAGGACACAAACCTTGCATGTGAGCTTCCATTTTGTCAGCAGAAATTCAATGATATCTTTCACCTAATTCGTCATCTGAAGTCGCATATTGAAAATCAATACGAAATTAATTGTCCATTTTTTAATTGTGGTAGGAAGTACCTAATAAAATCATCATTCACTTCACATCTATCTCGGGTGCATAGACTGCAAGAAATACCTAGGACGGTACATCCAAGGAATGATCCTTTAGAAGATGATCCAATTGAAGAGGAACTGGATCATGACATTGGTAATACAAACAGTGAGACTGATTCAGAAGCTGAAAATGAACTTGATGAGGACAATTATGATGATTTGTATCTTCATAATTTAGCATTGTTTTATCTACGTCTGCAAACAAACTATCACATTCCATCATCTACAGTGCAAGCCATTGTAGAAGAGCTTAATTCCATTCACAGCATAGAATTTAAACATCTTCAATCCATTCTCAAAGCAAAACTAAATGATCTACAAGAGCTTGATGAAAACATAGTACAAACAATTTTACTCGATATGCAAAACCAAAGTCTGTTTGGAAGGGTCCACAATTCAAAAACCGGTCATATGCGTTCTCAGCACATGAGGAAAAAATACTATACTGAGAATCTGCACTTTGTAGAACCAGTTAAAGTACATCTAGATGTTGATGGTGATGAAAGAGATGGTAGAGATGGAGATACTTTTTACCATTATGTTCCCATCAAAGAATCTTTACAAGCACTCTTGAGAGATACTTCAGTAAAAGAACAGTTTCTTAATCCTTCACTCAATGCAGAACAGGAAACTATTTACAGTGATTTTGCTGATGGCTCTGTATTTAAAAACATGGAACTCTTTTCACATTTACCAAATTCTTTGAAAATCATTCTCTATCAAGATGCCTTTGAAGTTTCAAATCCCCTTGGAGCAGCCAGAACCAAACATAAAATTTTGGCAGTCTATTACTCTCTTGGAAATTTGTATCCTCACAACCGATCTAAAATTGATACAATACAGTTAGCTTTACTGATAAAGGAGAAAGCCTTGAAAAACTTTGGTTGGGAAAAAGTTTTGTCACGCCTTGTTCAAGATTTGCAGGACATTGAAGAAAATGGTATTGACATTGAAGGGATAGATGAAGGAAATGTGAAGGGTACTGTTGTGTCGATGCTTGGAGATAACCTTGGAAGTCACTCTATTGGAGGTTTCATTGAAAACTTCTCTACTACAGAGTTCATGTGTAGGTATTGTAACATATCAAGGGATGATATGATAGAAGGAAATTTGAACGAATATCGTGATGCAGATAGAAGGACTCCAGAATCATATGACGCTGTGATACGTCGACTCGAAGAGACACGCCTCCCACATATTGATGGCATAAAGCACAACTCTGTGTTGAACAAACTTACATACTTTCATGTTTGTAACCCAGGCCTGCCACCATGTTTGGCACACGACTTATTTGAAGGAGTCGTTCAATACGATCTGGCAATATACATAAAGTATTTTGTCAGAGAAAAACATTGGTTTACTTACCAACAATTGAACAGGTCTTTGAAGAATATCAAGTTGACTGGGGCAGATAGTTTGGACAAACTCAACAAAGTACACGAGAATTGTGAAAAATTAGGTGGACATGCTGTTCAGAACTGGAATTTCTTGCGTTTGTTTCCATTTATTGTTTGCAATTGGATACAAATTCACAGTGACCGAGTTTGGGGGCTTGTTTTGCTGTTGAGACAGATTGTTGAGTATACTTGTGCCCCCAGAATCAGTCGCCATCAAGTTGCCTATTTGAATGTCTTGATAGAGGAGTATTTGACGTTAAGAGTTGGATTATTTCCTGAAATTCAGCTGCGGCCTAAACATCATTATATGAGTCATTACCCAGAATTAATCCTACAATTTGGACCACTGATTCGCCTCTGGACAATGAGAATGGAAGCAAAGCACTCATTTTTTAAATGGTGCATTAGATCAAGCCAAAACTTCATCAATGTAACATACTCATTGGCTGAAACTCACCAGCTGTTACAAGCATTTCATAGTGCCGGTTGTCTGTTCCCACAGATTGTCGAAACACCCAATAATGCAATAGCATTCATTGCATCCTTGTACAGTGATGAGATACAGAATGCAATATCATCATGTGATTTGGAGCTTCAAAACAGTGTAGTGTGTAATTATATGAAAAGGTATGGTATTACATATTCTCAAGGGGAGTTTGTTGTTCTTGGTAGAAATGATCACACTGGTGAGTTACTGCTTGGAGAGATTCTTCTCATATTCGTTGGTGCTTCAAATAATCCATTCCTTGTTGTCAAAGTACATCAGACTGTTCTTCTAAGGACTTTTGGGTTATACAAAGTGCTACAAGGAGTGGATGACATCACAAGGTGTTTGTCCGTGGAAGATCTCTTTGACCATCAACCTCTTTACGGCTATAGGTGCATTGGAGACATTATGATAGCATTGAAGTACTCAATTATAGACCATCTGTAAACTTGGAAGCATCAGAAAAGGGGAAAGTGGGTAAATGAATGAAAGTGGTTAACTCAAATATTAAGGCAAATGGGGATGAGGCACTCTTATGGTTTTTAAAGAGATCATTAAACATGGGTCCAATTTTCTGACTGAATCCAAAAAAATTTACAATAGGCCTATTTTTCAGGGAAAATCCTTAACAATGGGTACACTATTCTGCCAACTTGACCCTTACAGATGGTAATCTGAGTACCCCCTTGATCCCCCCGGTTGACTGATTGCCATCTTTTTTCGGATGGTAAATGAAAGGGATGAATTGATGCTTAGGATGCTCGAATCATTCAGCATGGTGAGCATCTCTGAGTGACGTCCAATTACCATACATGTACAATTATAGCATGGCATTGGCAGATTTAAGCTTTTGCATAGTATTGTTGGTGGCTTTTTCAAATGATGTACCTTGTACTACATACATGTACGGTACAAGATATGAATATCTTGGCATTAGGAATTTCTCAAATGGATTTTTGGAGAATCAACAGCCTAATGTACATAGTACCCTATTCTGCCAACTTGACCCTTAAAGATGGGCCCGTAATCTGAGTACCCCCTCGATCCCCCCGGTTGACAGTTTGCCATCTTTTTCGGATGGTAAATGAAATGGATGAATTAATGCTTGGGATGCTGGACTCATTCAGCATGGTGATCATCTCTGAGTGACATCCAAATGATCCAATTACCATACATTATACAAATAATGAATGTATGCGTGCAATGGGAAGAATATTTTCATTAGATGAAAGATGAGTTCGTACACAATTACTAACATTCATTATTTGTTTTAAATATAACTCATATAAGTTACAAAGTTTAAAGAAATAAAAAAGGAACAAACTAAACAAATTTATGATAAAGGTAGGCCTATGTCCAGCAACTCTTTGTTTTTCTCTGATAATTACGGCCCTACCCAACGAATTATTTTCGGCCATGTATCGACAGACAGCTCATCAGCTGTTTGATTTCTTTTGTGACGCGCATTGATTGATGGATCTGAGTGCATAGTCTGTCTAGTTTGAAGAGCTTGCTTCATGCGCCGAACACACACACACATAAAATAAAAAAGTACACACACGCATGATCCATGTGATCAGTGGTATACACTGAGCCAAGGGAGAGAGGGCGTGCGCACCATGCAATGAAAAATTAAAAAGTGCACGGTCATGACGTCACCGTGTAATGGAAAATTTAAAAATGCATGCAGCAAAGAATTGGCCAAATATTTAATGCCTTTCAACCAATCAGATGGCAAGAATCTTTGTTTGAGTTATATATTAAGAACAATTATTGCATGGCATTGGCAGATTTAAGCTTTTGCATAGTATTGTTGCTGGCTTTTTCAAATGACGTACCTTGTACTACATACATGTACGGTACAAGATATGCAAATCTGGGCATTAGGCTTTTCTCAAATGGATTTTTGGAGAATCAACAGCCTAATTTTTAAAGGGTATACATGTACAATTTTTGGATTTTGTTGCAGGTGTACCTCATCCTCTGCATACTTTTTCACCTGGGTGCTTGGTTATTTTTGTAATTCAAGTAAGAGATTCTTCTCATATTCGTTGGTGCTTCAAAAAATCCATTCCTTGTCAAAGTACATCAGACTGTTCTTCTAAGGACTTTTGGGTTATACAAAGTGCTACAAGGAGTGGATGACATCACAAGGTGTTTGTCCGTGGAAGATCTCTTTGACCATCTACCTCTTTACGGCTATAGGTGCATTGGAGACATGATAGCATTGAAGTACTCGATTATAGACCATCTGTAAACTTGGAAGCATCAGAAAAGGGAAAAGTGAGTAAATGAATGACAGTGGTTGACTCAAATATTAAGGCAAATGGGGATGAGGCACTCCTATGGTTTTTAAAGAGATCTTTAAACATGGGTCGAATTTTCTGACTGAATCCAAATTTTTTTACAATAGGCCTTTTTTTTCAGGGAAAATCCTTAAAAATGGGTGCCCTATTCTGCCAACTTGACCCTTAAAGATGGATAATCTGAGTACCCCCTCGATCCCAAATGACGTACCTTGTCCTACTTACATGTACGGTACAAGACATGAAAATCTGGGCATTAGGAATTTCTCAAATGGATTTTTGAAGAATCAACAGCCTAATGTACATATATACAATGTATATTATTTTTAAAGGGTATACAATTTTTGCATTTTGTTGCAGCTGTTACCTCTGCATATTTTTCACCTGTGTGCTTGGTTATTTTTGTTTTGTTTTGCAGAATTCAAGTTAGGTTTAGTACATCATGGAGGAAGTTAGAAATAAGATTATGTTGGTGCTGCCATTGGAAGAAGATGTGATGAAACCATTGATGAAGAAGCTTCAAGATGTAGGAGTGGAAAAACCAGATGACCTCAAGTTTGTGCAGCCAGAAGACATCATAACTCTCTTGAAACCAATACAAGTGAGAAAGCTGCTTCAATCATGGAAAGGCATGTTATATGATATTTTTATAACCGTGGTTTCTGTTTGATAATTAATATGAAATAATTTATGGAGAAAATGAATGTTACAAAACGGGATGATGTGAAAAAGGTATTAGCCATTATTCTACTTGGGTATGAAAACTTGAGAAAAACTCTAGGAATCAAAATAGAAAAATTTGCTTATAAAAGATGATTTTCAAACAAATTTCCTTTCTTAGGGATTTTACATAAGTTTATATTTTCCTAAATTTTTAGCTCTCCTGAGCCGAAGGCGCAAGTGAGCTATTGCTGTCCGTTTTTGTCTGTCGTCCTCCGTGCGTCGTCCGTAAACTTTTACATTTTCATCTTCTCCAGAATGGGTTATCGGATTACAACCAAACTTGGTAGGAATCAACTTTATGGGTGGGGGATCCAAAGTTGTTCAAATAGTACCTGTTGCCCCAAGGGGGGGGGGGGGGCAGGGTGGGGCCCCCAAGGGGCAAAACACTAAATTTCCAACATCTTCTCCAGATCTAGAAGCAGAACAGTTGAGCTTTATTGTGGTAGATTCCTTAATAAGTGAAGAATAAAAGTTGTTCATGACAGATCCTTGGATGGCCCCCTTGGGCCTCTGCGGGGGTAAACAAATTTGGGGTGGGGAACTTCAGGGAAAAGAGGGTATTTTGTCTTCTGCTCCAGAACGGGTAATCGGATTTCAACCAAATGTGGTAGGAATCAAGATTATGGGTGGGGGATCCAATGTTACTCATGGCCCCGAGGGGCCCAGGGGTAGGGTAAATAAATTTTCAACTACTTCTTCTCGAGATCTAGAAGCAGAAAAGTTGAGCTTTAGGGCTTTTTTTCTAGTTAGACTTCAGAGAGCTTCAGCTCAGGTGAGCGTAAAGCGCCCTGGGGCGCTTGTTTATTCTAAACGTACGTGTGCTTTTTTTTTTTATTAAAACAGAATATTCTTTTGGAAGGTTAAATATGAAAAAAAAACTGATCTCTGAAGTACAAATATTTTTGTGACTACAAAGGACTTTTAGAATTTTTGAGATTTTGATAATTTATTTCTAGAAACACTATCATGGAAATTTTCATTCACACGGTCAATTAAAAATTCAAAGCCGAAATGATTGACTTTTTACAATAAATATTAAAATTCAACAGGAATGGTTATGGACATAAGGTTTAAGAACTTTCTCAAATGCAATAAAACCGTTTTCTGTCTCTGAACGTTCAAGGTCACATTGGTGATTGTGGCTAATGCCTTTAACATTTGACTCTCAAACTTAACTTTAAATTTGTCATGCTTACAATTAAAGACACTATCATATACCATATTGTTCCTGATACATGCCCTGGAGGCATTGCATTTTTTTTCTTCGAAAAAGGGCGTCGTTTATTTTATATATTATAAAAAAAAAATAGAATATATGCTTTAAATTGGTATAATTAATTGATCCATAACACAAAGATTAGCAATGAACGTGGAACAAATTTTTACAAGTAATTGCATTGACTACAATGTACAATCAATAGTTAAAATCAAGCGTTATGAATGCATGAAAAACATTGAAACTTTGAACGCTATTATCTCGAAATCATGTTTTAGAAATAAGCCAAGGTTTGGGCCAGGTTGTAAAATCACTGACAAAATAAGCGATGTTTTTTTTATACTTTTCTTTTCCCCTTGCATTACAGAACCCAGATCTCCTGCGCCGAACAAGCAAGAGATGACAAAGGATAAGAATCAACTTGATAATCAGGCACAAAGCACTTCTTCAAGTGCATCATCTCCTTTACATAACATCAGAAACAACCCAAAAATTCCATGGGATTCATTTCCCCAGAAATTGATGAGTGCATGTGAGCAGGGTAAACAACCCGAGGCCAGTGACAGACGCGAAATGATTAGAATTATAATGTCAAAAATCATGAGCACTCCTGATACACAAGTGGGAAGAAATGAGATCCGTATGATAGCAGGAAAGATTGTGGCAAAGTACCCTGAATCATTTGCTGACAGGATAAATGGTGAGACAGTTGGAGATGGGACCATAACACTCCTTCAACAACTAGAAAACAGAAGAGAAAATGAAAGCCGTAAAAACACTCATAAAAACTTCAAACGTAAAGCTAAAGCAGATGAAGTAGTCTCATCAGTGAAAGACCTTGATTCCTACGGATGTATCAAGGGTAGGTGGGAAGGGGAAATGGTAGGAGCAGACACAGAGGAGAATTATTGACAAATGCAACATCTAGCTTTGAGTCTTTGGGGTCGAGGCACTTCTCCAGATGTTACTAATGAGTTCATGTAGTAGGTTGTCTTTGGATACTTTTTCCACACCAACTGCAGGTAAGGAATACGATTACTTCCAAGAGCATGCACTTGCGTTTCTCCGCTCGTGTATATAGGCAATCAGCTCTGACAGAATGGGTAGTTCAGTCTTAAACTGTGTTGTTGATTTTGTTGATGAAGTTGACTTAAAAATTCTTCTCGGCAGTTACCGATGGGATGTGCTGTCGCATCTAGCAAGGGCTTGACATATTGATATGAGTTCTGTTGGTGAGCTTTACTTGCAGCTTCTTTCTCTTTGAACAATAATTTAGGGGGCTCTTGATGTACACAAAAGCTTCGAAGGTTTTCAAATTTTGAAATCACAATGATACCCACATCGTTTAAATTGTTGATACCACAGGTTTAGAATTCAAATTACACATGGTAATTTTTTGTCCATGACAACACCATTGAAATCTCCAGTTTTACAGATTGGATGCTTGAACAAGTTTGTATAGTACGGGTATGTGAATTGGACCATGTATGCTCAAGATTTATAGCTGTCCCCTTTGATTAAATACAAGTTGTATAAAAATTGTTATCTTACATTTGTATTCCCATTTCAGGTGGTGAAAGACAAATTCAACTGGCAGTTGATGGCAAATTAATGAAATCTAAAATTGGCATCACGTCATTGGCAAAGGCAACCAAGATGTTGTTTGAAGCTTTTTACGTCTTTTCTGTAAGCTATCCTGCCAGTTCAACGAACACTCTGGACTTCATCCAAAGGTAAATTTTGATTATCTCAATGGTTTTGAAAGGTTTCACATTCAGCTTCGCTCAAAAATATGGCGTACTCCATTAAGCTGACGTTAGGCCTAGTGCCCTTGCACGTACGTGCATCCTGCATGGGTTTCCAGATCACATGATCAAGGTCAATGGATATGCTTAATTTTTTTTAAGGACGTTCCACAGTTAAAATGAAATCCATGTCATTTTCACCAAATTTAGCGCAGAGTTACTTTAGCACCTAAATATTGCAAATATGTAAAAATTAATATGGGTTCATGTGCTTCGTTTTTTTCTATCGAGCTTTAAAGTTCACCCAATTGAAGGTTCTCAAAATTTACTCAATCAGAAGAATTGGGCACTTTTAGACCTCACAAGATCACAATGTTGAGTTTAAACATCTATTACTCAGTCAAAATCCTTGTAAATTTCATCAAGTCTTACAATACAGTTAAAATTTGTATACTTAAGATGAAAAATTCATTCATATTGCTATTTGTTTGATATCTTTAGGGTAGCAGCACATTCAATTCTGGAAAATTGTGTGAAAGATGACAAAAACATATCTTTAAAAAAAAATGAAATTTCTATAACAAATTTAAGAAGTACAATGAATGCTGCACTTTATTAAAAATCCATGTCATTTTCACAAAAATTTGCATAGGTGGAGAGGAGGGTATACTAAAGAGGTGAAAACATTAAAATATGGGGGTTCATGTGCTTGTTTTACAACTATCAGCACTTTTGTTGGAGCAAATTTGCTTTGAAAATCACCAAAAACTCTCCAAAGGCATTGGATCTATGTGAGAGAAAAAATCTAATCCACTCTCCCGTTTATTCAAACTCGAGGTCATGTTCGTCATACTTCGCAGCACTGCAGAGTAAAGTATTCTGAAGTTGAAGAAGCATTTAAAAAGTGGGTCCATTGATTAATTTCAGCTAATTAGCTTCATAAAATAACACAACAGATCTGCAGCTAGAGTGCAGATCACTGGAAAAATCAGCTGATAAATCACCTGTTCGTTCTTTGTAACGTCAATGCGCATAGCGTAAAATGTGCGCAGATCATGATGTGCACAAACATAACTGTGGAACGTCCTTAAATGTCATAACTTAAGAGGTATAAGCTAGGCCTTTTTCATGCAACTTGGACAACATTTTATCCAAGTATTGCTGATAATCTTGCATCAGTGTCAGGTAACATGATCAAAGGTCATATTGGGTCAATGAACTTGGACCATGTTGGGGTAACAGCACTGAAATCTTAAACATTAGTTTTTGAAATGTCATCATCATGGGCTTATTTCATGAACTTGAACATCACAGTAATCAAGTATCACCATCTGAAATGAGTTGCAGGTCACATGGTCAAGGGCAAAGGTCATTTAGGGTTAATGAACTTTAACCATCAAAGTCAGCACTGGTCCTGTATTGAATTACATAATGCAGGCGAGACTGCCAGAGGCACTCCACTTGTTTTTGAAAAATCCTCTTTGACTTTCTGCATCATTGATTTTTGTGAAAAATTTCAGGAGAAGTTGTTTTCTAAAATAATGGGACCCCTCCATTTGTTTAATGTTGCTTGAAGCTATTGTCTTGACTGAATTAACCTAACCCTAAGTAGTTCATTACAAATCCATTATTTTGGGGTTTCATGCATCGATGTGAGAACAAATTTTGTTTTTTTAATTTTCACACAAATATAGACTAGATTTTTATAAATATTTTTTAACATTTCAGATACGTCATCGGAATAAATCCCTGTTCCACCAAGTTTCCGAGAGGCAAACAGGGAAAGTGTGCATCAGTACCTCTACGCGTTATAAAACTAGCAAATGAACTTGCTCTGTTTGAAAGTGATTGGTGTCTTTAAATAGAGTTGGTTTAAAAATGGGTGACATTTCAAAACGAGTTTTTTTTTACATAATTTATTTGAAGCAGAATGTCCTGATTGATATGACACCATTTTTATGAAAATTGGTTGAAAATGGGACAGTGCAGGCCAAATAAACTATTTTGAGGGTCGTGGCCTAAAATTGCTGAGTCATCGTTTCCTAAAGGCCTATATTGAGCTGATTCTGGTGTCTATATATATGTTTACTGGCATGATAAATCCATTGGCATCCAAAATTCTTTAAATATTCTAAAAAGTATTGATTTTAACCCTTCAAAGTCTCATGGGTCAATATGGCCCCAACCTCATCAAATTTTGATGTCGAATTAAAACCACTGCGCTTTAGGCCGGGCCACTTCCTGATTTTGTTTTATGTAGACTTGCGCATCTTTTGACACAAAATTTATGAAATTTGGTTTTATCATTACAGGATTATGTGACTTTTTGTGACCTTGAGTAAGCCTGGAAATGTATGATTTACTCTGTTTTATGTATAACACGTATGGGAGAAGTCATTTCCATTCATTCTTCCATAATACATATTTTTTTCCTTATTCTATGAGTTTTTATCAACTTTTTCTTACTGAATACTGGTTAAGATATAATAAACCTGATACATTTGAACCATTAAAAAAACCAGATAGGGTCTAAAACAAGTTAAAGTTGAAAAAAAGAAATACATAAGAAATCATGAAACAATAGAATTCATTGAAATTAGAATCATATTTTGATATCTTTTTCATTATTATATTTTCAATGTTTGTTTCTAAACCTGTAATAAATTATCTTTTGGACTTTCATTACTGGATTATCATTAAAAATGTAAATTTATCTTGGCCCATGCGTTTGTACACAAAAATAAAAAATTCTAAAGTTTTGAGGTTCACATGAGGTCAAAAGAAGTCACATAATTCCTAGTGGTATGACCAAATCTCATGCATTTGGTGTCAAAAGTTGTGCAAGTCTGTAATAAACAAAATTCAGGAAGCGGCATGGCATATAACACTGTGGTTTCAATTCAACCGCTTAATTTGATGAGTTGGGCGCCATGATGGCTCCTAAGGCTTTAAAGGGTTAAAATCAGAATGGCCTTGTTTCAATACTTTTAGAATATTTTAGGCATTTTTGACAATGGCAATGGTATATCAGGCAAGTAAAGATATAGACATCAGAATCAGCTTAATAGGCCTTCAAATAAGAAAATGAGGACTTTTTCCATTCTCTAGAAATGATGACCCTGCACTTTTAGCCCACGCCCCCTTAAAATCGTTTTTTGGCCAGCACTGTCCCATTTTTCAACCGATTTTCTTTTAAAAAGTTGTCATATCGATCAGGACAACAATCTGCTTCAAATGAGATGTAAAACTCGATTCTAAAATTGGGTCAATCCATATTAAATCAACCAATTTTCAGCCAGTTTTTCACCCGACCCCCTCTGATTTTCTTTAAACTCACACCAAATATTCCCCCAAGTGTCTGACAGAAAATTCTGAAATATTTTGCCCCAAGGTGACATGGTTGCTAAGATACAGATTCCCTTCGCAACCAATGAGTGGTCAACAACTGACTTTTTTAAAAAGTTGCTTTTTTTGATTGACTGCTCCAGCAAAGTTTGATTGTTACAGTGCTCATTTTAAGCAAATTGGAAGAACTTTATGGTCTTATCATGCAGAGTAAATCATGGCAAGGATCTGACAACCAGTTATCGCACACGAGGTCACCGAAAATGGTGTTAAGTATCCAAGTCAACGATGTTGGGTGCATGTTTGGAGGCTTATAAATTTAAAAATCATTTAGTTGAGAACCCAATATTATGTACATTTATAGACTAAAACATGCTTAACAGAATCCCAAAATATTGGCCTGACTGTGCTTGTCGTTTTCCTGCAGGGTGCCCTCAAAGATGGATTTTTTTCGAAAAGATGCCAAGTTCAAGGTCATTGATCCCCCTTGTCACATCAAGGAACAACACCAATTACTGTTCTTTGATAGACATTTATCCATATTTTCAAGGGTTACCTAAGAAATTTTGCTACTGAAATGTTAAGCGGCTTCTTTACGCATTCAAAAAAGGTTGTAAACACCCAAAACTGATGTAAAATGACACATACAAGCTTGTCAACCCATTTCAAATTGTGATTTCTCAAAGATGAAGAGCCAAGACACTATATCTTTTGTGATGATAGTCTGTAATGAGTACTAAAGGAATATTACCCCATAAGTATTGTGGGTAATGACCTTGAAAATACAGCTGAAATTCACAGAAAAGAAAAATCAGTATTTTTTCCCAAACTCATGCAGTGTTAAAGTACGTTTACCAAATAATTGGAAATTGTTTTTTATTGTAATCAATAAAGAAGTCACAACCATATCACTTGACCTTGAAATCATTCAATAAAGAGCTTTAAACGTCTGATAAGTATATATTTACAACACATCACATGTCATTTCGATGAATACCTAAGGTGACTTCAAGCTAATAAATGAAAATTGTGTTCCATTTGTGATCTATTTTTAAAGCAATAATAATATTAGAAGTCACAACCATATCACTTGACCTTGATATATCCAATGAAGAGCTTTAAATGCTTTAAAAATCAAAATCCATGTTGAAATGACATGTATGTAAACACTCAAGAAGGAACATTGACCAATTAATTGATTTGTCGTGGTTTTCAGCTGTATTTTCAAGGTCATTTTCACAAACATAATCTATTAATAATCATAGATCCTTAGAGTAGTCATTAAAGACTACCAATTCTTCAAATATCAATATGATCAGGCCTTCTCTTTTGAAACGTGTAACAAAATATGCTTGTTAACATGCAGCTTATCAGACGTTTAAAGCTATTTATTGAATGATTTCAAGGTCAAGTGATATGGTTGTGACTTCTAATATTATTGCTTAAAAATAGATTACAAATGGAAAACAATTTCCAATTATTTTGTAAACGTACTTTAACGCTGCATGATTTTGGAAAAATTACTAATTTGTTTTTCTGTGAATTTCAGCTGTATTTTCAAGGTCATTACCCACTATACAAACTACTTGTGATGTAATATCCTTTAAGTTCTAATTACAGACTATCATTACAGAAGATATCATGGTGTCTTGGCTCTTCATCTTTGAGAAATAACAATTTGAAATGTGTTGATAGCTTGCATGTACATCAATTTGGGCCGTTTACGACCATTTCTTAATGCGTAAATAAGCCGCTTAACATTTCAGTATCAAAATTTGTTAGGTAGCCCTTGAAAATATAGGTAAATTTCTATCAAAGCACAGAAATTGGTGTTGTTCCTGGATGGGACGAAGGGTGATCCATGACCTTGAACTTTGCATCTTTTAGAAAAAATCCAACTGTTAAGGCGCCCTACAGGAATTTGACTAGCACAGTTGGGCCAATATTTTGTGATTCTGTTAAGCATGTTGTAGCCTACAAATGCACATAATATTGGGTTCTTAACTAAATGATTTTTAAATTTATAAGCCTCTAAACATGCACCCGAAAATATTAACTTGGATGTGTGCAATAACGGATTGTCAGATCCTCGCCATTATATACTTTGCATGATTAGACCATAAAGTTCTTCCAATTTGCTTAAAATGAGCACTGTAACTCATCAAACTTTGCTGCAGCAGTCAATCAAAAATATCAATTTATTTTTAAAGTCAGTTGTTGACCATGCATTGGTTGCTAAGGGAGGCTGTATGGGCAAAATATTTCAGAATTTCAGACACTTGGGGGAGTTTAAAGAAAATCAGAGGGGTTGGGTGACAAGTACTTGTTGATTTCACATGGATTGACCCAAATATCACCCATTTTCCCCCTCTATATGTAGCGCTTAATACTTTTTGTTGTTTTTACTTCGCAATGCATGAAAAATTCCCTTATTAATGTTAAATTTATTATCAAAATCAATAAAATGACTGCGATATGTGTTGTTTTACAATCAGGGTACACTTTCCGAAAATTCCCTTCTGTGCATCATAAAAAAAGAAATATGTGTACTGTTATCTCAAATCGATGATGTCAAGCTCAAAGCTCATTGATTATACAGTGCGTCCCCCAAAAATTGTCCCTCTGACAAACGGCTGAATTAATTTTAAAATTACATATTATTCTGAACTAAATGTGCAATCTAGAGAGTTCATTGCATGTTCTAACTTCTATAAAAATTTCATTGGTTTTGCTTCTGCGGTTTCGAATACACAATCAATGATATTGAATGGATATCTGATCGTGTTAAGTGGGGGCATCTGTGTCCTTTGGATACACTGTCAAATTTCTAGTTTCTTTGGTGTCAGTATGCATCAACTGGTCAAACAAAGGTGTGATGAGCATGACATAAATCTGACCCTCTACAATGTATAGCCCACTACTATTATGATATTCAAATTTGTTATAAAGTTTCTTAGAATATGAGAATTGAATTTTATTATTGGAATTTTAAAATGGACTTTTGTAATGTATTCCATCAATTTTGCAATTATAGTATTTAAAGTGTTTCCTAATTCTTAATAGCAGTTTCGCTTTGCTAGTTCAAATTGTTGTTTGTTTTTCATGGAAAAATGATATACAGTAGAAAGTAGGCATGATAGAAAATGTGTTCAAAATGTTAATGAAGACGTACTTGAACTGAAAGGTGTGAGCATTTTGTTTTATCAGCTGCAATTGTACATATCGGGAACAGGTATGTTAGATAAAAAGTGGAACAACAAATCATATCAATAATATTAGGCTGTGGAAGCTTTAACTCTATTTTCCATCATTTCTTGGTATTTTACATGAATCCAAATGGATTCTCGCAGGTGTGATTTTGCGTGAATCTTAGCTTGAAACAATTTGCGGATATGCATCAAAATTCTTCCCCTGTACAATGGGATCAGTCTTCAGCATAATTTATAGACGAAAAGTAGCTTTTTACATTGTTGGGTTTCACAAAATCTGGACAGAAATCATGTTGACAATGTACAAAACAGTTGGAAGTTTCAAAGTTTATCTTAAAGTTTAATGCGAAAAGTTTGAGATCAAGCTATTAATAAGCCCCCCCCCCCCAAAAAAAAATAGATTGTTTGGTTGCCTTCCACAACTTTTTCTAAGGTGGGGTAGGTGGGCGGTAACACTCTTATCCCACATTTTTTTTATTTGCAGTCATACAATTGCCTATTAATTATTTGGTACTGAAAAATTACTAATTTTTTGTGTTATTTGAGATATTTGGCTGTTATACCACCTCATTAATGTTTTAAACCAGAATGGAAGACTGGAAGTGTGAAAAGACATTAAGTTCAATGATATTGAATGGATTTCTGATCGTGTTAAGTGGGGGCATCTGTGTCCTTTGGATTCACTGTCAAATTTCTAGTTTCTTTGGTGTCAGTATGCATCAACTGGTCAAACAAAGGTGTGATGAGCATGACATAAATCTGACCCTCTACAATGTATAGCCCACTACTATTATGATATTCAAATTTGTTATAAAGTTTCTTAGAATATGAGAATTGAATTTTATTATTGGAATTTTAAAATGGACTTTTGTAATGTATTCCATCAATTTTGCAATTATAGTATTTAAAGTGTTTCCTAATTCTTAATAGCAGTTTCGCTTTGCTAGTTCAAATTGTTGTTTGTTTTTCATGGAAAAATGATATACAGTAGAAAGTAGGCATGATAGAAAATGTGTTCAAAATGTTAAAGAAGACGTACTTGAACTGAAAGGTGTGAGCATTTTGTTTTATCAGCTGCAATTGTACATATCGGGAACAGGTATGTTAGATAAAAAGTGGAACAACAAATCATATCAATAATATTAGGCTGTGGAAGCTTTAACTCTATTTTCCATCATTTCTTGGTATTTTACATGAATCCAAATGGATTCTCGCAGGTGTGATTTTGCGTGAATCTTAGCTTGAAACAATTTGCGGATATGCATCAAAATTCTTCCCCTGTACAATGGGATCAGTCTTCAGCATAATTTATAGACGAAAAGTAGCTTTTTACATTGTTGGGTTTCACAAAATCTGGACAGAAATCATGTTGACAATGTACAAAACAGTTGGAAGTTTCAAAGTTTATCTTAAAGTTTAATGCGAAAAGTTTGAGATCAAGCTATTAATAAGCCCCCCCCCCCAAAAAAAAATAGATTGTTTGGTTGCCTTCCACAACTTTTTCTAAGGTGGGGTAGGTGGGCGGTAACACTCTTATCCCACATTTTTTTTATTTGCAGTCATACAATTGCCTATTAATTATTTGGTACTGAAAAATTACTAATTTTTTGTGTTATTTGAGATATTTGGCTGTTATACCACCTCATTAATGTTTTAAACCAGAATGGAAGACTGGAAGTGTGAAAAGACATTAAGTTCAATGATATTGAATGGATTTCTGATCGTGTTAAGTGGGGGCATCTGTGTCCTTTGGATTCACTGTCAAATTTCTAGTTTCTTTGGTGTCAGTATGCATCAACTGGTCAAACAAAGGTGTGATGAGCATGACATAAATCTGACCCTCTACAATGTATAGCCCACTACTATTATGATATTCAAATTTGTTATAAAGTTTCTTAGAATATGAGAATTGAATTTTATTATTGGAATTTTAAAATGGACTTTTGTAATGCATTCCATCAATTTTGCAATTATAGTATTTAAAGTGTTTCCTAATTCTTAATAGCAGTTTCGCTTTGCTAGTTCAAATTGTTGTTTGTTTTTCATGGAAAAATGATATACAGTAGAAAGTAGGCATGATAGAAAATGAGTTCAAAATGTTAATGAAGACGTACTTGAACTGAAAGGTGTGAGCATTTTTTTTATCAGCTGCAATTGTACATATCGGGAACAGGTATGTTAGATAAAAAGTGGAACAACAAATCATATCAATAATATTGAGGTCACATGGTAAGGTCAAAGGTCATTTTCAGGTCAACATTAAAGTTTATGTGCAAGGCTCATATGACTAGTGTTATTCCATCCCAGTCATTTCACAATGAAGTTTCAATACAATTATGTTGTGTGCCCTCGCAAATCACGATATTTCTGTTTATTTTCATGAGTGGGCGAGACACAATCACTGTTGCCATGTTTTATTCTAGAAATAGTAAGCTTAGTATGAAAAAAATTATTGAAAAAAGCGGGCCCGATTTGTCCAGGTCAGAAAAGGGCAACACAATTTTTGTTCAGGCCTTAAGTGAATGCATTCATACAATCTACCATGGCCCGTATTCTGAAGTCGGGTTTAACTTAAACTCAGGTTTAAAGTTGTGGTTTAAGTATGGATAGCCAATTGTTCCATAAATCACTAACAGAAGAGATATCATACTTCAGCTCATTTGGCTCTCAAATCAATCATAATTGTCTAGGAAGTATAAATAGATGATTGTCTTCACCATCAATGAATCAGGAAAGAGCACAGTAAACATAAGAAACATACATCTTAATAAAAATTGTGATACTTTTGGCTTCCCATACTTAAACCACAACTTTAAACCTGAGTTTAAGTTAAACCCGACTTCAGAATACGGGCCAATGTGTTTGGGAGTACATGTTTAAATAGCAAATCAGCGTTCATATTGTAAGGTATCTACTGATTAAAAAATATCTGTAAAAAATTTAAGAATTCTGTAAACTTGTTTTTTTATGGAAATGTGTAAATTTACATGGGAATTTTGTAAAAGTACGGTAATTTTACGGAAAAGGAATCCGTAAAATTACGGATTAAAAAAAAAAAATCCGGCAGCAAAATTTCCGGACAATTTTTTTTTCCCCGTTAATTATTTATACGGAATCATGTTAATTCACGTAAATTTTCTGTAAAATTTCCGTAAATAATATCCGTATTTTACATGGGAATTTGTAAAAGTACGGTAATTTTACGGAAAAGGAATCCGTAAAATTACGGACAAAAAAAAAAAATTCCGGCAGCAAAATTTCCGGACAAATTTTTTTTTTCCGTTAATTATTTATACGGAATCATGTTAATTCACGTAAATTTTCTGTAAAATTTCCGTAAATAATATCCGTATTTTACATGGGAATTTTGTAAAAGTACGGTAATTTTACGGAAAAGGAATCCGTAAAATTACGGACAAAAAAAAAAAATTCCGGCAGCAAAATTTCCGGACAAATTTTTTTTTTCCGTTAATTATTTATACGGAATCATGTTAATTCACGTTAATTTTCTGTAAAATTTCCGTTAATAAAATCCGTATTTTACATGGGAATTTTGTAAAAGTACGGTAATTTTACCGAAAAGGAATCCGTAAAATTACGGACAAAAAAAAAAAATTCCGGCAGCAAAATTTCCGGACTAATTTTTTTTTTCCGTTAATTATTTATACGGAATCATGTTAATTTATGTAAATTTTCTGTAAAGTTTCCGTAAATAAAGTCCGTATTTTCAAGAATTGTAATTTACGGAATCTTGTATATTTTACAGAACTTTTCCATAAATTACCACTTTCTGTAAATTTACGGAAAAAAAAAAAAAGTCCGGAAATTTTGCTGCCGGACTTTTTCCGTTAAAAAACGGAAATTTTTCTAACAGTGTAGTATTGATGGCGGCGGTGAGGATGTTTGTATTGTCATGATTGTAGCCAGGTCAGGGGTGGCCTGGAGGCGTTTGGGGAGTGAAAGTAATATATGGTTGGAACTACCCCTTATCGACCACCTAATCTTCTAAGCATCGTATCTGCGAAAATATCAATTTTACCCAGTTTTTCGTCTCATTTGTGCAGAAAATTGAGCAGATTAGATTCCCATGTTTCGCTCGGCGACTCCAATTCAATCCGCGTATATATCGACGAACAACGAATGCGACGATTTTACATTTGCTCATTTGCACCCGTCTTTTGAAACCGACCACCCGCGATACACTAAGTTTACGGCCGATTCTCGTCGCGGTTGTGAAATATTTTTACTCTTTCAAATCAGTTCTAAACTTCTATGACGTCAACATGCTAAATGATCGCCTCACTACTTCCACTGCGAGCTCCGGCGCATGATTCGACGATTGACGACGGATATTTGTTCTAAAGCCGTTTCCTATCGGATTTCTTGGTTTTTCAGCAGGGTTTGGGTTTGGTCAATACAATTTTGATTTTCTACTTTTTGTTGATTCTTTTTTTTCTCGTAAAATTGATTCTTATCGTTTCTATGGACACTGCGCCTACTCTCCCGCGCGTATCGTTTGTAATACGCAATAATTTTAACGCGCGCAAGGTGGTCGGTTTCAAAAGAGGTGGTCGATATGTGGTAGTCTCACCATACTGTACGTATGGTCACTCCCCTAACGCCTGGCGTTTGTACTTATATACGGTATAGGCTCCCACACACCAAAGGAAAATGCAACTATATGTATAAAAATTCGCCAAACTGCTAGTTAAAAACTTTAGATTCCAGTTTTAACACTTCTGTACATGGGTAAAAATATTGGTCGGCAACGTTTGGCAAAAAAGGATAGTTATGGTTACAAAATGATGTCAGAATTATATGAATTAATTAAAGTAGAAGAGAGTTTAGTTTACTTCCACTTGTTGACATCGCCATCTTTGATCCTTTGTAAATGCAACCTAGTTACGTAACGCGTATAGAGGGCGGCAAAATCATGAGCGGTGCTAGATTAAAAAGTGCTAAAATGTCCAACCACTGAACTAGAAATACAAAGAGAAAACATGCATCTTGCCTTCTACGGCGCATTCTCGAACAATTGACCTAGCAAAATGCCGCCCTCGATCCCGACTCGCTCTAGATCTATATCTAGCGCTATAGCGAGCTGAGCGTAGCGTAGTAGCATTCACCGTACCCATCCATCGCGCGCTATTCACCGTGCTTGATAATACGTTGCTCCTAAATGCATTACTTTTCACATAAACGTGAGCAACAGCGAACACGTGTTTTTGTCAAAGTTGTGACCGCCGCAATTCAGCGCTTACTTCATATCACGAAGTCACAGAAAACTTCCCTTCATTTGTTTGGAGATCGTTGCCCGGATCGCCGTGGAAGTGATACTGAAATTATCGGTCGATTTTCATTATTTTTCATTGTCAAATTGAGGAGCTTGCGTTTGCAGCACATGGTACCAGCGTATACTACGCAATGATCACTGTTGTAATTGGTGATTCTCAAATTGGCTACGAGTGTTATTGCGCAATGCTTTCAAGACCGGATCGTGGTACAAAAAATGTGGATTAAATCGGTTATTTTGGAAGTGAATTCACTCCAGCTTGGTAAAAAATATGTTTTCCCGAACTGAGCCTGTATTATATAGATCTAGTGTGGGGATATCACTCGTGTCAAGGTGAATACATTTAATTGAGAGTGTTGTTCCACGATCGAATGTTTTTTTTATGTTAGGGAGCCTAGGCTAAATTACGGTCCCCTTTTCATGTCGACATTGTCGATGTCGGGATTAATTTTTAAGCGACATGTCGACATTGATTTTTGTTTCCGACAACAGCACTAGAAGCGGGACATTTTAGCACTTTTTAATCTAGCACCGCTCATGATTTTGCCGCCCTCTATACGCATCACGTAACTAGGTTGCATTTACAAAGATGGCGATGTCAACAAGTGTAAGTAAACTCTCTTCTACTTTTATTAATTCATATAATTCTGGCATCATTTTGTAACCATAACTATCCATTTTTTGCCAAACGTTGCCAACCAATATTTTTACCCATGTACAGAAGTGTTAAAACTAGATTCTAAACATAACTAGCAGTTTGGCGCATTTTTATAGTTGCATTTTTCTTTGGTGTGTGGGAGCCTATAAGTACAAATGCCAGGCGTTAGGGGAGTGACCATACGTACAGTATATTACTTTCACTCCCCAAACGCCTCCAGGCTAGTCAGGGGCCCGTTTTTCAACACCGTCATAAGTCTAACTTCTTGACTAAATCAAAGATAGTAAGCTACTTGTCCGCTAACCATTCAAGAAAGGCAAGATCGGGGGCGCTAATGCAGTTTCGCACCCGCCGATTACAGTGCTAGCATACCTCATCACCAATAGGCTAGCAATACTTGGTCCCAAATCATGTCTTGTCATGACTAGCCTGGAGGTGTCTGGGAGTAAAATTATTTCTACTACATGTATATGTAGGCTTACTCCCCATGATGCCTGGCAAGGCATTGGGCCACACGAAGGAGGGTTTTTTTAGAAAACAATGTTGCTCCAAAATATTTGATTTATTTAACTTGCTTATCACACAATTTTGTAAATGGAAAAGAAGTTCATTTCCCCCATTAGGCACTTATAAAGTTTTTTACACGAAAAATAATACAAATATTGAGAAAAATCATGTGAGAAGATGAGCAGATACTCACCAATGATCTTGTCGCCATATTTCCTTTGTTCGTAGCCTAGTTAAAAGACGCGTATAAGAGAGGGCGACGATATCATGAGCAGTGCCAATTTAAAAAAAAAAAACTTCGGCCTATGATAATCGTGAATTATAAAATACTTGCATTAACCAATAAATATTTATGTGCTAAGCCTACGTATAGTAGAAATAATTTTACTCCCCAGATGCCTCCAGGCTAGTCATGACAAGTCTCTCAGTCACATTTCGTCGTCAATATACCCACTGCTTTTCAGGCGCTAATGCAGTTTCGCATCTGCCGATTACCAGCATACCTCATCACCAATACTTGTTCCCAGATGTCATGACAAGTCTCTTGGTTCACATTTCGATGTCAATATACCCACTGCTTTCCCAAATATTGTGAGGGGTAACGGCTGTATTTTGACTGCGATCTCGAAGACACCGAATCCTCAGTCAAACATCGCTTTGCTCACATTATTTGGTTGCTAAATTCAGTCCATATCAACATTACAGCGATGGCAAATCCAAGCGATCTGCGAAGCGATGTCTACGGATTACATCAACGAGGTCAAGATCGAAGCCGAAATACAGCCGTTCCCGATCAGGATATTTTGAAAAGCAGTAGGTATATTGACATCGAAATATGACTGCGAGACTTGTCATGACATTTGGAACAGATATTGGTGATGAGGTATGCTGGTAATCGGCCAGTGCGAAACTGCATTAACGCCGCTTTTCCAAATATTGCGAGCGGTAACACCTGTATTTTGACTGTGATCTTGAAGGCATCGATCGTTCAAATCCTCAGTCAAACATCGCTTCGCTTGGCTTCACCGCTCGCCGTCATGTTGATATGGACTGAAGTTATGCAACCAAAAGATTCACATGCGGCATGCTGGCATTTCGTTTGCCACATGTTCACATGATTTGGTTGCTAAATTCAGTCCATATCAACATACTGCGCACGGCGAATCCGAGTGATCCGCGAAGCGATGTCTACGGATTAGTTCAACGACGTTGAGATCAAAGCCGAAATACAGCCGTTCTCGATTACGATATTTTGTAAAGTATTGGGTATATTGACATTGAAATGTGACTGAGAGACTTGTCATGACATTTGGGAACAAGTATTGGTGATGAGGTTTGCTGGTAATCGGCCGGTGCGAAACTGCATTAGCGCCAGATTGGGGACAACAACCTAACTAAATAGTAAATATTTATGACACCTCCAAACCTTCAACCTGTCAACTTCTTTCTTAATGATAGACGGTAGTGGCATCACATGGAAAGCCAAGAGAGCACCGATGGGTGTATTACGTGCCGCTGTGTACAATGTCAACAGTTGCATGGCAATCCCTACCTCGAGCAAAGTTTGTGCAGGCTCCACTCCACTTAACTACGGCTACACAACACTACGCTCCACCTACTCGAACTTCGAGACCATGAACTCGATCTGATATTCTGAGTGACAGAGGTGGGATTTTATGGGGGTGGGGAATATAAAATTCATGCAACATCTTGATTTTTAAAAAGAATTAAAACTAATATTCTTACTTTACACAAAGTTTCATTTAGTTCCATGCTTTTATCAGTCTCAAAATTGGTGATTTAGAGCCAACATGAAGTTCCTCACACATATTTATAATTCGCTGCCGATTTCAAAACATTGCATGCGGATGCAATATGCGCGAGATACCGGGTCTGGTCTGACCCGACCGACCTCACGCGCATGCAATGTATTGAATATTGATACGTGTGAGAAACTTCATGTTGGCTCTAAATCATCAATTTTGAGACGGATAGAGGCATGGAGAAGAAGTGAAACTTTGTGTGCAGGAAGAATATTAGTTTTAATTTTTTTAAAGAGCGTGATGTTGCATGAATTTTATTACCCCCCCCCCATAAAATCCCACTTTTTGTCACTCGGAATATCAGATCCAGTTCAAGGTCTCAAAGTTTGGGTAGGTGGAGCGTAGTGTAGCAATAGTGAAGTGGAGTGGAGCCTGCACGAACTTCACTCGAGGTAGGCAATCCCACAAATTTAAAAGAGGTTTCTATAAAATCAAGTCCGGCCTTCTATGAACATGACAAACTTACGAAAAGATGTGAAGTCAGTTCACCCTAAATATCATCAATATCCCTCAAATAGCTTCATTTAAGCACTAATTTCTCTTCCGGTTGATAAAATATGGATCCGTCTTTAATTTCCAAAATTTTTCGTCTAATTAGCTAAAGGACGCATGTTTTATCTACATATTGAAGACACTACATAGAAAAGACTAGGCACAAAGACTATTATACATGTAAATCGATGCAAAGCATTACGCGATGTCGGCACAGTGTCCAATCTTCTTATTGTAAAGACTTTAGCGACAATAACAGACTGTGAGTAAGGTTAAAATGCTCCTCTACTTTTAATGTTTTCATTAGTGCTGTTGTCGGGAACAAAAATCCATGTCGACATGTCGCTTAAAAATTAATCCCGACATCGACAATGTCGACATGAAAAAGGGACCGTAATTTAGCCTGGGCTCCCTAACATAAAAAAAAGCATTCGATCGTGGAACAACACTCTCAATCAAATATATTCACCTTGACACGAGTGATATCCCCACACTAAATCTATATAATACAGGCTCAGTTCGGGAAAACATATTTTTTACCAAGCTGGAGTGAATTCACTTCCAAAATCACCGATTTAATCCACATTTTTTTTCTGGAGAATCAAGTTTTTGTACCACGATCCGGTCTTGAAAGCATTGCGCAATAACACTCGTAGCCAATTTGAGAATCACCAATTACAACAGTGATCATTGCGTAGTATACGCTGGTACCATGTGCTGCAAACCCAAGCTCCTCAATTTGACAATGAAAAATAATGAAAATCGACCGATAATTTCAGTATCACTTCCGCGGCGATCCGTGCAACGATCTCCAAACGAATGAAGGGAAGTTTTCTGTGACTTCGTGATATGAAGTAAGCGCTCAATTGCGGCGGTCACAACTTTGACAAAAACACGTGTTCGCTGCTGCTCACGTTTATGTGAAAAGTAATGCATTGAGGAGCAACGTATTATCAAGCACGGTGAATAGCGCGCGATGGGTACATATTTCCGTGGATGGGTACGGTGAATGCTACTCTCGCTACGCTCGCTATAGCGGGATATCGAGGGCGGCTCGATCGGGCAGGCCGGCCCTGCACTGACGTATTTCTACTGCCGCACAGCTCGCAGGTATTCTTTTTTCATTTAATGCGCTGCTAAGCTGAATAAACCTTTTAATCGCGCCAATTACTGTGGATAAATGCTTCTAACTTTTCAGCTAATCTTTACACTCGTGACTGTAGGCTAGACCCCTTTTTATTTTATGTTTACATGTCGATGTGGGTGCGTGCATGTCGACATGTCGGAATTTTGAAAATCCTTCGTATGTCGACATCAATGTCGATATGAGGCCTATCGACAACAGCACTAGTTTTCATTGATTTTATGTTGAATATTATTAAAGAATATGACTCTTTGCACCTGAATTGTAACACTGAAATATGGAAATGAAGAAGTTTTATCATCATGTATTTTTATTAATCTGCAAATAAAATTTTACTATGTCACTCAAATTCATTTCATTTCATTAAAGATTCAAAGAGGGATCTCTGGATGATCGAGCAGCAAGTCCAGCATTATGTGGGAAAGATACTACAGGTGTACACAGAAAAGGCCATGTTCATGTACAAGACACGGTTGGAGTTCATAAAAGGTGATTATGTAGGCATTCACTTCCGTAGATATTATAATTGCAAAATTAAGCAGATTGTATTCATGCAGTGGCATACAGTGTAATCCTTGTTAGAAGATGTAGATTTATTCTTCATTTTTGTCTCACCTGCATAGCAGAGTGAGACTATAGGCGCCGCTTTTCCGACGGCGGCGGCGGCGTCGACACCAAATCTTAACCTGAGGTTAAGTTTTTGAAATGACAGCATAACTTAGAAAGTATATGGTCCTAGTTCATGAAACTTGGCCATAAGGTTAATCAAGTGTTACTGAACATCCTGCCTGAGTTTCATGTCACATGACCATGGTCAATGGTCATTTAGGGTCAATGAACTTAGACCATGTTGGGGGAATCAACATCAAAATCTTAACCTAAGGTTAAGCTTTGAAATGTCATCATAACTTAGAAAATATATGGACCTAGTTCATAAAACTTATACATAAGGTTAATCAAGTATTACTGAACATCCTGTGCAAGTTTCAGGTCACATGAACAAGGTCAAAGGTCATTTAGGGTCAATGAACTTTGGTCAAATTGGGGTATTTGTTGAATTACCGCCATAACTTTGAAAGTGTGTTGGTCTAGTTCATAAAACTTGGACATAAGAGTAATCAAGTATCACTGAACATTCTGTGCGCATTTTAGGTCACATGACCAAGGTCAAAGGTCAATGAACTTTGGCCATAATGAGGGTATCTGTTTAATTACCATTATAACTTGGAAAGTTGTTGGATCTTACTCTTGAAACTTGGACATAAGAGTAATCAAGTAACACTGAACATCCTGTGTGAGTTTCAGGTCACATGATCAAGGTCAAAGTTCATAGGTCAATGAACTTTGGCCACATTGGGGGTATTTGTTGAATTACCATCATATCTCTATAAGTGTATTGGTCTAGTTTATAAAACCTGGAAATAAGAGTAACCAAGTATCACTGAACATCTTGTGCGAGTTATAGTAGTTTTCAAAATCAGCACTGCTGCTATATTGAATCGCGTGATGCAGGTGAGACGGCCAGAGGCATTCCACTTGTTTTATTAAAGAGTTTCAATATGTGCTTATGACAATTTGTTTGCATTATAAATTGTTTGTCACTCTTGAATATTCGGCTTAGTTTGCTTTATAAGCAAGAATATGCTAAGAGAGATAGCCGCAAGGACCTCATGATCCGATAGGTATGTACTTGTGAAAAGAGATCTAGATGGTGGCAAAACATCTTATTTCTTGTATTTTTATGTTGTTCATGTTATCGTAATGGTACGTGTGTTTTTTTTCTACAGATTAAGCTGCCTCGTGCTATACAGACGTGGATAAAAACAAGCTGTCCAATGAATGGTGACTACTCAAGAGGAGCCAGAAAGTCAACTAAGGCCAGGGTATTTTGGGAGTTGATATGGCCGGGGAAGGGGGGGGGGGAGGGGGGGGGGGGTTTCCAGGGCCCCCCCCCCTCCCTTGAGATCTCGACCGCACAATCGCGTCTAACATTGGCACATGGGTTGTCTAGGGCATAATTTACAAAATTAAATTGTAAATTATTTCACGCAAATTGTTATTAAGTGATAATACTAATTTATGCGTAATTAGAATACAAAATCATACTTTTTCCTCTATTGCATTGACTTTGTACACAAAATCACGTTTTTGAGCAATTTTTGGTATGACATGTACTTACATAATGTCACGTTATTACAGAACCACGTACCGGGTGACACAAGATTGGTCTCAAAAGATGCACAAGACTAGAAAGAGGCATGTTTTAAAAAAATTGTGCGACAGCATGGTCGCAAAATTTTTGGAAGGGGGGGGGTCAAATTGGTCCAATTTAACTAAGGGTTAATAACTGGGAGGCTGTTAGCTGCCTTTTTACCTTCAAGTCTTGCACATCTTTTGAGACCAAATTTGTGATGCCTGGGTACGCTGTTCCGAAATTTCGCAACATTTTTATGTATTAATCCAACACAAATACTGTTTCTTGCTAAAAATTCACAATTAGTATACTAGTAATATACATTTATCAAGATTAAAGTCAAATTATTTAATTACATTTTTAATCATAAAAGCTTTGATAAAGTATAAAAAAAACCAAAGAGTTGTATGTAGGCCTGGGACTTTCGGGTTTTTTCTCTTCGGGTACCCGTGGTAATTTCCGGGCGGGTACCCGAAAATCATGTCACTTGAAATATGACTGGTGGAAAAACCCCATAGGTGACGTCATCAAGCCAATGCGATGCAAGCCAATTTATGAATGAAAATATAGTAAGCATGCGCATTGCAAGCCTCCCGTGCCCCACGCAGTATTCCATCGAAACAAGTTTCAATACTCTGTCACCTCGTACCAAAATCGACCTAGAATTCCACTTTCCTATATTTCATATGAATTCTAAAAGGTTTTCTCACCGATACTGCACAGGTAAGCAAATTTTTATTACTTCTTGCTTTTCCGTCAAAATCTTACGAAGTAGCGTCGATATTACATCGTGTTCGTGAGTTTGTACCGCTACGTGAACAAAGTCAATTGATTTCCGGGTTTCGGAGCGTCAAATGCGCCAGCCAATCACGATCGTGTTCCCATTTTCGGTTTATGATGAACTAAAAATGGTAACAAGAACGTGATTGGCTGGCGCTTCGTAGGTCGATTTTGGTATGAGGTTACAGAGTATTGCAGACTTGTTTTGACGGAATACTGCGTGGGGCTGAGGCTTGCAATGCGCATGCTTACTATATTTTCATTCATAAATTGGTTTGCGTCGCAGTGGCTGGATGACGTCACTGCGCTGCAAAAGAAACATGGCGATGATTGAACGATCTCGGTCACATCATCATCACTTGAAAACTTGTATATTTATGGATATTTAGAGGGTAATTGGTGAAATTCAAAATGAGGCTTGTGTACATTTGTGATGAGTTACAATCATGTCTTACACTACGCAATACAAATCAAATACATGTACATTATACTGGTGAGCAATTTTCGGGTATCGGGTATTGATTTTTCTACCCGGGTACCCGAGGCTTCCGGGCGGGACCCGAGTACCCGGGTTTTAGTCCCAGCCCTAGTTGTATGAAAATTTTCTAAAATAATGAAAGGTAAAAGAAAACAAGATTACAATGTCCATTGCAAGGGGGCTAGTCTATTCAGGATAATTGGGATTTTATTCAGTTTTTAATTGACATAACATTATGACAAGATCCCTCCATTTAGTGTATAAACAGCACATGGCCATGATTGAAATTCATATAACATTAAAGTATGCAAACCAGGCAGCTACATGTACATGTAGGACTCACTGCTTGTCAATTCTATTGTCTGCCAGGGTCAAGTGACATACAGTGCACATGTATAACGTGTGTGAAAGTACATAAGAAAATCAGCTTTTTATTTTTGGATATAATGCTCTTCATATTGGTTTATTTTATGTATATTTTATGTATATGAATTTTTGGATAATCATTAAGAATTAAAGCTATTTACTTAATATATGGAAGCATAAGCCCATCAAATACAGAATTATGTCATGTACAGCTAATTCATTTTGCGTGATATTACAATTGTAATTGTTTACTTGAGCAAGTAATTTGAATTGCTGCATGACCTAAACAATGACATGTTCCAATTCGAATAGTAACATGACCTAAAGAAGAGTTACTCCACGTCGATTGAGAGTGCTTATGTTAAATAATTGATGTTGCTACTTCAAATAATTGAGGTCAATCAAATTGGTCATAATTATTCAAGTCAATTTTGAGCTATATGTCATAATTAATTAGGTCATATACTAATTGAAATTACTAAATGACTCGAGTAGGTATGAATTCACGTTGCCACATGACCTTAATTATTTTATGTAGCAACATCAAGTATTGAACGTCATTTAGTTATCAATTATGACATGTAGCAAATCAAATTACATGCCGCAATTTCGTGTTTATGATGGGCTCATGCTTACATTCATATATAACCCTTCATTACGTAGTTGGAGCAATTCTTAGACAAGAAGACTGTGTAAAACAATGATATGCCTATTCAATGTCAAAAAGGTTAATGTCTCAATAGATTTGATCTACGTTTTGGCAAAGTAATCTTATGTTCATATTTTTTCTAACCTATGGTGAACATTCTAAATCATGTGAAATTCATTCAAAAATATCTTTCAGTATTTATGGACTTAAGTGAATTCTGAGCAAAATGAAGTGATTATGATTACGTTCATGTACTGTGTAAGTTTATACTGGTGATCAACACATCATAATTTCATCCCTTACTGTATGTGCACCATGCAATACCTGTACATGCAGAAGTGGTTATCCATTGTTTCATAACATGGTTGAGTAAAGGATGTTCTGCTTTTAGTATTAAGCCAATCGGGTGTTGACACGAAGGGGAAAATGCAATTGCTCAGCTATTACCGTTTTTTTTTGCAACCATAATACTGGTTAAGCCTTGGTTACATTCGCCGGCTCGTGGCCTTACGTCGAGTCAAAATTAGCAGTTTTAATCATCCTTGTACCAGCTACTACCAGCTACACGTGGGTGGTTTGTACAGGAATACCTAAAACTGCTGATTTTGTCTCGCCGCAAGGCAACCGGTCAAGGAATGTGACCAAGGTATTAATAATAATCGCTTATTGTTGTGTTAGAGGAAAGGATTCTGGGTCGAATCTAGCTTTCTTTATGTGATCTCAAAATGGCAGCAATGTATGAATAGTGAAAGTAGTTCATGTGGCATCTCAATGTTGGTGGATATAAATCTTTGTACATGTATTATCCTAAAGATGAAATGTTACTGCATTATTCTAGCAGTCATTTATGATATCAAAGATGTTCTATACTGTGCATAGTACAACTCATACACAATAAAGGTTTGTGAATATGCTTTTAACGTCTTTGCAAATTTGTGGGTTTTTTCACCCCTCTTTTCATTAGTCAAGATGTCAAAGTTGTTGTGCTGGATCACAGAAAATTCTTACAAACTACTACGCCTAACAAACCAGTGCAGGACGGTGTCGTGAGAAAATCGCACAGACTACTACAGGACAATACCATAGGATTGTCACAGGAAATCAACAAGAATACCCCTGCAGGATTACCACAGTAAAGTATCACAAGAAGGCTGCAGGATGAGACCAATAATGCCACAGAAGATATCAAAGAACAGTATCACAGGAATACCACAGGACAGTACTGCAGGAATTGTCCTGCGGTAAGGTCTCTTGGTATTCCTGCAGTTCTGTCCTGTAGTACTGTTCTGTAGTACTTTCCTGTGATACTGGTCTGCGGAATTCCTAAAGTACTGTCCTGTCATACTGTCCTGTGATACTATTTATCACCACAGGATAGTATCACAGGACAGTACTACAGGAATACCAGACCAGTATCACAGGACAGTACTACAGGACACAGTACCAGAAGCCTGCGGTACTCCTGTAGTACTGTCCTGCGATACTGTCCTGTAGTACTTCTCTGTGATACTGGTCTGCGGAATTCCTGTAGTACTGTCCTGTCATACTGTCCTGTGATACTATTTATCACCACAGGATAGTATCACAGGACAGTACTACAGGAATACCAGACCAGTATCACAGGACAGTACTACAGGAATACCAGACCAGTATCACAGGACAGTACTACAGGAATACCAGACCAGTATCACAGGACAGTACTACAGGAATACCAGACCAGTATCACAGGACAGTACTACAGGAATACCAGACCAGTATCACAGGACAGTACTACAGGACACAGTACCAGAAGCCTGCGGTACTCCTGTAGTACTGTCCTGCGATACTGTCCTGTAGTACTTCCCTGTGATACTGGTCTGCGGAATTCCTGTAGTACTGTCCTGTCATACTATCATGTGATACTATCCTGTGATATTCCTGTGATACTGTCCTGTAGTAATAGTAGTGTGGTAGTGGTTGTAGCGGTTGTAGCAGTTGTGGTGATCGTGTCCTGTCATACTTCCTGCCATACTTATGCGGTTATTACCACAGGAAGTATCACAGGACACGGACCTGTTGTACTCCTGTTGTACATTTCTGTAGTACCGTCCCAAATTACGTGCACGTAATTCCTGCAGTACTTTCCTGCGATACTTCCTGCAGTACATATCACAGAGTACTACAGGAATTTTTTGTAAGGGTTTTCCGAAGAAATTGCACTTAACACATAATACAAATTAATCTGTTAAATCTTGTCCGTAAACTTACATCTACTTTACAGTAAATTTACAAGATGTATCGTAAACATCTCCTTTCAATAAATGATCTTCACTACAATTACGGACGTCAGTAAATTTATCATCAACCTGATTTTTTTGTAAATTCTACAAAGTTTCCGTAGAAATTGCACTTTATGTGTTAAATCTTGTCCGTAAATTTACAGCTACACATACTTTGTGGTAAATTTACAAAGTACCGTAAACGTCTCCTTTCAATAATGATCTTCACTACAATAACGGACAACGTCAGTAAATTTATCATTAACCTGATTTTTCTGTGAATTCTACAAAAAATTCCGTAATAATTGCACAAACGAATTAATCTGTAAACTTACAGCTACTTTCTAGTAAATTTACAAAGATTTGTACCGTCAACCACTCAACGTCTCCTTTTAGGAATGATCTTTACTACAATTACGGACAACGTCAGAAATTTTATCACTTACTTGATTTTTCTGTGAATTTTACAAATTTTTCCGTAGAAATTGCACTTTACAAATTACAAATTAATCTGTTAAATCTTGTCCGTAAACTTACATCTGCTTTACAGTAAATTTGCAAAGATGTATCGTAAACGTCTCCTTACGTCAATAAATTTACCATAAACCTGATTTTTCTGTAAAATTTACAAATTTTCCGAAGAAATTGCACTTTACACATAATACAAATTAATCTGTTAAATCTTGTCCGTAAACTTACATCTACTTTACAGTAAATTTACAAGATGTATCGTAAACGTCTCCTTTCAATAAATGATCTTCACTACAATTACGGACAACGTCAGTAAATTAATCATCAACCTGATTTTTCTGTAAATTCTACAAAGTTTCCGTAGAAATTGCACTTTATGTGTTAAATCTTGTCCGTAAATTTACAGCTACACATACTTTGTGGTAAATTTACAAAGTACCGTAAACGTCTCCTTTCAATAATGATCTTCATTATAATTACGGACAACGTTAGTAAATTTATCATCAACCTGATTTTTCTGAAAATTCTACAAAGTATCCGTAGAAATTGCACTTTATGTGTTAAATCTTGTCCGTAAATTTATAGCTACACATACTTTGTGGTAAATTTACAAAGTACCGTAAACGTCTCCTTTCGATAATGATCTTCACTACAATAACGGACAACGTCAGTAAATTTATCATTAACCTGATTTTTCTGTGAATTCTACAAAAGTTTCCGTAGTAATTGCACTTTACAAATTACGAATTAATCTGTTAAATCTTGTCCGTAAACTTACATCTGCTTTACAGTAAATTTACAAAGATGTATCGTAAACGTCTCCTTACGTCAATAAATTTACCATAAACCTGATTTTTCTGTAAAATTTACAAATTTTCCGAAGAAATTGCACTTTACACATAATACAAATTAATCTGTTAAATCTTGTCCGTAAACTTACATCTGCTTTACAGTAAATTTACAAAGATGTATCGTAAACGTCTCCTTACGTCAATAAATTTACCATAAACCTGATTTTTTTGTAAATTCTACAAAGTTTCCGTAGAAATTGCACTTTATGTGTTAAATCTTGTCCATAAATTTACAGCTACACCTACTTTGTGGTAAATTTACAAAGTACCGTAAACGTCTCCTTTCAATAATGATCTTCATTATAATTACGGACAACGTCAGTAAATTTGTCATCAACCTGATTTTTCTGTAAATTCTACAAAAGTTTCCGTAGTAATTGCACTTTACAAATTACGAATTAATCTGTTAAATCTTGTCCGTAAACTTACATCTGCTTTACAGTAAATTTACAAAGATGTATCGTAAACGTCTCCTTACGTCAATAAATTTACCATAAACCTGATTTTTCTGTAAAATTTACAAATTTTCCGAAGAAATTGCACTTTACACATAATACAAATTAATCTGTTAAATCTTGTCCGTAAACTTACATCTACTTTACAGTAAATTTACAAGATGTATCGTAAACGTCTCCTTTCAATAAATGATCTTCACTACAATTACGGACAACGTCAGTAAATTTATCATCAACCTGATTTTTTTGTAAATTCTACAAAGTTTCCGTAGAAATTGCACTTTATGTGTTAAATCTTTTCCGTAAATTTACAGCTACACATACTTTGTGGTAAATTTACAAAGTACCGTAAACGTCTCCTTTCAATAATGATCTTCACTACAATAACGGACAACGTCAGTAAATTTATCATCAACCTGATTTTTCTGTAAATTCTACAAAGTTTCCGTAGTAATTGCACATACGAATTAATCCGTAAACTTACAGCTACATTCTAGTAAATTTACAAAGATTTGTACCGTAAACCACTCAACGTCTCCTTTTAAGAATGATCTTTACTACAATTACGGACAACGTCAGAAATTTTATCACTTACTTGATTTTTCTGTGAATTTTACAAATTTTTCCGTAGAAATTGCACTTTACAAATTACAAATTAATCTGTTAAATCTTGTCCGTAAACTTACATCTGCTTTACAGTAAATTTACAAAGATGTATCGTAAACGTCTCCTTACGTCAATAAATTTACCATAAACCTGATTTTTCTGTAAAATTTACAAATTTTCCGAAGAAATTGCACTTTACACATAATACAAATTAATCTGTTAAATCTTGTCCGTAAACTTACATCTGCTTTACAGTAAATTTACAAAGATGTATCGTAAACGTCTCCTTACGTCAATAAATTTACCATAAACCTGATTTTTTTGTAAATTCTACAAAGTTTCCGTAGTAATTGCACATACGAATTAATCCGTAAACTTACAGCTACATTCTAGTAAATTTACAAAGATTTGTACCGTAAACCACTCAACGTCTCCTTTTAAGAATGATCTTTACTACAATTACGGACAACGTCAGAAATTTTATCACTTACTTGATTTTTCTGTGAATTTTACAAATTTTTCCGTAGAAATTGCACTTTACAAATTACAAATTAATCTGTTAAATCTTGTCCGTAAACTTACATCTGCTTTACAGTAAATTTACAAAGATGTATCGTAAACGTCTCCTTACGTCAATAAATTTACCATAAACCTGATTTTTCTGTAAAATTTACAAATTTTCCGAAGAAATTGCACTTTACACATAATACAAATTAATCTGTTAAATCTTGTCCGTAAACTTACATCTGCTTTACAGTAAATTTACAAAGATGTATCGTAAACGTCTCCTTACGTCAATAAATTTACCATAAACCTGATTTTTCTGTAAAATTTACAAATTTTCCGAAGAAATTGCACTTAACACATAATACAAATAAATCTGTTAAATCTTGTCCGTAAACTTACATCTACTTTACAGTAAATTTACAAGATGTATCGTAAACATCTCCTTTCAATAAATGATCTTCACTACAATTACGGACGTCAGTAAATTTATCATCAACCTGATTTTTTTGTAAATTCTACAAAGTTTCCGTAGAAATTGCACTTTATGTGTTAAATCTTGTCCGTAAATTTACAGCTACACATACTTTGTGGTAAATTTACAAAGTACCGTAAACGTCTCCTTTCAATAATGATCTTCACTACAATAACGGACAACGTCAGTAAATTTATCATTAACCTGATTTTTCTGTGAATTCTACAAAAAATTCCGTAGTAATTGCACAAACGAATTAATCTGTAAACTTACAGCTACTTTCTAGTAAATTTACAAAGATTTGTACCGTCAACCACTCAACGTCTCCTTTTAGGAATGATCTTTACTACAATTACGGACAACGTCAGAAATTTTATCACTCACTTGATTTTTCTGTGAATTTTACAAATTTTTCCGTAGAAATTGCACTTTACAAATTACAAATTAATCTGTTAAATCTTGTCCGTAAACTTACATCTGCTTTACAGTAAATTTACAAAGATGTATCGTAAACGTCTCCTTACGTCAATAAATTTACCATAAACCTGATTTTTTTGTAAATTCTACAAAGTTTCCGTAGAAATTGCACTTTATGTGTTAAATCTTGTCCATAAATTTACAGCTACACCTACTTTGTGGTAAATTTACAAAGTACCGTAAACGTCTCCTTTCAATAATGATCTTCATTATAATTACGGACAACGTCAGTAAATTTATCATCAACCTGATTTTTCTGTAAATTCTACAAAAGTTTCCGTAGTAATTGCACTTTACAAATTACGAATTAATCTGTTAAATCTTGTCCGTAAACTTACATCTGCTTTACAGTAAATTTACAAAGATGTATCGTAAACGTCTCCTTACGTCAATAAATTTACCATAAACCTGATTTTTCTGTAAAATTTACAAATTTTCCGAAGAAATTGCACTTTACACATAATACAAATTAATCTGTTAAATCTTGTCCGTAAACTTACATCTACTTTACAGTAAATTTACAAGATGTATCGTAAACGTCTCCTTTCAATAAATGATCTTCACTACAATTACGGACAACGTCAGTAAATTTATCATCAACCTGATTTTTTTGTAAATTCTACAAAGTTTCCGTAGAAATTGCACTTTATGTGTTAAATCTTGTCCGTAAATTTACAGCTACACATACTTTGTGGTAAATTTACAAAGTACCGTAAACGTCTCCTTTCAATAATGATCTTCACTACAATAACGGACAACGTCAGTAAATTTATCATCAACCTGATTTTTCTGTAAATTCTACAAAGTTTCCGTAGTAATTGCACATACGAATTAATCCGTAAACTTACAGCTACATTCTAGTAAATTTACAAAGATTTGTACCGTAAACCACTCAACGTCTCCTTTTAGGAATGATCTTTACTACAATTACGGACAACGTCAGAAATTTTATCACTTACTTGATTTTTCTGTGAATTTTACAAATTTTTCCGTAGAAATTGCACTTTACAAATTACAAATTAATCTGTTAAATCTTGTCCGTAAACTTACATCTGCTTTACAGTAAATTTACAAAGATGTATCGTAAAAGTCTCCTTACGTCAATAAATTTACCATAAACCTGATTTTTCTGTAAAATTTACAAATTTTCCGAAGAAATTGCACTTTACACATAATACAAATTAATCTGTTAAATCTTGTCCGTAAACTTACATCTGCTTTACAGTAAATTTACAAAGATGTATCGTAAACGTCTCCTTACGTCAATAAATTTACCATAAACCTGATTTTTTTGTAAATTCTACAAAGTTTCTGTAGTAATTGCACATACGAATTAATCCGTAAACTTACAGCTACATTCTAGTAAATTTACAAAGATTTGTACCGTAAACCACTCAACGTCTCCTTTTAAGAATGATCTTTACTACAATTACGGACAACGTCAGAAATTTTATCACTTACTTGATTTTTCTGTGAATTTTACAAATTTTTCCGTAGAAATTGCACTTTACAAATTACAAATTAATCTGTTAAATCTTGTCCGTAAACTTACATCTGCTTTACAGTAAATTTACAAAGATGTATCGTAAACGTCTCCTTACGTCAATAAATTTACCATAAACCTGATTTTTCTGTAAAATTTACAAATTTTCCGAAGAAATTGCACTTTACACATAATACAAATTAATCTGTTAAATCTTGTCCGTAAACTTACATCTGCTTTACAGTAAATTTACAAAGATGTATCGTAAACGTCTCCTTACGTCAATAAATTTACCATAAACCTGATTTTTTTGTAAATTCTACAAAGTTTCCGTAGTAATTGCACATACGAATTAATCCGTAAACTTACAGCTACATTCTAGTAAATTTACAAAGATTTGTACCGTAAACCACTCAACGTCTCCTTTTAAGAATGATCTTTACTACAATTACGGACAACGTCAGAAATTTTATCACTTACTTGATTTTTCTGTGAATTTTACAAATTTTTCCGTAGAAATTGCACTTTACAAATTACAAATTAATCTGTTAAATCTTGTCCGTAAACTTACATCTGCTTTACAGTAAATTTACAAAGATGTATCGTAAACCTCTCCTTACGTCAATAAATTTACCATAAACCTGATTTTTCTGTAAAATTTACAAATTTTCCGAAGAAATTGCACTTTACACATAATACAAATTAATCTGTTAAATCTTGTCCGTAAACTTACATCTGCTTTACAGTAAATTTACAAAGATGTATCGTAAACGTCTCCTTACGTCAATAAATTTACCATAAACCTGATTTTTCTGTAAAATTTACAAATTTTCCGAAGAAATTGCACTTAACACATAATACAAATAAATCTGTTAAATCTTGTCCGTAAACTTACATCTACTTTACAGTAAATTTACAAGATGTATCGTAAACATCTCCTTTCAATAAATGATCTTCACTACAATTACGGACGTCAGTAAATTTATCATCAACCTGATTTTTTTGTAAATTCTACAAAGTTTCCGTAGAAATTGCACTTTATGTGTTAAATCTTGTCCGTAAATTGACAGCTACACATACTTTGTGGTAAATTTACAAAGTACCGTAAACGTCTCCTTTCAATAATGATCTTCACTACAATAACGGACAACGTCAGTAAATTTATCATTAACCTGATTTTTCTGTGAATTCTACAAAAAATTCCGTAGTAATTGCACAAACGAATTAATCTGTAAACTTACAGCTACTTTCTAGTAAATTTACAAAGATTTGTACCGTCAACCACTCAACGTCTCCTTTTAGGAATGATCTTTACTACAATTACGGACAACGTCAGAAATTTTATCACTTACTTGATTTTTCTGTGAATTTTACAAATTTTTCCGTAGAAATTGCACTTTACAAATTACAAATTAATCTGTTAAATCTTGTCCGTAAACTTACATCTGCTTTACAGTAAATTTACAAAGATGTATCGTAAACGTCTCCTTACGTCAATAAATTTACCATAAACCTGATTTTTCCCTAAAATTTACAAATTTTCCGAAGAAATTGCACTTTACACATAATACAAATTAATCTGTTAAATCTTGTCCGTAAACTTACATCTACTTTACAGTAAATTTACAAGATGTATCGTAAACGTCTCCTTTCAATAAATGATCTTCACTACAATTACGGACAACGTCAGTAAATTAATCATCAACCTGATTTTTCTGTAAATTCTACAAAAGTTTCCATAGTAATTGCACTTTACAAATTACGAATTAATCTGTTAAATCTTGTCCGTAAACTTACATCTGCTTTACAGTAAATTTACAAAGATGTATCGTAAACGTCTCCTTACGTCAATAAATTTACCATAAACCTGATTTTTCTGTAAAATTTACAAATTTTCCGAAGAAATTGCACTTAACACATAATACAAATTAATCTGTTAAATCTTGTCCGTAAACTTACATCTACTTTACAGTAAATTTACAAGATGTATCGTAAACATCTCCTTTCAATAAATGATCTTCACTACAATTACGGACAACGTCAGTAAATTTATCATCAACCTGATTTTTTTGTAATTTCTACAAAGTTTCCGCAGAAATTGCACTTTATGTGTTAAATCTTGTCCGTAAATTTACAGCTACACATACTTTGTGGTAAATTTACAAAGTACCGTAAACGTCTCCTTTCAATAATGATCTTCACTACAATAACGGACAACGTCAGTAAATTTATCATCAACCTGATTTTTCTGTAAATTCTACAAAGTTTCTGTAGTAATTGCACATACGAATTAATCCGTAAACTTACAGCTACATTCTAGTAAATTTACAAAGATTTGTACCGTAAACCACTCAACGTCTCCTTTTAAGAATGATCTTTACTACAATTACGGACAACGTCAGAAATTTTATCACTTACTTGATTTTTCTGTGAATTTTACAAATTTTTCCGTAGAAATTGCACTTTACAAATTACAAATTAATCTGTTAAATCTTGTCCGTAAACTTACATCTGCTTTACAGTAAATTTACAAAGATGTATCGTAAACGTCTCCTTACGTCAATAAATTTACCATAAACCTGATTTTTTTGTAAATTCTACAAAGTTTCCGTAGAAATTGCACTTTATGTGTTAAATCTTGTCCATAAATTTACAGCTACACCTACTTTGTGGTAAATTTACAAAGTACCGTAAACGTCTCCTTTCAATAATGATCTTCATTATAATCACGGACAACGTCAGTAAATTTATCATCAACCTGATTTTTCTGTAAATTCTACAAAAGTTTCCGTAGTAATTGCACTTTACAAATTACGAATTAATCTGTTAAATCTTGTCCGTAAACTTACATCTGCTTTACAGTAAATTTACAAAGATGTATCGTAAACGTCTCCTTACGTCAATAAATTTACCATAAACCTGATTTTTCTGTAAAATTTACAAATTTTCCGAAGAAATTGCACTTAACACATAATACAAATAAATCTGTTAAATCTTGTCCGTAAACTTACATCTACTTTACAGTAAATTTACAAGATGTATCGTAAACATCTCCTTTCAATAAATGATCTTCACTACAATTACGGACGTCAGTAAATTTATCATCAACCTGATTTTTTTGTAAATTCTACAAAGTTTCCGTAGAAATTGCACTTTATGTGTTAAATCTTGTCCGTAAATTTACAGCTACACATACTTTGTGGTAAATTTACAAAGTACCGTAAACGTCTCCTTTCAATAATGATCTTCACTACAATAACGGACAACGTCAGTAAATTTATCATTAACCTGATTTTTCTGTGAATTCTACAAAAAATTCCGTAGTAATTGCACAAACGAATTAATCTGTAAACTTACAGCTACTTTCTAGTAAATTTACAAAGATTTGTACCGTCAACCACTCAACGTCTCCTTTTAGGAATGATCTTTACTACAATTACGGACAACGTCAGAAATTTTATCACTCACTTGATTTTTCTGTGAATTTTACAAATTTTTCCGTAGAAATTGCACTTTACAAATTACAAATTAATCTGTTAAATCTTGTCCGTAAACTTACATCTGCTTTACAGTAAATTTACAAAGATGTATCGTAAACGTCTCCTTACGTCAATAAATTTACCATAAACCTGATTTTTTTGTAAATTCTACAAAGTTTCCGTAGAAATTGCACTTTATGTGTTAAATCTTGTCCATAAATTTACAGCTACACCTACTTTGTGGTAAATTTACAAAGTACCGTAAACGTCTCCTTTCAATAATGATCTTCATTATAATTACGGACAACGTCAGTAAATTTATCATCAACCTGATTTTTCTGTAAATTCTACAAAAGTTTCCGTAGTAATTGCACTTTACAAATTACGAATTAATCTGTTAAATCTTGTCCGTAAACTTACATCTGCTTTACAGTAAATTTACAAAGATGTATCGTAAACGTCTCCTTACGTCAATAAATTTACCATAAACCTGATTTTTCTGTAAAATTTACAAATTTTCCGAAGAAATTGCACTTTACACATAATACAAATTAATCTGTTAAATCTTGTCCGTAAACTTACATCTACTTTACAGTAAATTTACAAGATGTATCGTAAACGTCTCCTTTCAATAAATGATCTTCACTACAATTACGGACAACGTCAGTAAATTTATCATCAACCTGATTTTTTTGTAAATTCTACAAAGTTTCCGTAGAAATTGCACTTTATGTGTTAAATCTTGTCCGTAAATTTACAGCTACACATACTTTGTGGTAAATTTACAAAGTACCGTAAACGTCTCCTTTCAATAATGATCTTCACTACAATAACGGACAACGTCAGTAAATTTATCATCAACCTGATTTTTTTGTAAATTCTACAAAGTTTCCGTAGAAATTGCACTTTATGTGTTAAATCTTGTCCGTAAATTGACAGCTACACATACTTTGTGGTAAATTTACAAAGTACCGTAAACGTCTCCTTTCAATAATGATCTTCACTACAATAACGGACAACGTCAGTAAATTTATCATCAACCTGATTTTTTTGTAAATTCTACAAAGTTTCCGTAGAAATTGCACTTTATGTGTTAAATCTTGTCCGTAAATTGACAGCTACACATACTTTGTGGTA